>NC_040907.2:20340449-20650007 GCF_004126475.2 Phyllostomus discolor | reverse complement strand
TGAGGGGTGCCACCACACTGGCCTTTCCCCACCACACACTTGAGGATAGGGACTGGGTCTGAGCATTTGGGTTCTCAAGGGCAACCCCAGGGAAAGCATCAATTATTGCTTAGCACCTAAAGGCTAGGTCCCCTTTACCTTCCTGCCCATAGGGCTCAGCCCAGTTAGGGTCCCTCCCTCCCTGCCCTGCTTTCCTTCTGTACTCACCTCTTGAATTTGGCCCTCTGTTTGGGGGACGGCAGATGTGGGAGGCCCAGGGCTAAGGAGCCACTGTGGCTGGTGGGCACAGGGACCCTGCGGAGTGTTCCTGGGGCTGCAGCTGGCTGGGTCAGGCAGGGCTTGGGACTCCTTTTCTTCTTCTTGTCCTCCATTGATGCCGGCTGGGATTCAGGCCCTGGGTGGGAGGCAGCTCCCCTGAGATGTGAGGGGCAAAGTTATCCCCTCACCCGCCAACCCCTGAGAATTGCAAAGGAAGGGCCCCTGTCCAACTATCCCTTAACATTTGTCAGGGTCTCTGTCCCCTCATCTGTCTGGTAAGGGCAGGGCCCGATGCCAGCGCCTACTGCTGGGGTCACGGATCCGTATTTGAAGGACCTTCGGAGGCCCACTTGGGTCCCCACCCCGTCCTCCAATGCTGCCTGAGGGGGCTGCACCCCATTCGACTCTCCTGAGGCTGCTGGAGTTTCCTGCCCCAATAGCTGAGGGGCGGAGCTGGCCGAGGAAATGTGGAGGGAGGGCCAGTGGATGCGAGCTGGCAGGAGCTCAGACGGATTAGGGGTGTCTTAGCCAGGCACTGTTCTGTTTATCAACTGCCTAGGCAGATGCCCATAAACCTGGGAGCACCTACATGGGAGGTGACTGAGGCGTGGGGACACCAAGCACCAACCACCGGAGGATGGCTAACAGCAGGAGAAGCCAGAGCGTGCAGGGCGGGGCTCAGAGTGGGTTTCTCCCACCCCACCACAAACACCAGGCAATTCCCAGAAGTTCCCTGGGACAGGCTTCCAGCTGCTTCACGCTCCCCACTCAGAAAGTCCCTGCTTAGGTTCAGCTGGGGTGGGTGGTGGGCAGCAGCTGGCTGCCTTGGCCTCGACAATGGCTGGCCTGTGACTGGCACTGCTTGGCCTCCAGTGCAACCCTGCCTGCAAGCCCAGGTCTGCTGAGGCCCTCTCCAGGGAGGTCTGGGGGCCCCTTCTGGGGGTTTTCCAGAGCTGCTCCTTCCAAGCTGCCACCACCGAGCCTGATTCTGCACTCTGGGGTGGTGGTGGTGCTGGCGGCATAAGCCTTTAAATTGGCACCAGGCTGGCTGGCACCGAGGGGTGTGGTGGAGGGGAGACCTGCGGCGGCTTGGGCCAATTAGGGACTTGATAGAAGAACTGGAGTGGGAGCCTTTGCTGCCCAGGAACCGCTGGGGAAGACCTGGGATCTATTTCCCACGCTCAGCTCCCTAAGCCATGTGCTAAAGGGATCGCTCAGCTCGGGAGCCAGGATCCTAAATGGAGTGACGGACCGAATCATCCTGCCCCCCTTTCCTTCCGCCCCACCCCCCTCACCTCGGGGCAACTGACCTGGAGGTTTGGGGTCGGAGTGATGCTTCGATGTGGGTTCCTCCGCCCTTAGTACTCTCCTACTGGGAACAGAAGGGGTGGAAGCCTAGCTGGCGGGAGGTAATTTGCATTTAAAGAGAAAGTGACCTTTAGCGCTGGGGATGGAGTAAGATGGGAGAGCATCCCCACATTTATTATGCTGTCCCTTTCATGACTTCACCCCCCCCCCCCCTTGAACAAGGTGGCTTCGATGGCTGTGTGATGGCCATCTCAAAACCTTTTCGCTTTTCCCATCAGTTTTGGAGAAAAACTAGTCTCACAAAATGGTGGTGGCTTTGTCAGAAAGAAGAATGGCAAGAGGGAGAAGAGAGAGAAAAAGAACAACGGCACATAAGAAGTACAGAAGCGGCAGCAGCAGCGGGAAAAAACTTCAAGACGAACATCTATCAAGTGAGTCGGGTCTCCTGTTAAGCACTTTATGGTCATTTGACCCTCAGCAACCCCGACAGAAGACACGGTCATCCGTCTGGTTTTACCGAAAGCCAACAATAGTCCTTCAGGGCGACAGCGCTCCTCCCACCAACCGGACACCTCCTCGCTGGTGAGTGTTGGGGGCTGAACTCAGTCACCGAGGAAGTGACGGGACCAAACCCGCCCCTCTCCACACCCCAGGCCTAGGAGACCCCTGTGGAAAGCATCAGGTGAATGGAAACCCGCGGGATTACTGGGTGCTTGACTGCACCCGCTCCCCTCCCACTAGGGAAACCTGAGCGGGTGAGGGAGACTGACCCTGTGCTGCTGGTGCTGGTGCTGCTCCAGGTGGGAGGAGGGGGGCAGATCAATGGGGCAGCTATTTAAAGACCTGGCCTAGGCTACCAGCTCAGGTCCTCAGAGAAGCATCTGATGCAACAGGAGACAAGCATTTTCTCTGCCAGGCTGCCCTGCAGTCTCGAGTAACTCCCACAGGGCAATTACACAGCGGCCCCACCCCTTCCCCTTCTGCTGGGCAGGGGCCGCTTCCCAGGGCCTGGGCCTCAGGCTGAGCTAGGGAGGGTCAGGCACTGCTTCCGCCTGCTCCTGGCTCCTGGAGAGCAGGACTCTTCCTGGTGCTTCCAACGCCCTGACTGTTCCAGAAGTGGGGACATTAACCCGGGACTTTTTCAGTGAGCAGGGACCTGAGGGAGGGGCCTGCCTGGGCAGGGAGGACACTCGGAAGCCGCTGTCCTCCCCTACCAGAACTGCTAGAAAGTGGCACCAGGGCTCCTCTAGGAGAGTGGCAGAGGGTCCGGGAGCACCTCTAAGGTAAAGAGACTTTTGGAGCTGCTTTGTTCTGAGCTCCAGGCCTGTGGAGGCCTCTGCTGACCGCCTCCCAAGGACCTCTGGAAACAATGTGGCCAGCACAGGAAAATATCAGTGCATTAGGACCCTGACTGGAAGGGGCAGAGGTTCTGTGGGGACTGTCACAGCCAGTGTGGACACGTCTGCCTGTGGAGGCCTGGAGGGAAGGACACTTTTGTCTGTCATTTGTTGGCCATTCACATATGGTTCTTTGTGCCAGCCCAGCCCAGCCCCGAGAGAGCACAGGGCGCTGAGCGAGGCATCCAGGATGTCTGCTACACACAGGGGCCTCAATGTTTACGCCTAGGCTTGGGGCGGGTGAACAGGGGTGTACAAGAAACCAGTTCATTAAACAAACAAAAAACTGATTTGAGAGTGAATTTGTTGTTCCATTTGTTTATGCACTCATTGGTTGCTGCTTCTGTGTGCCCTGGCCAGGGACCCAGACAAAGCTATAATCAACTGACCTACCCGGCGTGGGCAAGAAACCAGCTTATTCTTAAGAACCACATGCAGAATGTGGTCCTGTCAAGGAATGCCCCAAATCAGAGGAACCTGGAGGTCCCTGGTCCCAGGGCCAGAAGATGCTGCCCCAGAGTAGTGATGTCTACTCACCTTAATTTGGACCTCAGCTGGCGTATGCCTAGATTTCTGCTGTCCTTACTTTCTGCCTTCCTCCTGGACCTTACCTGTCCCTCTGCCCTCTGGATCTAGCCCGTATTTCTTCACCTGGCACTTAGGCTCTTGGTGATTTATCTGGCCCCTGCCTCATCACCTCCACCACGCTCCAGTGCACCTGCATTACTAGGTGGACCAGTTACTAACTAAAGGAAGTTATTACACTTCCACCTGCCCTTTAGGCCACAGGCCCTTCCACGTATCCACACTTACTCCCTTGCTGAAAGGTACAGGGCCCCCATCCTCTGCTCCCACCGTCCTTTCTACATCTCAAAGCTCCTTTTCCCTCACCAGCCTGTGAGCCCTCAGGGGGCAGGGACAAGTTTTGACTGAGTAAAAATCACCTCTGGCCTCTGGTGCTCCTACATACTTGAGTGACATGCCAACTTTGCTGAGGGCTCCACTCAGGCGGCTCCAGGGAACCCTGGGCTGCAGGGAGGGAGGGCAGGTCGGCAGATGTGGCACAGCCAGAGGCCTGGCAGCAGGTCCAACAAATCAGTGATGACTGGATGGATCCAGAAGCACCAAATGGCCACAAAAGTCAGGAGAGAAACAATAAGGCAACAGACTTTTTTATTTAATGTGGTTTAAAATACATCAAAATCAAATCCCTGGCTGTTGTGAATATGAGACAAAATGAGACAAAAAAAAAAAAAAAGCTGTCAGCACAGCTTCAAACAAATCTGGGAGGTCAAGTTGGGCCAGGAGGGAAGCAGTTATAGGGACAGATGGCAGCACCCCTCCCCCAGGCAGGTGCCTGGCTGTCCCCAGGGTGACCCTCTGTGCTGTGCACGGTGGGAAGGCTAGGCAGCAGCTGGAGAATCAGCTGGGCGGGCCTCAGCCCTTCCCGACAGACACCAGGGCAGCCCCACTGGCCTCTTGGTCAGCCCTCAGCAGGGCCACCATGATGGGGTGGAAGAGGGAACATAACCATCTTCACAGACATAACATTCTCTTACAGAAAAGTGCCTGAGCCTGGCCTGTGGTCCAAAAACCTCACAGAATACAAACACAAATTAAAAAAAAAAAAGTGCTGCGACCTCTCTCAGAATCTGGTGCACATGGACCTCTCAGCCGACACGGTGCTCAACACAAATCACTCAGCAGAGCCAAGGGCTCTGGACCGTGAGCCTCACCTGCTGTGGGCCCCTGGAGGAAAAGCTAGAAGTCTAAGAAACCAGTACAGCTCTTGGTCCTAAAACTGAGGTCATGTGCATGGGACCCACCCCAGTGAGGAAGGCACTGGCCTTCAGAGAGGCCACCTCCCCTGCATCTGGCCCAGGCTCCTGGCTGGCATGGGTAGCACCCAGGTACCTGGGCTGACTTTGGAAAGCAGAGCAAGCAGAGCAGCTGTAGTGATTAAGATTTGGTCAATGGCGTTAGAGGAATGGGGTCCCCACCCATGCCTGGCCAGGATGCCCAGAGCTGAGAGCAAAGGTGCTATCTATCCTGCCTGAGGCCTATTATTTCTGACCTGGGAAGCCCAGGTGGGGCTGCCTTGCTCACTGTGGCTCCGCAAAGCCAGACTTGGTTTCAGAGGGCTGCTGTGCTGAGTTCCCACCCCACCACCCTGGGCTCCAACAGCCCCTGCCCCACTAACCCCCACAGGCTTTAAGAGGTAGCTGAAATAGGCAGGGAATCACGTGGGCCACCGCAGGCCTACCTGATCTTGAAAGGGGGCAGGAGGGAGCTTCTGCCTCTTCCATAGCTCAGCAAACCCCATATGGGGCTGTGGCTCTTGTGCACCTCAGCCTGGCAGAGGCCGGGGGACGGAGCCTTACTGGAACAGGAAGAGGCATGGGCAGGGACCATTCTAGACACAGGCATTTCAGAGGGGAAGAAGACCTTAGGAAACACTTCTCTCTCCACAGGAGAGCAGTATCTTAGCCAGGGATGGTAAACAGGTCTCAGCACTTATACTGGCTGCTGAGCAAACCATCAGAAATGAGGAAATACCAGGAATGAGCGGGAAATACTCCACAGCAGGTTAGTGGCACTACTATGGGGGCAGAGAAGAAATGGTGTACCTTGCATTTGCGGTCTCTGGTCTAAGCCAGAACATGGTTTAGGAGTACTTAACACTCTTCACGAACCTACTTTATGAGGGATTTGAGGGCTGAAAGAGTGGGCTAGTTGTGGAAGGTGAAAGGGCATGTATGAAAATGGAGGTGGGGTGTAGCACCCCGAACCCAGCAGAGCCTTGCTTCCTGACCCAACACTATGCTGCTCCAGAAAACTGCTCTATTCAGAGACTGGGTGATATCCAAGGCAAGTGTGCAACCAGCAGAACTTCCAGAGTGCAGAGTAACATGGAAGGGGTGGGGATTTGGGGGGGGGAGAACTGACACAAATATCTGCAGCCATTTTGTGGATTTCTGGGGTTCAGTCAATTGCTGAGTCTCATTCTTACCCATCGGTTGTCAGACGGGAGCTGGGGCTCCCACCCAAGAAGTGGGGTGTCAAGGACACACCTCAGATCTTATTCCTTGGACAACAGAACCAGAGCAAACCTCAAGGCCTGCACACTGGGGCGGGGGCAGGAAGCAGAAACAGACCCACAGAGCCAGCCGGGACAGCTGGCCCCTGGGGCTCAGCAACTGCTGCACGGAGACAGCGGTGGTGGGAGCTGGCGATGGCCCTCCAGGACTGAGACCCACAGGGACGCTTGTGGTAAAACCATCAGAAGCCCTTTCCTTTCTCTTGCTACAGTTTGATTCCATCAGATGGGAAACCTAAGCACCAACACGACAGAGGTGCCAGGTGGGTGGGGAGGGTGGGGGTCACCAGAGGCCAGGAACCCAGGCACCACTGATAGAGCACTTCTCCCTCCAAAGGTCCTCAACACACACACTGCCACGTGCAACAGAAACAAAAACCAAAAAACCTTCAGAAAGAATCCTTTGGGTGATCTCTTGTCAACCATTTGTGCAGGCTAGAGGCACCTGTGAATGATAAGGCTACTGAGAAGCATCATTGGCCTGGTCCTGACACTGCCACAGGGCAGGAGAAGAGGTGCCCAGGGGGCTCCCTACCAGCCCACCATCCCGCACAGAAACGTTCTCCAGGTCCCTGTCCTGGGCAGGAAAGTGGTTTGATCACCAGCTCTGAGTGCCCCGCCAAGGTTCTGCCTGGGGACCCCCTCCAGGTTAAGAACAGCAAAGGAGCTTCCAGGGGAGCTAGGAGAGCCAGAGCTGCCCAAGCCCCGCTAACGAGAGAAACACGGCCAAGGCCTAGGTGTGTCACTTGTTATGATCCCTGAAGGGCAGGGAGGGAGGGGTCTGAGCCTCAACTCAGGCAGGGAAATGTTCAAGTCACTTGTCCTGCCAGGTCACTGCGAAGGCAACTACAGATGACAGCTCCACTTTAAGACTCTTCAGCTCACAGAAGAGCCATGTGTTCATCTGTACACACCCCACCTCCAATGCAAGCCTATTTTACACTTACAGATATAAATGCATGAGGCCTTGCACGTGTCCTATGTACGTAAAACTGACCCACAAAATTCAAAACTGCAAAGTGTCAGATGCCAGTGAGGTCAGAGTGCCCTGGGCCTCAGCACTGAACTGCTTAGCAGTGGGAGCGTTGCACAGGACAGGCCTGGCTGGGTTGCTCACACCCTTCCCAGCATGCCCCCGGGGCCAGGCTCCCTAGGCGGTGGTGGAGGCGGGCTCCTGGGGCCCTGTTTGGCCTGATGCTTCTCTGCTTGGTGCTCCAGGGCAGCAAGGAGCTTCTGTGGCTCCTGGGGAGCTAGGTGCTTGGGCCCCGGACCCCTCACCACCCTGCTCCTTGGAGGCAGTGGCAGCCTCTGGCCTTTGTTCAGGGCTGTTGTCGGTGAGGGGGCCCTGACCGCCAGCACTCAGGTCCTGGACCCTCTTGTTCAGGTCATTGCGCTCTGTCTGCAGCGCCCGGCACAGCTTCTCCAGCCGCTGGATTTTCACCTGCAGGCCCTCCAGCTCTTTGTCCCGGAGTGTTTTCTAGGGAGAAAAGGGGGCCTGCCATCAACCCTCCACCTGACACTGCCACTTGGTAGAAAACATTCACACTTTAACAACGCTGGGAACAGACTGGAGTCCAAAGCTGGCTCCTTTCAAGTAAACAGCCCTGGTTTACGCCAAGACCCAGCTGTCAGTTGAGGACAGTGTGGTGTAGGGGAGGGGCATGGCTTAGAGACAATGTATTTCTCCATTTATCCACCAAATGATCTTGGCAAAGTATTTGGCTTTTGAATCTATCTCTTTATCTGTTAAACTTGTCTACTGACACCAACCTTGCAGGTCTGCAGGGAAGGTTCAATAAAGGGCGTATCGAAGACATTCAGCAGGTCTGGCCGCAGTAGCTGCCCCAGCACTGAGTTACTCTCCTACATCCCAAGCCACAAAGCCAAGTGACCAGGGCCACTGCATACACACTACATGCATCATCGGCACCCCTCGTTTCCCCGGCTCCTTTATTCCCTTCTTCAGTTTATTTTTTTGCTTCCACCGTAGGCTTGTCACTGGCCTCACCTGGGGAAAGCTGGCCGCGCCCTAGACCTGGACAAATGTACCTGGCCCCACCTCATGCTAGCTGCATCACTCACCTAGAACTACAGAAAACAGCCCAACACTCGGTGACCGCAACCCCCACCCCTGGCTGCAGGGTGCACGCGGCTCACCTCTTCAGCCATCTCCAGCAGGGCCTTGTTGCTGCTCTCCCACCGGGACCGGTACATGGTCGTTTCTTTCTCCAGCTTCTTGATCTTCTTAGTCATCTGGGTTATGTGACAGACAGAGGAAATGGTCAGGGTGCAAGACTATCTGTATCTGTGTCCCCAAGGTGGGGAATGGTCCCATGAGGGCAGGCAAGGCATTACAGGACAGTCAGTGCTTTCTGTGCCACCTCAGGACCTCTCAAGTTCAATGTCCACCGCTCCTAACAGGAAATGATGAGAGTCCCTCCTCCAGGAAAACCTGGAAGGTGCACATACCACCAACACTTCCTTGACAGGGGCCCAAGGCTGTGACCCCTCCTCCGCCCCTCCCTTGGCCCCAATCACATGGTGGCTGTGAGGTCCCCCATCCTGAAGGACACTGTCTGTGCCCCTGTAGCCACACCCAGCCTGGGCCAGTGTTACCTTTTCCATTTCCTGTTTGAATGTTGTGAACACCTCACTGCTTTTGGAAAGAGTATTCTGGAACTCTTCAAACTTCTCCGTGTATAGGGCAAGCTGGGTAAGAAAGAAGCCCACAGGTAAGACCGAACTTCCCCTGTGGGCACTATCAACAGACTCAGGCCCACCCTTGGCCCTCTGACCCAACAGTTCTACTAAGACACCGTCTTCCTTTACAGAAGCCTAGAAAGGAGAATTTGGGGTGACATGTTTTGCCTCTATGTTTGTTTTCTTGTTTTGTTTTCTCTTTTTCTTTCTTTCTTTCCTTCCTTCCTTTTTTTCTTTTAAAAGAGTAAAGTTTTTATTTACTTTCTAAGAAAGGAGGGGGGCATGGTGTGGAGAGATGTACCAGCCTATGTTTGTTTTCAAATGTTTTTTCTGGAATTAAGTATAATTTATAGAATTAAAAACCACCATCTGTCTCCACCTCCTCAAAAGCAGCACAACACTTTTGACTAGGAATGAAGTCCTTTGAGCTCACCCAGCCAACACACAGGTGCTGGGTGGGTCCAGAGGGAACAAACACTCAGTAATGTCACACAGCAATCAAGGCAGTCCTAGAATGAGGGTCCCGTTTTGCTCCCCCAGGATGGGGCCCAGTGAGGGGAACTTGGGGGCACAGGGTCAGGATACACAGTCTCACCTGCTGCTTTAGGTGGGTCTCCTGTTGCTTCATCAGCTCGCACATTCTCTGGGACTCCACTGCCTCTTTGAGGAGCTATTTCCGAGACAGGACATCAGACCCTGTCAGAAGCCTCAAGAGACTCTGTGGTGTGTGCATGCATGCGTGCGTGTTGCCATACACATCAGAACCCACGGAGGCTTCCTGCTCTGACTGGTATCTGAGGAAGCAGTGCCCTGATCTGGCCAGGCAGCAACCTTTCCCATATAAACTTGACTATGAGCTAAGTCAGAACCCAGCCCACCTCTTCCAAGACCCCCCAGTCCCAGGGCCTGAGCCTCACAAAATCCTTCTCCCGCTGGTGCCTCTCCTCTGCCTCCTTCAGCATCTCCTGGGCCTGCTGGAGCTTGGCGTCCACCAGCTGCTGCTGCAGGTCCTTGTGTTTGAAGACTTTGTCGATATGCTGCAGGAAAGCATGGCGGGAGGGTCCACCTGTCAGGAGCTCCCTTTCTCAGGGAGGCCCAGCGGCTGCAGATGTCCCGCCCAGCCTTCCGTCTCAATCCGATGTGCTGGACTCCCGTGTGTACCGCAGGGTGAGGGCCCCAAGTCCCTGGAGAGTCTGCTTCCCAACCTCACTTTATTTCTCTTCCACTGAGTCAGTCCTGGGTGAGCACAGGGGTTTGTGGATGAAATCAGCTCCCAGGAAGCCAAGCAAAAAATATTTAAATTGCTAGTCCCAAGAAAGATCAATCCATCGGCTGACAACCCTCACTTTTGTAGCCTAACTCCCTTGAAAGTGGGGAAAAAAGGGCAAAAATGACACCCTTGCTGACACAACAGCTCAGCTCCACTGGCAGAGCTCTGCTCTACCTATAGGCAAAGACCTGCTATCTTGGGCAATGGCTGTCCGAACTACAGGAGCAGCCCTGGGAACTGGGACAAGGTGAGAGAACAGAGAGAGGGCAAAGGTGGTGGACCTGAGTGTTACTTCAAAGGTGAAAGCAACTGAAAAGCGGGATGTGGGGATTTTATGTATGTTTTGAATCAGAAGAGAAGGTGGCTTGGGCACGTGTCCAGTTTGGGACACAATGAATTTCAGTAGCCTGTGATCTGAAGTCCAGAGGCTCAGAGGGGGCAGGACGGCAGGGCCTGATTCTGACTGGGCGTGGGGTGTAAATGAGGAGCACAGGGCCTGGGCTGCTATACGTCTACCTCTGCAGGCAGGCCCAAGTCTTATTGTTTGCCTTGGGGTGAGTGGGGGTGGGCAGTGGCAGGAGAGGAAGGGAGTCCTCAGGTTCTTGAAGTAGGTGCCTCTCTACGTGGTGGCTCAGGAAACCTCCACGTCTCTCAGTGCTAAGGGACAAGAACCAGACCAACTCCTCTCAAACCAAATGCATCACAAGCAGCCTTGTTCCCAGAGCACAAAGTATAGGAAAAGACGGGGTGGGTCAGGGGACGCCCCTCCAGGCCCTGCACACAGTGACTGCCACACTGGACTGGGAGCACAAGAAGGCAGGGTCTTGCCTAGCCCACTTATCACCTATTTGTCACCACACCCCCAGGGCCTAAGCAGCGGCCTAGTCCAGAGCTGTAAGGTAGCTGCCAGTTTCCCTTTTCATGACAAGGAAACAGAGGCCCAGAACAGACCAGTGATCGTCACGTGGGGACCAAAGAGAACGATTCAAGTGCCCTGAGAAGCAGCCAATGCCAGCCAAGGCAGTGACATCCTGCCCTTTCTGGGGACAGGGGCAGCAGAGCAGCAAGAGATCAAGAGGATGTAGCCTTTGGAGTTGACCACTGACCACAGGTCCTGTTCCTCTCCTGTGATTTCAAAATCGAAACAATTCTGAAAACTAAAATTGTCAAAAGTTGGCAGACAAACCTGACCTGTACCTCTGTACAGCTAATTATGATCAAGGTGCATGCACTCTGAAATTGCATAAACATTAATGTGTCTGATTTGGGGGTGCTGCCACAAGTAAGGCCTGGCTGGGGTTGTGCTGTGTGATACAGAGAACATGAGCGTACCTCCATCCCGACACTAGAACAGTTCTAATTCTACGAGACACTTGGCCCTACCATTCAGGACAGACACTGTGGATCTGTACTCCTGTGGCTGCGGGCCACTCTCTTTTCCTGACCTAAATTCCTTGTCTACACAAGGATGTACAATACTGCTCCCCCGCAAGGAAGGAGGAGGAAGAGCGGGAGAATGGAAGGAAGCCTGGAGAGCGCTGTCCCAGCGCCCGCCACACACCCAGAACCTCCCACTCCCCTGGCTATGGCGGCAGTCCGCACACCTCACCTCCTCTCGCAGCTCATACTGTTCAATCAGCTTCTTGAGCCTCTCAGCCAGCTCCATGTTCTCCTGGCGCAGCTTGGAATTGCGCTCATTGTGCTGCTCCATCTGCAGCTGAATGTCATTCAGTGTCACCTGGAAGTGGGAGGTCACCTCCTTGCGTTTCTCCTCCTCCTCCCGGGCCCGCTGCACACCTTCTTCCTGAGAAGAGAATTCAGCCCTTGCTCCATCATCTATTGCTCCCCAGCCCCCAGCCTTATAAGGCTCCCCTGACTAGCCCAGAATGATCTCTGTCAATAGCCCTCCCTGCTCTCAAGTGAGGAGTAGCCAGGCTCCAAGATGTCATGCAATGGGGCTCCTAATGGACCCTTCTGTATCTCAGGTGATGTGCACTGAGACACTCTCTCTCTAGAAAAATGCAGACAGACATACAACTGCCCTTCTAAAGAACTTTGGATCTCCTAAAGCCTGTTCTTCCGGACCTATTAAGTAGTCACATTTTAACGCACTTTCATCTTTGACCCCCTCCACCCGCAACCAAGTAGGTAAGATTCAGTAATACCCAGGGTTGACGAGGCTGTGCAGAATAGGCACCCAGACACTGTTAGTGGGAAGGCAACCTGGGGAAATCTATTAAAATTTAAAATTTGTACACTCTTTGACCCAGACACTTTACTGCTGAGATTTATCCTATAGCTAAAATCTATATACTTAGCCAGGCACATATGTAACAAGAACTTTCACTGTAGCTCTCCATATTTAATACAGAAAATGAAAACAACCTAAAATACCTAAACTAGGACACTTAAGAAATATAATATATCCATACAACAGTGTTGTTAAAAAGAATGGGCCAGCCCTATATAAACTGACATGGGGAGAGAAAGCATTGTGTCAAGTGAGGACACAGCAGAGAACATGGAACAATACATGGACAATATTCTCATTTTAAAAACTATGTAAGATTTTATTTGTAGACAGGAAAGTGAAAAGGTTGCACTTCAACTTATACATTAGTAGGTTTACATTCCAGTGCTTTCTGCTGGGCACTGGGGTTTGGGACGGTGGGTGGCTATTATTTTGATTTGTTGCGCTTCTGTCACCTTTGAACCCCTTACATCAAATTTGTATTAAAATTGTAACGTTTTAAAAGGCAAGGAAAGCAAGCTGCAGAACACCATATATTCCTGATCCAAATTGTATGAGAAATATATAAAAGGATATATGCACGTAAATGAACTGGAGATCATGGCAGTGACCAGGCTTTAACCAGAGTGACCCCACACTAGAACAGGTTGAGGGACCCACATTCCTGACTGGCCAACTTTGGAAGAAGAGCTGTGGGCTGGCGCTGGACCCCAGCTTACCTGGGGACTGTGATGGAACAGAAAACTCCTGAAGGCCTGCACTTTGGGTTCTCTTTGCTCCTTAGCCCCCCCTTTTAAGGTTTTATTTATTTATTTTCAGAGAGAGGGGAAGGGAGGGAGAAGAGTGGGAGAAAAACATCGCTCTGTTGCCCAACTGAGGACCCAGCTCTCGACCCAGACATGTGCCCTGGCCAGGGACCGAACTAGCAATCTTTTGGTTCGCAAGCCAGCACTTAATCCACTGAGCCACACCAGCCAGAGCTGCTCCTTAGCCTTTATCTTACCTAATACAAGTACACATCATATGGTTAAGTAGTTCTTGCTAAGGTAGGGCATTACTAGGGAAACCTATTTCTGCACTGAAAGCCTGTGCTAGTTTTTAAGAGGAAAGCCACCAAAGATAAGTGGAAATCAAGGTAACCAGCTGATGTGGGGCCCAGGCAGCCTACCTTGAGGGAACGGTTGTGGCGCTGCAACTCCCGGCATAGGCTTTCGAGCTTGCTACGGGCCAGGATGGCCTTGCTGTGCTCGCCGCGCAGGTGGTCCTTCTCCTGTACCAGCTGGCTCTGCTTCTTTTGCAGGAGCTTCATCTGCTTCTGAGAGTTCCGGTGCTCCTCCAGCTGGGGACAGGAGGGCAGGTAAGTAAGTGCCCAGTAAGGCTCTCCCCATGGCTATCCAGGGTCTCCTGAGCTGACCTGACCATCTCCCCTGACTCCAGAGGTGCTCCACATGCTCCTCACAATAATCAAAGGGCCCCTTACCTCAAGGGTACAGAGATGGACACTGAGACAAGGCCAGCAGACTCCGTTTTCCTCCCAGCCCTGACCCCAGGGACAAAGCTCTCAGGGCTCTCAGACCATTACATACCCCAACTCTGGAGACACTCAGGCCCTCGGATGAGACCACCTGCTAGCTGTGTTCAACAGACCCCAAGACTTTTAGCACTGGTGCACCATTTCTTTCCTCAACACGACTCCTATTATCATCTCAGCCTTTTCACTCATTATCAACAGACAATCCGTCTGACTACCTGGCCTCACAGTCCTTAACCTCCCCTTAGGCCTCATCCTCTCCCAGCTTAGCTCCATCTCCCGTGAGCCTGTTCGTGCTGTACAGTAGACAGAATGTGGCTCAAATGTGCAATTATAGCTGCCTAGTGGGCACATTAAAAAAAGTAAAAAGTGAAATTAACTTTAATATCTAAATATTATAATTTCAAGTTGTAATCAATGTAAAAAATTTTGATACATCTTACAGCCTTCCTTTTCCTTAGGTCTGTTAAACCCGATGCGTATTTAACGCTGACAGCACATCTGGGAATGCGGACCAGCCACATTCCAGTCGGCCACTGCCTCAGCTCCCAGAATCATACTCACCTCCAGGATCTCACCCTAAGCCAGCACCGCCCCTATCTTCCCAGCCCATCTGCTCGGATCACTATCTCTGGTCCCAAAAGATCTACTGCCCTAATGGACCTTTAATCCACTGACTCAACCAACGTTTCACTTGCCTTTATTTTCATTTTCTTTAAACATTTATTTATTTTTCAGAAAGGGGTGGATGGGGAGGCAAGAAAGAGAGGGAGAAAAACATCGATGGGTTGCTTCTTACAAGCCCTGAACCAGAGACCTGGCCCACAACCCAGGCACGTTCCCAGACCGGAAATCGAACTGGTGACCTTTTGCTTTGCAGGAAGATGCCCAACCCACTGAGCCATGCTGGCTATGGCCTTCCACTTTCCTTTAAATAATCACCTACCTTCTCACCCAGCTTAGATTCCTTAAGCCCTCAATTCGTTCGTCCCTCTTCTCCAGAAAAATCCCAAACCTAGCATATCAACTTCCTGCTTAACCGGCACTGAAGCTTACCCTGCTTACCCTGAAGCAGCACTTGCTTAAAGAATCTCACTTTAAAATTCACGCCCACCACTGCCCCTGGTTTGCCTAGCAGCTCTACTACATTTCTCATATTATTCACATTCTTATAGACAACTATTTCATCCTTCTCTTCAAATCTCCCCAGCCCCGGCTAAAACGATCATTTCCATCCCCCTGAGGACACAGAAGCAACCAGGGAAGCAGGCGCACAAGCTCCACACCTGCCAGCCCACCTACACCTTGTCCTCTTGTCATGAGGACCCTGCCCTGCCTTTCACCACAGAGAACCCCTCTCCTGGTGCAACGGACCCCATCTCCTCTCATCTCCTCTAGAACATCATTCTAGCAACTCACTTCCTCCTCTTCTGCCACCACTGATCTTTCCATGGCTGGATCATTCTGAAACAGTGGTATCTTTTTCATATCCTTTGCTTTATTTAAGCATCATAATAACCCATCGGGAAGGTATGATTCCCCCCATTTTATAGATGAGAAAAGTTCCTTACAGGAGAATTCCAGCTACTAAATGTGAATGGAATGACAGAAGTTAAAATTAAGTAATTAGGCAATAACCTTCAGTGGATGAATCTGTTAATTCAAACTCTGATGGGGAACAACTACACTGTTTTTCCAGCGATCCACCCACAAAGAACTCTTGTCAAAAAACTTGAACCTGATTTGGATCAAGCTTCTAGAGCTAACTTCCTCTTTAAGGAGGTAAACGGACAAGTGAAATGCCACCACAAAGCAAGAAAGGAGGGTACTCTACAGGACAACTGATCTGCCATAAGTCAATGTTGTAGGAAAAAGAGCAAGGCAATAAGATGAAAACTGCTTTGGAGTAAAGAGGGAAAAAAATGTCATAACAACCCAACATAATACATGGACCTCCTTTGGAGTCTGACTGGGTCAAACTTGACTTTTTTAAACTGGGGAAATTTAACTATAGATTGGGTGTTAAGAGAATATTACATGATTAATTCTATTAAGTGTGATGATGGCACTGGGCATTTCCATATTTGGGGGAGAGGCATACTGAAGAACACAGGGGAGGGGTGACATGGTATCTGGGACTCAGGCAAGCAGCTAGGTCTCTACCAATGGAATGTGAAATTTCTCCTCTTACTGTCAGCCAGGAAGAGGCTGGCTGGGACTTGACCCTCGAGTTAGATGAGGAAAAGGCTCAAAGCAGTTGAATGGAAATCAAGCCACCCACCTGCCCTTGTACCCTCAACCCCATGCTGGGTGGTGTGCTGACTTCCCAAGGCAGATATGGTGCAAGGAGAAGGGGGAGAACTGACCAGTTCAGCATACTTCTTGCACAGAGCTGCCAGCTTCTCCTCTGGGGTACTCAGCGTGTTCAACGTCTGCATCAGTAATGTAATCTCCTTTCCTGCAAAGTACAGGGAGCAAAGGCATGTATCACGTACCCCCTTCTCTGGGAGTGCCTTCCAGGCCTGGGCCAATATTCTTCCACCTTGAGATAGTCCTCCCCTATCAATAGTTTATATTTGCTTGTTGAACTGGCTGCCTTCCCTGCTGGTCTGTGTGCTCCCTGAAGGCTGAGAACAACTTCATTCTGCCTATCACTGTAGCCCGCTGCTGCCCCTAGTGCCCATCACAGAGGACATGCTCAACAACACACTAAATGAATGACTGAATCTCTGTGGAATCTCCCTGGTGAGCACCAGAAATGGGAGGGGGGGGGGGGGAAACCCTGCCTGCTCTGCCAACAGGTTTACTAAGTGTCCCACCTGTGAATTCACCACTACTGTTCAATGCAAGGAAGGTCCTTCAGTAAGAGGAAGAATGCAAAAAGGAGTAAGTCTCCTTTAGAACGTATCAACAGAGGTAGCCAAACAGGGAACTTTCAAATGAACATACCTTCCAATATTTAACCCTAAAGTTAGAAACAAACAAACAAAAAAACTTTCTTTAACTTAGTATGACGGGGTGGGTGAGCAGGCACTAAGGCATGGGTACAATACCACCTAACTTTGATTCTTTAATACGCACTGGCCCCCTACCTCCACCCTTACCCAAATGACTTCACCCACTGCCTGTGCCTGAGCCACATTCTTCCTTCCCCAGAGGGCCACATACATGGCACAGCACCAGGCTTCTGAAGTGGCAACCCTGGGAGGGAAGAGATCATCAGCGTGGAGACTGCAAATCACCGGCACATAGGCCAAATCCACCCACAGATGGGTTTTGTTTGGCTCCTAGCACATCAGTTGCCAACTGTTAAAAATCTAGAAATTGCATGTAACTTTGGCTTTTCTAAAAAAAAAAATAAATGTAACTTTGGCTTTTCTAAAAAAAATAAAAAAAAAAAAAGGAAGGCTGTTTAGACTAAACCTGCAGGTTTGCATGCTATCGATTTGCTGGGACCAAGTACCAGTCAACCCTTTGGATGACTCTCTTGGCTAGCCTGGCTTATCTGAGTTTTCAACCCTGGTCTAGTCTACTTCTCTTACTGCAGAGAAGTGGCAACTAAGGACCAGGGAGGAGAAAGGCCTCGTTCAAGGTTGCACAGGTTAGAAATGGTGCTAGCTGGCTGGCGAAAGAGTCTGCCAGGCCCCCTGCTTTCTGTTTTCTCAAGACAGCGGGTTGGATTTTGGTTCTCACTTGCTCCCAAGGCCAGAAGCCATTGTGCAGTGAACATACACATCTCTGTCCCCAGCCCCACGCCCTGGCTATGATTATTAAACCAGTGGGATACACTGCTCTGGGAAACAGGGTTTCCTGCGAATCCTAGCAGAGCAGGCCAGCTCAAGGAGTGTCAAGTCCAAACTCCCTCCCCTCATCCGCCTTGTTAAGTAGTGGCCCTCTGCTCACCCAGACCCTTGGCTTTCTTCTTCTCCTGTGACCTTCGGTGGTCTCGGTCTCCCATCTCATCGCTTGCCCGGATCTCGTTTGTGCCTGGCTCCCCCTTGGAGGTCTCCTTCTCACCATTGACCACTGGAGTCTCTGGCTCAGGCTCCCCATTCCTTGTGGCATAGGTCCGGGACTTCTCTGCATCTTCGAGTTCAGCAGGCTCACCCTGTGCGCTATCCTCACCTGGGCCACCCTGATTGTTGTCCACGCAGTATGTACTCAGGATATCTTCCAGCTGGCGGCTCAGCTCCTCAGAGACATCACGGAGGGCCCCAGACTGAGCAGTTTTGGCTTGTGCTACTACTGCAGGAGAGGATGAGGGGCAGAGCATGAAATAAGATGGTTATACCACTGGTAGAGGTTTTTCAGGCCCCAACTTACTGGTTTGGTTTAACTGTCACCTAATTTTGTAGAGCCTCAGTTTATTTACCCATAAAACGACATGACTATTTCCCACGACCACCCAACCATGTTTGAGTATAAAAGAAACCAAGTAGGTAAAGCATCCAGCATGGAGAGATGGTGTGTAGCAGGACCTCATTGTCTAGCCAACCACCTTCTCCTCCCCAGGAAAGTAATTTCTCGATATTAAAAAAGTTCCAGAAATGCCTCAAGTCTAAAGAGTAGTTACCCACTGTTGCACGAGGTGTTTCTAATCTGGACTTCCAGTTTGGTGTTAAATAGTGGTGACTGCCACCCTATTTAATTCTGTCATCCCTAGGACACGGTGGGGATCTCACACTCAGCACTGTGGTCCCCTCATTCTGTATTTCCTTCTTTCTGGGTAAAAACGGCCCTCTAACTCCAGGAGCTAGACCGGTGCACCACAAACTCCTCCCCCTGGCCGCTGGAAAAGCAGAGCTGGCACACACCCTCGGTATTCCCCGGGGCCTGGCTGGTGGAACCTTCAGCTTCTGTCGCAGAGGCCGACTGGCTCGGCAGCCCCGGGCCTCCCCCTGTTCCTGCTTCCGCTTGCCCCGGGTTGCTTTTTGGGTTGGAAGTGTTGCCTGATTGTTTGGCAGCCCCATTCTTTTTGTCTTGGTTCTTCATTGTGGTTTGCAATGTCAGGTGAGCAGCAGATCCTATAGAAACAAGCACTCTCGCTGTTTTCCAGACTTCGAAATTCTCAGCCTGGAAAAGAAATCCCGATACCGGATGCACGAAGCTTCTTAAAACAAACTGGCCGGGCTTCCCCGGAGGGAACCAAGGGTTCTCCCGGTCTCTGGCGGGTCAGGGGAGTCCGGTGTGCCCTGGCAGGTTTTCGGGGAGCTGCTCCACGAGCGGAGGAGGAAAGGCCTCCTTTTTCCTGCAGCCTCTTCCCGGCACAATGCGGCCCCCTCAGAATCCGCTAAGCTTGGGATTGGCTCGCGGCCGGTGACTGACGTGGCGGAACGCTCGCTTCCCGGTCCCTCCCCCGCCTCCCGGGTTCCACGTGGGACCCCCCCCCCCCCCGCACCTTCGCGCGCACAGCCACCTACGCTCCGCGCGCCCTCCCACCGCGGGCACCGCCCGCCCTCCGGCCGCCCGCGCATGCGCACAAACCTCAGCCCTGCCCCCCCGGCCTGAGCCCTCGCGTAGAATCTGTGTGATTCTCCCTACTGGGCGAAAGCGCTGAGGAATACAGACCCACTGATAGCCTTGTCCCTCTAGCCTTCGGGGTACGGACCCCACCACCGACGTCCTGAAGGCTTCGCCCGCTCTGGTCTCGCACCGGAAACCCTGGGTAACCGCTGCCGGCAGAGCCGCCTGCTTCCCGCAGCCAATCAATAGTCTGCGCTCGCGCGGGGCTTGACGGGAAAGATGAAGCGGAGCGGCCTCTGAAGCAGACGAGTTGGAAAGGAGGGGAGGGGAAAGGACTACACGTCCCGCCACGCACCAGGGATGAACTCCAATTCCCAAAATGCAGTAGAAAGGGCTTTAGGTCCAGGAGCCGGATACTCTGGAGGTCCGGAAGGAGCCAGCCCTTCTTCACAGGCTTCCGCTTTTTCTTCATTTCTATCGTTCAGAAAATGATTCAGCTCCGAAAGCTTTGCGCTTGGCTCTTCTCTCTTGCATACTTTCACTACCCTTCCTCTCTCTGTTGTGAACACGTATGGCCGTCTAGGAGCTGAGGACGAGAGACAGAATACTGGGCAGGGAAGCAGGGGACCTGTATTGCAGTCCTAACTTCGTTCCTCATTTGCTCTGTGACTAGGCATTCTTTTCTCTCCCAGGGCCTCAATTTCCGTATTCAAATAGAAGCTTTTAATAACAATAGCAGTTCTCTGAGTGCTGACGACGTGTTTTACCGTTAGGTATTAGCTTCACTCTCAGAACTACTCATCAAGATAACTACTACTTGTTATTCCTATTTTACAGGTGAGGACGGTAAGCAAATGTTAAATAACTTTTCCAAGGTCACATCGCTATTGAGTGGTTAGAGCAGGAAGTCCGGAACTCCTGCACACCCTGCCTCCCACTTAGAAGGAATAACCCTCATGGCCCACTTACCCTGAGGAGGAGTTAACTAAAAACTTGTGAAAGTATGTATTTTCCCCCTCTCCATTACTAGCACGAGTCCCTCTTAGGAAGGGGTTGAGGTGACCCTTTAAGAACTTTAGCCTCAGCAGACTCCTGAGCCTTTTCTCGGACTGACCCACCCTCCTTTTGCACAGGGGATAAAAGTGAAAAAAAGTCAAACTTTTCTCCAAATGTGAGATAATTCTTTATCCAGTTGCATATAGATGATGGAATGAAAACCAACAATCCACATTCATAGAATTTAATGCGTACATGCCTGGCTTCGATTTCCTGCCAATCCTGCCCACCCCCTCTGCGGTATTTTTGCTCCAGATATTTTATTATTTCCAGGTTTTTGCAGTGGCTATTCAGCTTCCAAAATATTTTTTTCTGGCAAAAACCAATCTTTTGAAGCCCAGCCCAAAGATTACTTCAGCGTCTTCCAGTGCTCTGCATGCAGTCTGTCCTAGCTCTCCGCGCCTGGATATAGAGTTCTATTACAGCATTAGGCATTGAAATTATTTGCCAGCAAATCAATGAACATTACAAGATCTGTTGGCTAAATCCTCTGGGCCTAAAGCCTAGGATTTCTGGGGGCAGAGAATGTTTTAATTGTGCAAATCAGCAGTGTTTTAGGGACCTTAGGATGTGAAATATTACTTCTGGACAACAGTATGGTGATTGCAGGGGTGGGTGGGTGGAGGTGGAAGGGGCTATGGGAGGATAAATAGTAATGGAAAAAGTACAACTAAATTTTTTTTAATTAAAAAAAAAAAAGTTGCCCTGACTGGTGTAGCTCAGTGGGTTGAGCGCGGGCTGTGAACCAAAGTGTTGCAGGTTCGATTCCCAGTCAGGGCACATGCCTGGGTTGCAAGCCATGACACCCAGCAACTGCACATTGATGTTTCTCTCTCTTTCTCCCTCCCTTCCCTCTCTAAAAATAAATAAATAAAATCTTAAAAAAAAAAGATGTTAAAATGCAACAACAAATCTCTCAATAAGAAAAATAGAAAAAACCCTGGCTGGTGTGACTCAGTGGATTGAGTGCCGGCCTGCAAAACAAAGGGTTGCTGGTTGGATTCCCAGTCTACGGCACATGCCTGGGTTACAGGCCAGGTCCCTGGTGGGGGGCATGTGAGAGGCAACCACACATTGATGTTTCTCTCTTCTTTCTCCTTCCCTTCTCCTCCCTAAAAATAAAATCTTAAAAAAAGAAAAAGATGTTAAGTGTTTTTTCCCAGTTAGGGACTCCTGGGTAATGGTCTTTCCCTTTCTTTAGGCAGCACAAGTTCACGTTTACCAGGTAACACTGAGAGGTGAGATGGTATAATAATATGGTGAAAATCAAGCCCAGAAGTTTTGGAATCCAGATCTCAAGAAACCAAGGCCTGATTATTTCTGGAAAAGCATGTTGGAAATCTGTTGAGGAATTAATATATAAATCAGGCCTTGATGGATTTCCATAGGAAGAAGCTGTTCGATGCAGGTAAAGAACATAATAAGCAAGAACACAGTGAGAGGTGGAGTAATGTCGTAAGGATCAACAGTGGCTTACAGGGGCCAGCTGGGTAATGAGTAAGTATGCAAGGAATAAAATTTTATAAACGTGAGTTAAAAAGTTACTTGCTTCTTTGCTATCAAAGGAAATAGCAACAATATTAAAATCTGCCACGAGACCATTGGGAATGGTGGTGATTGTGGTCAAACAGAGGTCTTGCAGATTTTTAAGCAGAAGTTCAGGACTGGTGTTGCCAGATATTTTTTCAAGATAAGACATTTTTACTTTATATTTTATTTTAAATTGATTTTAGAGAGGGAGGAAAGGAAAAAGAGGGACATCAATTTGTTGTTCTACTTATTTATGCATCCATTGGTTGTTTCTAGTATGTGCCCTGACCAGGGATTGAAAATGCAACTTTCGCGATGCTCTAACCTTAAACACATTATCAGCCAACCAAAATCCTCCTTTTGGGTTGAATCAACTTTTTGGCTGCTTTAAGAATGGATCTAAACCAAGTGTCACAGGTTCAATTCCCAGTCAGGGTACATGTCTGGGTTGCAGGCCATGACCCCCAGCAACCGCACATTGATGTTTCTCTCTCTCCCTCCCTTCCCTCTCTGAAAATAAATAAAATTCTAAAAAAAAAAGAAAAAAAAAAAAGGATGGCTCTAAACTGAAGCCAAGTACAAACCTCAGTTGACTGGTTCTTGAACAAGTTGTTTACAGGAAAATGTCTCAGTTGTAACAAAACTTCGGGTGTCAATTCTCTACCTGACCACCCCTTCATGCTTGATACCTGTATGACCAGTTTCAACAGGAAATTCAGTTTTCACACAAATCACTTTAACAGTTTTCTGGAGTGAATTAAGTTCAAGAACTCCTCAGTTCTCAAACAGTCTGTGAGCTGTAAGACCTTTATGGGCTCTCTGAGCTGTAGTGACAAAATGCAGATCAGTGGTTGCTGGGGGTTGAGTAAGGGTTCCTAAGAGACATGCAGAAACTTTTAGAGGTGATGGATATGGTTCACTATCTCGATTGACGTGATGGTTTCATGGGTACATATGTCAAAACCTACCAAAATGTACATTTTAATGTGCAATTTATTGTATGTGTTATATTTCAATAAAGCTGATTTTTAAAAAACATCTTTATAGTAGGAGTAGGCTATTGCAATTCTTAATTCCACTGTTAGGCCCAGAAGTTTAAATACCCTCTCTTCATTCACTTCAAAAAAAATCCAGTCTAGGATCATCCCAAAGAAGACAATTTAGAACTTTGCAACAGGTTTTTATTTTTGCTTTATATCTATTACAGTGTTTGAAACCTAAAGAAATACATTTCTCTTCAAATTTGGATGTGTATATAAATATCATTTGTCTGGACTCAGCGCACTCAATGCCACGGTTTCTTGGCCTCTGTCTGCTCTGAAATCAAGCTTTGTCTGTCTACCCAGGGGTCCTGAGAATATAGAAAATAGCCAGAGTTTATAGTTCTTTGAAAACTAAAAGCAAATTGATCCAGAAAGAAAAAGCCAGTGAGAAAAAGGGTTCAATTCACCTTCCTAGGGTCTGTAGCTGGTAACCCAAGCTGCTTTCGAGGGACATCCGGTTTGTCTTGGGTGGCTGGGACTTCATAACCCCTTCACTTCTTTAGTGGTTCAATCAAAGGCAGTTCCCACAAAAGTTGGCTAAAGAGCCAATACCCAACTACAGGGCCTGAGGGTTCTCATAGAGGTGGATGGACTCTTTAAGCCATCCTGAGTCTGAGGCTCCCAGCCTGTCTCAGGATCAGAGCTTTGATTTCCTTCAGGGCATAGCAAGATTTTCTGTCCTCAAACCCAGGGGCTGATAATCTGACCTACATAGGGGAGCAGAACTAGCATTTAGCAGAGGGGTTCAGGTATGTTCTAATGTGGATATCAGCAGCCAGGCTGGCCCAGAAATAGCAAGGGAGGCCCAAACTACACACTACACAAACTCTCCTGCGGTGTTCTGGGCCCAAAATTTAATGCTGCCTCTTCTTTCATACCCAGTTTTGGTTCTGCAAACAGCCCAGACCTGAGGCAAAATGCCCTCGGAGGAAAAAATAACAGCTTTAATTCAGACTTGGTTGGTACTGACCTCAAATTCTTCCCTTGCTATGATCTTAATCTGGGGCTGGGTCTGGTGGCTGGACAACAGGATAAATCATTTATGACGGCCTTGGCCAAAGAGTAGCTAGTGCCCACAACATGGATCCCCACAGGGCCACATTCAAGCCATAGCTTGTTGGTCTAACAAAAGAACCCCAAAGGTAAGAGAGAAAAATTACTGGACAATATTGGAATAGAATCCTAAAATGGCTATGAAAAAACCTACTGTGAGTGATTTTGCAGTCTCGCACTCACTCATTCCTAGGATAGTCCTATCTAGAAGATGTTGCTACTGGTTATGAGCATTTTCCTGTGGTTTAGTGAGCCAAGGAAGCAGGTGGTCATACACATTCCTGAGGCCCCCCCGCCAGCCCTACAGGTCCCTATAGTTTCCCTACAGGTCCCTATAGTTTGTATAGGGACCTGGAGAATGTGGCTCTCTGCTTTCTACTGAGAATCCAGAATCTGAGCCCATAAGATGAATCTACAGAATACCCAAGATGATGGACACCAAGCTGAGTGGGTCTCAGGGAGAAGAGATGTGGCCTGAACATACATGCGCTGAGGCATTCAGAGAGGCGTGTGTAGATGAGGAGGGAAGTATTGCCCAGCATTCGTCTTCCCTCCTAGTTTGCTAGAAATAGGATGTAGGGAAAAGGCAGGCAGACACGAGAAAATGGAAACCCATTTCACTCTGTAGACCGTTCTTCCTTTTAAGCTGGTTTGGCTTGAGAGAAATAGAAAGTTTATGCCTGAGAGCCTTCTTTTGCTCTTCCCTGACTCAGTACAGTAGCAGCTATAATCTGTGCAGTTCAGCTCCAAAAACACAAACAAACAACAACAACAAAAAAACCCAGGGGGGGCAGCCCCTGGAAAGTAGCTTCCAAGGCAAAGAGAGTAGAAGGAACAGATCTAAGGGTTGTAGGTAATGGGGAACAAGGCTCTCTGGAAGCTGAAGTCATCAATACCTGTTCCTTGGGTCATTTGTCCCCAATGACCCAAATAACCAGGCTGGCCAGCTAAAGGTGGAACCCACCACGTGGTTCTAGCAGAAGATACAGTTAACTCCAAGGCCGGGTAGTCACTGGGGATCACTCAGAACTGAAGGCAAGCTTCTAAGACCAGAGATCCTGTTAGTACTAGAAGACGAACTGGAGAGGGGAAGCCTAGAGGGGCTGGCAATAAAGAATAGCTGGCATTACTCAAAACAGGATTTGAATACTTTAGCTAAGAAAAAGGTTCCTTGTCCCCTTAATCTACACCTCCATCCCCACCAAAGATTTTTAAATGGACATACCAGCCATGTGACAAAGTATGAAGACTCCAAAACCATGTATTATCAGGCTGTTCCCTACAGGAGGCTGGCAGCCCTCTATCCCTGCTACATCTGCTCGGAAATCTACCAGAAAGCCTCTGACCTCAGCTAGGCCAGGGTCTGGAGTCCGACGGGAGCTGCCCATGAAGAGTGGCTGTCAAGCCATGGTTAAAGAAATACTATTTTGCTTTCCAAGATGGCCAAAGGAGAGGAGGAGACTCAAAAGATGATGTCACTCCCTCTGTGGGCTGGAAGAACTTCACCTGTTGACGGAAAGGGGTTGGAGGAAGATTATGGGAAAACACGTTGAGGGAGACAGTAATGAAGGAAAGCTCCTGGAGGCCGCTTTTATCTGATGAGAAATCTGTCCTCATATTGTGCCCTGGGAGACTTCAGCCTTTGAAGTCCTTAAAGAAAACTGACTTTAAGCAGCAGCTCGAGGATCAAAAGTCTTCCGTCTGGTACAGGGCCCAGAGCAAAAGGGAAAATAGATTTTGGGGAATAGTTGGGAAAAGCAGGATATGTATGTCTGACAGTAAGAATTTGGCCCCAATGCCAGGGACTTAACTATTGCTTGAGATGTACAAAGTAGATCCTAGTAAAGTGCTTTCCCTTTTGGACAAGGGTTGGGGTGGGGCGAGGGTGGAGTTTTCCCTTGAACTGTAGAACAGTTTTGTAATGGGAGTCCGCAGGCCATGTGAAAAAGGTCCTGCCTCTTGCCTGCCTGGGAGACTGGGGGTTGACAGTCGTCGTTCCCAAGCTGAAGAGTAGCATCTGACTCACTAAGGTGGTCCAGCATTGGTGTGACTTCTCAGTGAAAAGCTTTAGCCCATACCACCTTTCTCGGAAAATGGCTGTGGACTTGGATCTCACACTAGAAGGAGGGGCAAATTCAACACCAATGGCTGACAGTGAGCACCTGAACTTTAGATCTGTAAGTAGAGGGGCATGGACTTCACCTGAGACAGAGGAGGTGTGCAGAAACGGGAGCGAGAAGGGCACTGTTTCTGGGGGAAGGGAAGAAACACCTTGAGCGGGGCACCTCTGCCTGACCGGAGCTGCACCGCAGGGGCAAGGCAGACTGTGCCTCCTCACGGTTGGTCTATACGCAGCTGACAACTCTCTCCACCCCACCCCCCAACAACTGGGCTTTACTCTCATATGTAATCCACCAAAGCACAGGCAGGCCACTGTGGCACTGCATTCACTTTACTCAAAGAGGAAAAAAAGACATTACGATTACAATTGTCACAAGGAAGGGCAAAACCCAAACCAGGTACAAGGATTCCAAACAGGGAAGATAACAATAACTCACAAAAGACCTGAGGCTGCCACGTTTCTGTAATAGTAACAGAAGAACCATGTACATTAACTTATGTGAACAAGGGCCTTTGACACCAAATCTGAGAAGGCAGACTGCTTCTGGGTTTCCCGATGCAAGCGGGATGCTCAGCAATAAGGATTACAGTGGTAGACTTCACCATACCCTGGGTCATCCTTGCTTCCTTCAGGTGCTGGGACAGTAAGACCAGGCTGACCTGCTGTGTAAAGGTTCCAGAGCTAAAGCTGGTCCCAGGTGGGGGCCCGGAACCCAAGCAGAGAAGAAAAAGATCAAGCTCAGGCCTCCTGAGTGAGGGAGCTTCCACGTTTCCTTTTGGTCTTCCTCACAGTATCCTACTTATAGAAATTACAACAGTTCTTCCTCTCGAGACCAATTAAGATTGACCTACTTAATATACAGAATATAAAAAAATACAGAACTTTTTGACATTCTCTCCTTTAGAAGTAAAATATACATGATCCAACTATGGAAGAGGAAGAAGAGGAAGAAAGGCCAAAGGCAGGGATCCCTGGCTATCCCAATACAGGACACTCTCGCTCCAACCTCCTCTGCAACCTATGGGTCACCAGAGCAAGGACTTTCTCCTCGGGAGAAGGAAGGACTAGAGCCCCTTGTCTCATGCTTAGGAGGAAATACAGCTACCTCAGAGGCTCGTTCATCTCTGAGGGGAAGTTTCAAGTAAACAAATGAAGTCGGGTCGCACCATTGGAAGGTGGGTAGGAAACATGGGATCAGTAGCGACACATGGGAAGCCCTGTCTGAAAGGCCTGCGCCCCCTGCTCCACTCCCACGGGTGTACTTGCCCCAGGAGAGTGAGGGGATCTCCCAAACTAAAGAGGTCTGGGAAGGGGTTAGAGGGAAGAGAAGGAAGGGCCTTTGTCTCACAGTGACCTCCCCCCTCAGCCTCTAGTCCCAGACAATGCTGGCAGCTGGGATTCCTAAAACCAGGAACTCACGGTTCTTGGAAAGAGCAATCTTAATACAAGAAAAATGTGCAAAAGAAAAAAAATTAAATAACTCAATCCAAGCATACAAGATTAATATTCTGTCAGAGCAAGAACACTTTGTTTTGGATTTCTCCCCTCCCATCCCACCCCCATTTCTGGAATATTCCACCTTCTCAAGTACCCAAGATAAGAGTTACACAGATCAGGGCAGAGAACTGGGAAGGATGAAGGAAGATAAAGGGGACAAAGTCACCACTAAAGAAAAAATAAAAATAAAAAAGGTGCAAAATTGATTACCTCAGTCCTCCTTTGTCTACCCCTGGGCTCCTGGGTTAAAGACATATGTGCAGCCAAAATATAGTGTGAGGAAGAAAAACCCAACACGTCCCCTTCTTGTCACAAAACCCAAATGTGAGCCTCAGATGGTTCTGTCTGTCCAGAGGGTGCTCCCTCCAGGGAAGGGGGTGGAGCAGGTCAAGAGCACAGTTTCCAGGGCAGCAGAGGTGTGTGGTGGCTGACGGTGGGGGCTGCTTCCCCCTCACCGGAGGGCTGCTCTTCCGCTGGTTGGTGGTGCTTCCCATCCCATCCCCTCCCCGGAGGCAGACATTATAGCTGGAAGCCCTCCATGGGGGCCTCAGGCTGCTGGAAGATGAACTGCTGTTGCGTTTCATCCACTTGCGGAGCCAGGCTGCTATCGTCATCTTCTACGCCAAAGTAGTGCTCAATGAGGTCGAAGGCCTTCTGGTAGATCTCCTGGTTCTCGTGGCTCTGGAGAAACTCAATTTTATCCAAGCCTGTGGTGTCAGAAGGAAGGAGGCAGAGTGAACTCGCACAAGTGCTTTTCTATGGCTCTGTGAAACATTTACCTGTTTTTCTTTCCCTGAGGTATGTTGCTGTTTATAAACACAAACATGATCAGATCCCTTTTTGCTGTGAAAGAGGAAAGCCAACATTTCCCTCCAAACTACCTGACCCCAAAGGAAAAAGACCAAAATGTCAGTTATAAATCAGAGGTTCTCGTCCCGATTCTGTGTTTAACTACCTATGTGACCCGGGCAAATCATTAGCCTCTCTGAATCTCTCAAGAGATGAATGATGAGTACATTCTGCACTCTAATTGGAACTTGCTAGAAACTCAGCTAAAAACACACCTCCAGTGCCTGACTGTATTATCAGTTCTGGAGCTTTCCTTTTGCATCTGTATCATATCTATTCACTGGGTAGAGACCATCAGAAAGAAGAGATCTAATTGTTCCTCAGAGGGAAAAGGAACTGTGGAATCGAACCCTGCTTTCAGGCCCTGGCCAGGTAGCTCAGTTGGTTAGAGCATTGCCCTAATACACCACGGTTGCGGGTTTGATCCCTGGTCAGGGCACATGCAAGAAGGAACTAACGACTGCGTAAATAAGTGGGACAACAAATCTCTCTCTCTATGAAATCCATTTAAAAAAAAAAGAACCTTGCATTCAATGGTGACTCTAAAAAACATACACCCTCACATATGTGTACAACTCTGGAGACCTACCGTCCCAAGACTCTGACCTAGAACCTCTCTACCTAAGGCAGAGATGATGACTGGGAGAGGGCACATACCGTAGGCTTCTTCGATGAGGCCACAGTAGGGATTCACCCCCGAGCCACTGCGCTTGCCCTCTTGCTCTCCGAGCCGAAGGATGTTCTCCAGTCCATTGAGAGCCACCTGCACAATCTTTGAATCCATCACAGTCAGCAAGTCACACAGGGGTTTGATGCAGCCTAGTGAGACCAGGTACCTGGGGACCAGAGAGACCAGGCAAGTTCCAAATTATTGCAGGTCAAGGGAGGTGCTTGATGCCTACGATCTCCCTCATACATGTCAACATGCTGAGCGATCCAATCTCATTGAGCCTCCGCAACCACCTATCCTGAATCTGAATCTCTCCACCTTCCCAGTGTTAATGGTGTAGTTCAGCAATTTTCAACCTTTTTCATCTCATGGAACATATAAACCAATTACTAAAATTCTGTGGCACACCAGAAATATATCTTGACTGATCTGACCAAAAAAATTTTTGATTCATGTGCACCAGAAGGCTACTGTTGTGTTAGCTGTTGTCATTTTTCTTTTTTTAATTTGGCAATCTAAGGGAAAAGAGGTCAGTGCCCGTGACTAAATAGTCAAGTATTGCATGTTTAAAAATTCTTGCAGCACACTGGTTGAAAATCTCTGGTCTAGTTCATTTCCATGTGAAAGTCTGCCGCAGACTGCTCCTCTTCATCTCTAATGTCTCCTTGCTGCAACATTACCATTCTAAACACATCATTTCCATGCGTAAATACTTTCACAGTCCAAGCTCTACCGAGACAATACAGACCCTCTCCAATCTGGCTCCTATCCTCCTCTCCTAGTATCACTTCTCATCATTCCCTTCTAAGGACACTCCATTCCAAACACGCAAAGGATTCCTAGTGTCTGGTTCTTGTACCTTTACTTATGTCTTTTCTAATCCAAAAGGCCGCCCTGACTGGTGTGGCTCGGTGGCTAAAGGCCTTTTACAACCCAGTATTTACCCTTCAAAGATTAACTTAATGACTATGCCTTTTCTCGTATAGCTTCATACAGTCAGGTGTTGCAAAACAAAATTTTAGTCAACAACGGGCTTCGTGTATGGTGACGATCCCATAAAATTATAATGGAGCTGAATAATTCCTATCATCTAGTGACATCACAGCCATCACTGTAACATCACAGTGCAACACATTACTTGTTTGTGGTGCTGCTGGTGTAAGCAAACCTGCACTGCCAGTTGTACAAAGTAAAGCATACACAATTATGTACATTACACAGTATCTGATGAGGATAATAAATGACTACGTTGCTACTTTATGTATTCACTATACTATACTTTTTATCGTTATTTTAAAGTGTCCTTTTTCTACTCATCATAAAATGAGTTTGCTGTCAAACAGTTACTGTTACGCTGGCAGCAGCCTCACACACCTGGTGCGTCCCGTGCCTCTGGATCACACCATTTTCTCTCGTGCCTGATTTCATCTCGTGTTGTTCTGTGCGGTAACGTGTGGTACAGGCTTGCAGCCTAGAACAGCAGGCTACACCCTACAGCCTAGGTGTGTCGCAGGCTAGGCCATCTTGGTTTATGTAAGTGCACTCTGTGATGTTCGCACAACGACAACATCGCCTACTCTCAGAATGCATTTCTGTCATTAAGTGGTGTGTGCACTGTACTGAATATATTTTCCTTGCTGAGGGCAAGACACTTGTCCAATTCCCGCCACTCCTACAAAACACACAAACTCAAAATAGCTTTTAGCTTTTCCCACATATCACTCCCAAAAATGATTTCCCAAAGAACCTGCTCTGATGAACCACAGCAAGCATGGTTCTCCTTGATTTGCACTGGCAAGTACATGTATCTCTGGCAGGCACGAAGAGGTACAGGAGAGACAGATGCACGTGCATAGGTTTCTATTTCCCAGAGGGAAAAGAGGCACACGGTCTACAGGTATCTATTCCAGCCGCCAGTGACCCTGCAGCAGTTTATCAGTTAGAACCTACTGCGGCTGGATGGGGCAGACTATCCCAGGAAAAACAGTTTGGAGGCCACACGTAAACCGTGAGCCGAGAGGGTAACAAAGGGGATACCTGATCTGCTCAGGAGTTCCTCCAGATGTAGCATTGGTGATGGCCCAGGCTGCCTCTTTCCTTGTACGGAACTCTGCTTTCTGAAGAATTTCAATCAACACAGGGAAGATGTTTGTATCTATGACAGCCTGAGAGAGGATTGGGGTGGGGTGAAAAGGAAAAAGCAAGTCACTTCAAGAAGAGACATCAAATCCAGCCCACAAATCAGCTAATATTTACACATCTTCCTTCCCTGGAAGTCTCCCTTTGTCTTGTTACATAGCTGAGAGGCTACAGGGGAACCTGGCTTCCGCTACACAGAATCTTTAACGAACAGCACACTCACAGACCCCAATTTCTAAAGGGAAACAAACTCTTCTAGAAACAAATATTCTAAAACCTCTCATGTCCCTATGCCTTCTCACCTGACATCCCTGCCCCCTGACCTCCCTCCCACTTGTTCTACCTGTATTTGAGCCCTGTTGCCAGCAGTAATATTTGAAATGGTCCAGCAAGCTTCTTTCCGGATTGACTCCTTGGGGCTGCTCAGCAAGTGGAGGAGGCAAGGGAGCGCTGAACAGTTGAGAATGACCTAGAGCACCAAAAGCACAGGTAACAAACCAAAAATTAGATAAATGGATTAATCAAAATTGAAAACTTTTCTGCATCCGAAGGATACCATCAACAGAATGAACAGGTAAACCACAGAATGAGAGAAACTGTATGCAAATCATATACCTAATAAGGATTAATACCTAGAACATATAAAGAATTTCTACAACTCAACAGTAAAAAACCAAGCAACCCAATTTAAAAATGGGCAAAGGATTTGAATAGACATTTCTTCAAAGAAGATATATAGATGGCTAAAAAGCAAATGAAAAGGTACCAAACATCACTTGTCATTAGGAAAATCCAAATCAAAACCAAAATGAGACACTGCTTTACACTTACTAGGATGACAACTATCAAAGAGCCCAGAAAATGAAGTGCTAACAGGGCCAGGGGAAAAACTAGAACCCAGTACTTTGAGGGTGAAAATGTAAACTGGTGCAGCCACTACACAAAACCCTATGGGTGTTGTTAAAATATTAAGCACTAGCCCTGGCTAGTGTGAGTCAGTGGATTGAATATGGGCCTGCAAACCAAATCCCCTGTTGGGCATGTGTGACAGGCAACAATACATCAATGTTTCTCTCCCTTTCTTCCCCTCTCTAAAAATAAATAAAACCTTTAAAAAATAAAATAAAATATTAAGCACTAAATGAACATATTATCCAGTAATTCCACTTCTGGGTAAATATCCAAAAGAACTGAAAGCAGACATTCAAACAAATAACTTGAATGTCAGTGTTCAATGCAGTACTATTCACAACAGCCAAAGGTGAAAACAACCTAAGTGTCTATCAACAGATGAACAGATCAACAAAACGTGGTGTGTGAGCACAACGGAGTATTACTCAGACATAAAAAAGAATGAAGGTCTGACAAGTGCTACAATATGAATGAACTTCAAAGACATGCTAAATGAAATAAACTGACACAAAAGGACAAACATACATGGTTCCAATGATATGAGGTACCTAGAGTAGTCAAACTCATAAAGAAAGTAGTACTGTGGTTACCAGGGGCTGGGAGAGAGGGGGAATGAGGAATTATTATTTAATGGGTACAGATTTTCAGTATGAAATTAAAAAACTACGGAATGGCTAGTGGTGATGGTGGAATAACAATATGAATGTACTTAATGCCACTGAAACACACACTTGAAAATGGTTAAAGTGGTGAGTTTTATGTTGTGAATATTTACTCATGCATGCACACATAACAATGACCTAGAAAATGAGAATGTGGGTTTGAGTGAGATTTCTCACCTGTAAGAGAATGTCAAGAATCCCCCCAAATTATGCCAACTACTCAAGAACCAAAGAATACCCAGATCTCCAGCCTTTGAACAGAAGGAAACCCTGTTCGCAGTGCCCTCCCTGGAGGTACTATTAACACGAGATTAACATGAGGTAGCGTCCAAGGGATCCTAAAGGTCTAGGAAGCAGAAGTAAGGTTCCATAGCTTCGAGTATTTTGAAGGGACCAGGACTCAAAAACTGTTAATTACCTTACAATGCTCCGGGTACTAAGTCAGGTTAATTTAGTGTTCCTTCAAAAGCACAGAGTGGATAACGACTAACTTTCAATTTATAGAAAAAATGCAAGTAACCAAGTTGCTCGTGATTGTATAGTAAGTGGCAGAGCTGGACTTTCCCACTCAAGCCCATGTCTTCTCTCCTAGACCATGCTGCCTCTCCTCGTCTTTGGCAGGGAAGGGTTCTGTCCACAGGCAGCTCTCCTCCTCCTTACCTGGGTTTGGATGTCATCCCCAGTGACGATGTTACCCACAGCTCTTAGTGCAGGAGAAGCCACTTTGTAATCGTTATGCCTGCGGAGGAGGAAGATGTGGTGAGTAAGAGGCCAGCACACAGCAGTCAGCCCTCACGACCACCACGGCTGAGAGCACGCTCACGGCTCCAGACCTGGGAACAGGGCAGCAGCTCTTTACTCTGAGCGTGGAGAGGATTAGGGAATCTGTACCCTTTCCGAGACCACTCACATTAGAAGCTCTACCAATCTCCTGCAGACTCCAGAGTCTATGACTGCCTGGATCTTCTCATTGGGGCCATCGGACAAATAAGAAAGGGCCCAGCAAGCATCTGCCAGCAAGTCTGAGTCGCTGCTGAAGAGAAGGCGAGACAGCACAGGCAAACAAGGGGATACCTGTTGGAAGCAGAGTGAGAGGGGTTCATAGCTCATCAGCTCTACTATTACTACTGACACTGCTGCCCCCGCCCTTCAAGTAATTCTGAGCCCTGGAGACCTCTACTACATTAAACCATCAGGCCTAACTTTCCACTTTATTGTCCATGCACATGAGATCACCTACTTCATTGACAATGGCCTCTTTGGAGGCCTGGATTGAAAGACTCTAAGAGGTTCTCCATGGACTTGAAAACTCCCATATACATACTCATTCATATGAAGAAACCTGCTGTCCCCCTCAGGAACCAATCAGAAGCTCTCTCTCACCTTTGCAAATTCTGGAGGTGGGTTCTTTCCTCGGCAGAGGTTCGACAGGGCCCAGACTGCATTCCGTGTCATTGTTAGTCGTGTGGACTTTGTAAGGAGTCTGAAAGAAAAAGCAAAACCAGATCCTGAGCAATGATGTCCTTGCATAGAGTTGTTGCCAATAAATCCCAGGAGCAAATCCAAGCAGGGCCCTAAGACTCAGGCAGCCTCAGTTTCTTCCTACCCGTTGAACTAAGTTAAGTGCCTATCTGGGCCAGAGGATTAGGACCAGCGCCATGGCTAGTTAAGACCATAGTTAATAAGGCAAACAGAGGGCTGGATCTTAAGAAAGCCTGCAAAGCTTTGAAGATAGGACATACTGTGCCCCTAACTATGGCCAAAAGTTCTAAACAAGAAGTACTTGTTCTCTTTGGAAATGGAAGTTGAAGGTGTATTTTCTGTGAAGGGCCCAAGAAGAGTTATAGTGGTAGCCTCTGAGACTGTGAGCTCTGAAGAACAATTCGTCCATCTATTTTGTTTAGATGTACTGTAGCTCTACTTTAATGGTAAGGGAGGGAGGGATGGGAGGATCTAGATGATCTTTCATGGGGTCTTTGACCTCTCATGGAGTGCCTCAAACAGAACTCTCCAATGTACCTATGCACAAACTCATAAACAAACCAATATACACTGTAGAGAAGGCTGGGTTTTTCAGATGGGCTAATCCTGCCTTTCTCCCTGGCTCAAAACAAGGCAGGTATGACCCACACGAAATTCCACAGTGCCCTGAAGTGAAGAAGCACGAGGTCTCCTTGGCACAGACCACTGGCACATGAGTCTTGCTCTTAAAAGATAGCTGTCTTTTACTTTGGCAATTGAAATGTACTTTTAGCATTTTTGTATTTACTTATCATCTTAAGGTAAGCTGTCCTATAGAGGCCCAGGTACAGATGATCATGAATTACTCACGTTAACAGAGGATTAAGGATGGAACAGTTCAGGACGTAATCCCGGCACACGGAGCTGTCTCCAGCTATGTTTCCCAGTGCCCAGACTGCCTGAAAAGGGGATGATGACACTGTCACCCACGGAGCCTAGTGGCTTCTTTGAGTACTTTATACTCATAACTACAGAGTGAGTACCCACCGATAATCAGGATGAAAAACATATCAAGTCTGAGACACACTAAGTTAGCTCAGATACCATCCCTGCTGACATCTTTTTGAGCACTTGCTCTATGAGGGCCTTCCTTCTGAGAGTTCCTGGATCAGTGGCAAAGAAAGACTGACCTTTGTACACAGAAATCAAACCCAGACCCCTCTATCTCCACTCCCCAGAAAAGGAGAAAGTGATTCAAAAGTTGCTTTCTGCCCTGGCTGGTGTAGCTCAGTGGACTGAGTGTAGGCCTGTGAACCATAGGGTCACTGGTTTGATTCCCAGTTGGGGCACATGCCCGGGTTGCAGGCCAGGTTCCCAGTTTAGGGCATGCCAGAGGCAACCACAGATTGATGTTTCTCTTCTTCTCTTTCTCCTTCCTTTCACCTCTCTCTAAAAATAAATAAAATCTTAAAAAAAAAAGTTGCTTTCTTGTAGTCTCATAGAATTGACCTTACTGTAATGGACCCCATTACCATGCTCCACTTCTATCCCAACAGCAAAATGCCAGTGGAAGAAATGGAAGTTGTATCTTTATCTCTGTGATCGGTAGGTACTGAGAAACAGGTACTGTGGTGTCTTTTTTCCACTACCATCTCTGATGCCAAATGTGTGGAGATTTTTCCACACCAACAACTAATTATCTGATACCAACTGCCCAATAATTCTATTAAATTCTAACTCTCCGAGTTAGAACAGATCTCACAGGTTAAAGTTCAGTTCCACAAGAGTGCCCCCACTTCAGACACTAGCTGCAATCCCCAGGTGCCACCTGTACTTCTGACCCACTGGGGGGTCTCTAAATTCAGGAGTTCCCACAATGCCCTCCTCAGGTTCAGTAATTCACTAGAGGTTCACAGAACTCAGGAAAACAACATGTACCAGTTTATTACAATGGCTACAACTCAGAAAAAGCTAAATGAAGGTGGGAAGTTGGGATGGAGGTGTAGAAAAGGCTGAAGGGGTGGGTCTGAGAGTTCCCACTACGAATCCTATGTCTTGTCTTTCTGATGACCAGCTACCTCACCCCCAATTCTGAGATTATTGAGGAGCCCCAGTCTGAGTCATCAAATTATCATGGACTCAGGTGTGTTCCAAAGGGACTCGTTATAAATAACAGAAGACACTACTATCACTCAGAAAATTCTACGGTTTTTAAGAGCTCTTTGCCAGAACTGGAAGCAAAGACCAAATATACTTTTTATTATACCACAGGTACCATCAAGAATTAAGGCAAATTTGCCCTGGCTGGTGTGGCTCAGTGGATTGAGCGCAGGCATGTGAACCAAAGGGTTACCAGTTAGATTCCCAGTCAGGGCACATGCCTGGGTTGCGCAGGCCAGATCCCCAGTGGGGGTGATGGGGGTGGTGAGAAGCAACCACACATTGCTGTTTCTCTCCCTCTTTTTTCTCCCTCCCTTCCTCCTCCTTAAAAATAAGTAAAAAATCTTAAAAAAAAAAAAAGAATTAAGCCAAATTTGAACCCTGACTAGTATGGCTCCGTGGATTAAGCACTAGCCTGCTAACCAGTCACCAGTTTGATTCCCAGTCAGGGCACATGCATGGGTTGCAGGGCCTATTCCCAGTTGGCGGTGTGAGAGGGGCAATCTATCTATATTTCTCTCCCTCTCTTTCTTCTTCCCTTCTCCCCTCTCTAAAAATAAATAAATACATAAAATCTTAAAAAAATTTAAGCCAAATTTGAGCATTACCTGTTCCTGTACATCCTCAAAGTCCGAGTTAAGCAGCTCTATAAAGATGGGGACAGCCCCTGCTTCAATGACAATTTTGGTCTGCTGAGAGGTTCCAGAGGCAATGTTCGTCAGAGCCCAGGCAGCTTCAAACTGAAAGCGAGATCAAGCCATGATTGACAGGTCATTCTAGACAGGGCCGCCATGCCTACCAGGTGGCTCACAGCAGTAAGTCTCTCGCTCCTGACTAAAAAAATCAAAACACAAGCCTTTTCCTCTCCCCCTTTAAATGGTAGGAAGAGGTACCCATAGTGACATAACAGTATGGGAAGCCAGAACTGGGCTTCAATGACCCATGACCATTCCTGCACTTAGCTATAGTACCCCTGAGTCCTGCACGAATCCCTTTTTTATTTCTCAAGCTTCACTTTTCATTTCTGAAACCAGGATTAGAGTGCGATGGAGCTCTCCAAGTCCCTTTCAGCTGCGTTTCTGTGAGTACTAAAAGACCGGCCCACCAACCACGCCTGAGAAGAGAAACCCAGAGAGGCTAGATGATTTGCCTGAGGTCACACAGGTAATGTGGAAGTTGACTAGAACCTCTGATTTATAACTGAACAATCAATTTGTAATATTCTTTTATCTTTCCTTTGAGACTATCTGGAAGAGACCTGGGCTCTCCTGTTTGAGGCCAAGACTTCTGAGGCAATAAACTGATAGCAATAGCTTCTCTTAAATGTTTCCTCCTATTACTTGTCTATTTCCTGAGAGAAATGGCTACAGAAGCATCCCACTGTAACTTCTTGAAAGGAGGGCTTTCATCTGGCACCCTCCACCCCAGGTCTCACTTGTAATGTACAATTCTCCTTCCTCTTCAGAAACTCCACAAACCGATCCACCACTCCTGGAGTGTTGATAACTTCATCTATCGGAGGGCTAGGCTCTGGAAGAGGAGAAAGGAAGGAGAGAAAAATTCAGGATAGGCTTCAGCAGATGAACTCATTGGAGTCCACCCAACATCCTTCCTATGTATACCTGGCCATCCTTATAAATAAATATTCCCAAACGCCCTTTCGGTGAGGTGGTTTTAACAACGGTAGGTCATTGTTGAACTGTATGATACAGATGGTATGCTAAAGAGTAAAGCCCATCCTAATTTAAGTATGCTCGCCTTTGGCTTACTGGACCTAAGCAAGTAAGTAATTTTACTTACCAAAGCAAGTAGGGAAGTAAGGGAGAGAAGAAGACGGCTGACGGGATGAGCAATGCTAATCTGGACATTTTCCTTCTAAAACCAGCATTCTTTTCTTGGGAGGACTGCTTCATATACTGAGGCAAGAAGTACTCTTACTACCACCTTTTTACTGAGCACGCACATTGTGCTGAGCACAGTTCCAAGTACTGAGGATATAGTAGTGAACAAAACCTAGTCTCTGCTCTCAAAGAGCTTATGTCCTAGTGAGGACAGACATTCTATTATGATAAAAGGTAGTGAGTATAATGAGGGGAAAAAAGAACAGGTAAGGCAGGGTAAGAAGCTTAAAAATGCTGACGGTGAGGGGATGGCCTGGAATTTTAAATAGGGTGCTAGGGTAGGCTTTGCTGAGAAGGTAGAATCTGATCATAGAAGTGAGGGAGCTGTCACATAGATATGTCAAGTAGAGGCTATCAGGAAGAAGGAATAGCCAGTGCAAAGGTGAAAATGTGCCTGGCTTATATAAACACCAAAGCCAGTAGGACCAGAGCAGAACAAGTGAATGGGAGTGGGCTGAGACAAGACACTAAATCATGTAGGGAGTCTCTGGGGAGGACGGGCTTTGTACCTTTGGAGAGCAGTTTCCGGAATTTCTGTGTGGTTGCTAACTGCAGGTCAGAGTCATCAGAAAAGAGCATCTCTACCATCTCTCTTGTGATCACACTCTCCTAGAACACAAAAGAGGTTCAAGGCTTTGCAAACCAACACTAGAGCCAGATACGAGCACATAATCCTGTGTGGCACCCTGCTTTGTAATGAGCTGAGGGCAAGACGACGGCCAAACGGACAGGCTCAGGAGAAGGTGTTTGTTTAGTCCATGGCTGCTTCAAGTTGGGACATTTGAAAATGATTCCTAACTTCTGAGGCAACTGACAGCTTTCCTTAAATGTTTCCTCAGGTGCCTCGATCAGAGATGAATCCTTGTTGACTCTTAAAGCTGACCAGCTACGAAAGGGCCCATGGAAGAAAGAGCTTAGCATGGCTGTCAGCGAAACGACTAAATGATGTGAAGTGCTCAATTTCTGTTCTGCAGAAGCAGGTACGTGCCAGGCCTGCGTGAAGCAAGGGCCTTACCCCAGTGGTAGAGCTCACATAAGAGTCCATGAGGAGACTGTCGAACATGGCGGCTTCTTCATTAATCATCTCCACATTTCTCCGTTTAAAAAGCTGCAAGTAAGGAGAAGAGATGGTGGTAAGACTACTCACTGAAACAAACACAAGAACAAAATCAAAGAATGACCCAATGTTAAATTATGGCATAACTGTCGAGGAGATGCTAGCATTGTTGAGAAAATGCCAAGTTTAACATACTGACATGGAAAGATGTTCAAGGGCTTTACTTTTTATTATACCTAATTTATTGTATTTTTTAAGGGACCATTTTTATTTTTATTTATTGATTTTAGAGAGAGAGGAGAAGGGAGGGAGAGAGAAAGACAAACATCAATTTACTGTTCCACTTATTTATGCATTCATTGGTTGATTCTTGTATGTACCCTGATTCTTGTATGGAACCTGCAACCTTGGTGTACTGGGATGATGCTCTAACCAACTGAGTTACCCTGCCAGGGCTAAGGGATCATTAAAATTTTTTTTTAAAACTTTAAACTTAAAAAAAAACTTATTTATTTTAGAGAGAGGGTAAGAGAAGGAGGGAGAGACAGAGAGAAAGACATCAATTTGTTGTTTTACTTATTTATGCATTTATTGGTTGATTCTTGTGTTTTGTCTTGTATGACTGGGGACTGAACCCACAACCTTGGTATATCAGGACAGTGCTCTAACCAACTTAGTTACCTAGCCATGGCTAAGGGAGCATTTTTATAAGTAAAAAAAATCTTTAAAGATTCTAATGGCCTCTGCGTAAAAGGTGAAGAGTATAAGAGACTTTGAAGGGAAGGAATAATGGTAAAGCAGGAGGGTAGGCAAAAGCAAGTTAAGTGATTGCTTGTCAGTCTGGGCTAGGCACCAATTTTATGAGTGTGTGGCAGAGCATAAATGATGAGCCATTAATATATTTTCAGGCCTAGAATGACTTACAAAGAATGGACCCAATAAACAGAAGCAAGGCAGCTGAGAATAGCTGATGAACCTCTTAAAGGGCCAGGCTTGGAGCTGGGAACCAAAGGCCAGGCTTACACTGACTATACTATAGTCACTATAGGGTAGGATGGAAGAAGGCAACAAGGGGCCAGAACTAGTAAGTTACATTGAAGACACAAATGATGTCTTAATTGTTCTAAATTATGGAAAAATAAGGGCTTGATTTTCTCTTTTTTAAAGCTTCCAACATTTCTTTACAACAAAGGAAACTATCAAACATAGCAGCTTAGCCTCTTTCCTAAAGGGAGGGTGAGAGTGCAAGGTGGAAGCCAACTGTGGCATCTAGGTCCTTTCCCTAAACAGTACACTTAAGAATAGTTGGTTAAAAGAACTTATATGTACAACCCATGGACATGAACTAAAGGGGGGATATGCAGGTGAGGGGGGTATACAGGGTGGAGGAGAATAAAGGGGGGAAATGGGAGAACTGTAATAGCATAATCAATACAATGTATTAAAAATATATATATATTCAAAGCCCTGGCTGGCGTAGCTCAGTGGATTGAGCACAGGCTTTGAACCAAAGCATCGCAGGTTCAATTCCCAGTCAGGGCACATGCCTGGGTTGCAGGCCACAGCCCCCAGGAACCGCACATTGATGTTTCTCTCTCTGTCTCTCTTTCTCCCTCCCTTCCCTCTCTAAAAATAAATAAATAAAATCTTTAAAAAATTTATTCAATAAACAAACAAACAAAAAAAGAATGTGAGTTAACCCACTTGCTGCTCCCGCTTCTGCTTCCGAAGCTGAATGCCCTCTTCCTCTCTTCTTCGCCTCATTTCCTCAGGGTTTAGGGCATTGTTCTTATAGCTCTTCATTCGATAATTGTCTTTCCCTGGGCTTGCCATGGTTTCTAGAAGAGAAGATACAAACACATTAACAAAGGCTCTTAAGACAGGATTTTTTTCCCACTGGGCTTCTGTCCCTACCCAGCCCCCCACTCAGGAAGACCACAGATTCTCAAGGAGGCCTAATAATCTCAGTAATGGCACCTGACATCTCTGACACTACCAGCACACACAGTTATCTTTAATCATAGTAAGCTGGTTAAATAAGTGTAATTATAGCAATTGATATTAAGCATAGTAGTCAAAGGTATAAGCCCTGGAGCCAGACTGCGTGGGTTCAAATTCTGGCTTTTCTACTTCTTAGCTATGCAAGCCTTCAATAAACTGCTTTAATCTCAGTGCCTCAGGATCTCATCTTTAAAACAGGGACATAATAGTTCCTACTTCACAGAGATGTTAGAAAAGCATGTGGTTAAATGCTCACATGCTATGATCACCTCCATGACAAGACAGAAAAGTTGTATGACTTTCCCAATAAACTCGAATATATTTAACCTAGACAGGTGAAATAATTAGAGTACATACAATTCAGTGGAATATGATATATCTTTTTACAATGATCCATATGCCCACCAGCCATTTTTTAACTAAAAAATTTAATCTGTAATATTTGATATATACAAAAAAAATGTTACCAAGCAAAATAATACAGTGAGTTCTGTAAGCCCACCACCAAATCTAAGAACATTATCAATATACTGAATTCAGTTGCGGATTCTTCCCCTATTTCTTCATCTCCATTCCAACTCCAGTCAAAAGAAAATGCTATCCTGAATTATCATCTTTGTATTTGTTTTTAATTACATAAGTATATTCCTAAACATAGTATCTTACTGTATTTAGTCTTCTGGGAATTTCCTCGACTCCACTGGGTTTCTAAGATTCACCCATGTTTTTCATGGAGCTGTATGTCATTCATTTTTCCTGTTATATTTTTTCACTGTATAAATATATCATAATTTAACCATTTTTATGTTGGTCTGGCTCCCCATCCTGCCCTATTTTATTCTATTACAAACTTTTTGGAACGTTGTTGAGCATTAAGTGGTATATACAAGTTTTCTGAAATTCTCTTTTCACTTGAAAGCTAAAATTGTATCATTGGCAACAAATACTGACTGACTTCATGCATTTGGAGAAAATGTGTGGCCAATACCTAAGTCTGAATGACTTAGGTAAGTCATTCAGAAAAACGAGTTTTTCTGTCAGCCATTCTTTCAAGTAAAAACTGTGTCAATTTAAAAACATGTCTAGTTTTGCAAGTTACTTATGCCCACAAGGTGATTTTCCTCCTGACACATTTTCAAGGGTTGAATTTGTGCTATTACATCAGGGACATTCTTAAATGCAACTAGCATCTTTTTTTCAGCAATGAGTGAGTGGTGGTGAAAAATAAGAATACATGGATTACTAGTACACTTCGGTGCCATTGTCTTGATTTGGGCTAAGGTACCAACAGTTTTACCCACCATTGCTTTTAAAACATCAGTACAAATGTCACATGCAGTGAAAATGGCACACAACACCTTAAATTTTTTTCCTGGCTTTACTGAGATATAATTGACACATAATAATGTGTAAGTTTAAAGTGTACAAAGTGATGATTTGATATACTTCTATATTGCAAGGTGATTACCACAATAAGGTTAGTTAACATATCCATCACCTTGAATGGTTATATTTTTAATGGTAAAATTTTAAGATCTACTCTCTTGGCAACTTTAAAGTATATAATACAGTATAACTATAGTTACCGTGCCATATCTCAGATCCCCAGAACTTACCTTTCAATGGGAAGTCTGTACCTTTGACCACCTTTGTCCATCTTCCCCACCATGCCCCTGGCGACCACTGATCTACTACTCTCTGTTTCTGTAAGTTCTGTTTTTTAGACTCCACATAAAAATGTACACCTGCCCTTGAACAACATGGGTTTGAACTGTGTGGGCCCACTAATACAGATTTTTAAAAATGAATCTGCATATTTTAAAAAATGTTAGTGGGACTGCTGGATCATATGGTAGTTTTATTTTTATTTATTTATTTTAATCCTCACCCAAAAGTATGTTTTTATTAATTTTTGAGAGAGAGAGACTGATTTGTTGTTCCACCTATTTATGCATTTATTGGTTGACTCTTGTATGTGCTCTGACCACAGACAGAACCCAGCCTTGAAGTATCAGGACAATGCTCTGACTGAGCTACAGGGCCAGGGCTTAAACAACAGACACTTAAAAAAAAAAAAAAAAAAAAAAAAAAAAAACTATTTATTTATTTTTAGAGAGAGGAAAATAGAGGGAGAAAGAGAGGGAGAGAAACATTGATTGGCTGCCTTTCGCACACCCCCAACCGGGACCTGGCCAGAAACCCAGGCATGCGCCCCTACCAGGAATCGAACTGGTGACCCCTTGGCCTGCAGGATGACTACCAGTTCACTGAGCCACACCAATCAGGGCAACAACAAATTCTTTTTAAATAAAAAAAAAAAGATATTTTATTATCTTCACCCGAGGACAATTTTTTCATTGCTTTTAGAGAGAGAGGAAAGAAGAGAGGAAGGGTGAGAGAAAAACATCAATGTGAGAGAGAAACATTGATGAGTTGCCTCTGGTATGTGCCCAGACTGGGGATCGAACCTGCAACCTTTTGGCTACGAGATGATCATCCATCCCATAATTTAGCTTCATTATGGGATGATGTTAAACTAGTGTTATTTAGCCATACTGGCCAGGGCTAAACAACAGGTTTTTTTTTTTATTTTCATAGACAGAGGGAAAGGGAGGGAGAAAGAGGGAGAGAAACATCAATATGAGGTTGCCTGTCATGCGACCCACCCCCCTCCGGGGACCTGGCCTGCAACCCAGGCATGTGCCCTTCCCAGGATTCAAACTGGCGACCCCTTGGTTCACAAGCCTGTGCTCAATCCACTGAGCCATACCAGCCAGGGCTAAATAACAGATTCTTAAACAATGAAATTGGAGAATTCACACTTTCTAATTTTGTAACTTAACTAAAAAGCTATAGTAATCAAAACAGTATGGTACTGAAATAAGGACAAGCACATAGATCAATGGAATAGAATCAAGAAACCAGAAATAATCCTGTCTGGCATAGCTCAGTGGATTGAGCGCGGGCTGTGAACCAAAGTGTCACAGGTTTGATTCCCAGTCAGGGTACATGCCTGGGTTGCAGGCCATGACCCCCAGCAACCGCACATTGATGTTTCTCTCTGTGTCTCTCTCCCTCCCTTCCCTCTCTGAAAATAAATAAAATTAAAAAATTAAAAAAAAAAAAAAAAGAAACCAGAAATAAATTCATACATCCACTGACAGCCAACTGATTTTTAACAAGGGTCTCAAGTTCATTCAATGGTGTAAGAATAGTCTCTTCAACAAATAGTGTTGGGCCAACTAGATTTCTAGATCCAAAAGAATAAAGTTGGATCCTACAATATAAAAAAATTAATCAAGGACCAACAACGTAAATATACAAGCTAAGACAATAAAACCCTGAGAACAAAAAATAGAAGTAAATTTTTGTGATCTTGGATTTGGTGAAGGATTCTTAGCCATGACATCAAAAGCATAAGCACCAAAAGACAACAAGTGAAAAGACAACTTAGAGAACGGGAAAAGTTATTTCCAAATCATTGTCTGATAAGGGTTTAACCCAGAATATGTAAAGAATTCTACAACTCAGCAACAAGAAGACAACCAACAACCTACTTTTAAAATATACAAGGGATCTGAATAGACATTTGGCCAATGTGCACATGAAAAGATACTAATCGCAATTAGTCTTAGAGAAATGCAAATCAAATCCACAATAAAATACTGCTTCGTACTTATTAGAAGGGCTGTAACGAAAACAAATTAACAATGTGACAAAGATGTGGAGAAACCAGAACCTGGTGCACTGTTACGGGAATGTAAGTTAGTGCAGCCTCTGGAGAAAACAATACGGCAATTCCTCAAAACAATTAAACACAGTTGTCATGTGACTTAGCAATTCTACTTTTTTTAAAAAAGATTTTATTTGTTTTGGCTGGTGCAGCTCAGTGGACTGAGTGTGGGCTACGAACCAAAAGGTCACTGGTTTGATTCCCAATTAGAGCACATGCCTGGGTTGCGGACCAGGTCCCCAGTCTGGGCCACAAGAGGGGTAACCACACATTGATATTTCTCTCCCACTCTTCCCCTCTCTCTAAAAATAAATAAAATAAAACCTTAAAAAATTTATTTACTTTTAGAGAGGGGAAGGGAAGAAGAAAGAGAAGGAGAGAAACATCAATGTGTGGTTGCCTATTGAGCACCTCCTACTGGGGACCTGGCCCACAACCCAGGCATGTGCCCTGACTGGGAATCGAACCAGTGACACTTTGGTTCATAGGCCAGCACTCAATCCACTGAGCCATGCCACCCAGGGCTACTCTTTGGTGTATCAAAAAGAATGGGAAACAGAGGCTCAATCAGACACTGTATGCCAATATTCAATGCAGTGTTATTCATAATAGCCAAAAGATGAGAATTACCCTTGACAAACTTTTACAAAAAACAAAAAACAAACCAGGTGTCCATCAACAGATGAATGGTTAAATAAAAGGTGGCATATACATACAATGGAATATTATTCAGCCACAAAAAGCAATGGCAGCCCGACACCTGCTACAACATAGATGAACCCTGAAGATAGTGAAATAAGCTAGACTCAAAAAGACATATATTATTTCCAGTTATATGAGGTAAGTAGTGTAGTCAAAGTCACAAAGATAGAAAGTAGATTAGAGATTAGAGTTTCTCTTTGGGGTAATGAAAAGTTTGGAGATAGACAGTGGTGGTGGTGGCACAACATTGTAGATGTAACTAATGCTATGTAATTGAACATTTCAAAATGTTTAAGATGGTAAATTTTGTTGTATTTTACCACACACACACAATTTTTAATTGTAGCATACTGCATCCAGTTAAATCTGACACAGAATCCCTGTTCTAACTATGTTTTCTTAGAGTCTGTGTTTATCATCACAGGGCCAATTATTTTAACCGTATTTTCTTATTTTCTATGTTCCTGAAGTTCTGGTATTTGACTTTGGAGCCTTACAGACCCAGGGAGAGACTGCCCCTCTCAGGTCTACTGATTCCTAAAGATAACTTGCCTAAGAGCATGTCTTTGATAGGCAACTAACCAATCAGAGCCACAGACCCCAGATGGCAATATTCCTCTGCTTTAATCACCCCACAGCCAGGCAGCAAACAACCAGAGACTGCTCTGCTCCTATATCCCAAGCCCTCTAGAACTATTCAAACTAGCTTATTCCTAAACTGCTTACTCTGCCTTGTCTTCACTTTCTCTCAGAAATCCTACACTGGTCTCCTCCTGGGGTTGCAGTGACTTCATCACACCTTACACTTTTAAAACAAACTCAGTATTTTAAAAACTGATAAAAGTGAAGCTAATTGTGTTAAGTATGAGTAGAGGAAGCCTTATCAACTAGGTTTTCCCTTTATAAACATTTCTTTTCCTCTAAATTTCTAATCTGAAAAGTTACTAAAAGTATTGCAAAGGAATAAAAGTATGTTTTATATGCACACAGAGAGGAAAAACTAACTCTAATATTGCCCTTTTCTGGAGTGGTTGGGGTGACTGTGATGAGAGTTAAAAAAACCCAAAACACTGGCCCTGACCAGGTTGGTTCAGCTCCTTAGAGTGTTATCCCATACACCAAAAAGGCAAAAAAGGTTGTGGGTTCAATTCCTAGTCAGAGCATATATACCCAGGGTGTGAGCTCTACCCCCAGCTGGGCACGTGCTGGAGGCAACAGTTCAATGTTTCTCTTAACACTGATTTTTCCCTCTCCCTCTCTCTAAAATCAATAAACGTATCCTCTGGTGAGGAGGAGGCAGGAGGGAGGAAAAAAGAAGGAAAGAAGGAAAGAGGAAAGAAGAAAGAAAGAAAGAGAGAGAGAGAGAAAGAAAGAAAGAAAAGGAAGGAAGAAAAGAAAAGGAGAGAAAGAGAAAGAAAGGAAAGAGAAAGAGAGAAAGAGAGAGAGAAAGAAAGAGAGAAAGAGAGAAAGAAAGAGAGAAAGAAAGAAAGAAAGAAAAAAGGAAGGAAGGAAGGAAGGAAGGAAGGAAGGAAGAAGGAGGAAGGGAGGGAGGAAGGATGGAAGGAAAGAAAGAAAGAAAGAAATCTCCCAGCACACACCCTCCTTGGGGCACTTAAATCTCCTTTCCAATGAAGTTCCGATGAACTTTATCCTAAACTCTAAGGGTCCTCATGAGACTTGCAACCAGGGGATCAATGGGCAGTGGCAGCTCGTCCTGAGCTAACCCCCGGAACCTATCTCCATGGCTCCCTTTTCTTTCCTTTTCCAGTGAGCTGGCAGCAGCCTGGCCTTGGCTTACTTTTTCCCCAGAATGTTTCTAGAGAGCCGAAGCAGCCCCGCCTAGGCTCTCTCCTATTGCTTCTTCTTTCCTAATCCCTTCTTTGTTTCACTGTCCCCAGCTTTAATATGTGTACTATATCTTGCTGTGTGTAATGCACATGTTTTTGCCCAAATTTTTGAGGGGAAGAAGGGTGCGCATTATATACACAGTATGATGATTACATACCACGGATATAATAATAGATAAAATCCCATGTATAATGAGCACAAAACCGTGGGCATGCATCGTACACAGCAAAATATAGCACTCTTGAAAGTAAATAAACTAATCTCCCCATATAAAATGTCTAACCACTATGCTGTATACCTGAAAGCAACATTGTGACTGTAGACTGTGATTGAAAACATTTTTCCCCCGACTGGTGTGGCTCAGTTGGTTGGGCATTGTCCCACAAAGTGAAAGGCTGCTGGTTTGATTCCTGGTCAGGGCACATGCCTGAGTTGCGGGTTGGGTCCCCAGTCAGGGCATTTAAGAGAGGAAACCAATCGATGTTTCTCTCCTCTTTCTCCCTCCCTTCCCCTCTTTCTAAAAATAAGTACATATAAGTCTTTAAAAAATTGTTTTCATTAGGAAAAAAAAGGACATCTTCTAAGGATAAGACTTGGGCTGGTTCTTCAAGTAGGAAATTAACCTTGGGGGTAGAAATGAAATGAATGTGAGGGTGAGAAAGTAGTCTGTTAAGAGAATCTGAGTGAAAGAGATGAAAATGACGTTGAGGAGAGGTGGATTCTGGAGCCTGATACTGAGGGAATGAAACTTCCGGGATGGCACCTCTGGTCATTCCAGAAAGTAGAGCTCAGCAAACCAACAGTGGCAGCTGGGTCTTTGAATGTGCAAGTCTCCATACCCACTTGGCAAAGCCAAAGTGGATTTATTGTTAAAAAAAACAAACAAAACAAAAATAAAAACAAAAAAGTTCTGGAAGAATGCAGCAGCCTCCCTTCGGGGTCCCTAATTACCTCTGTGCCTAGAGACTAACAGGCATAGGACGGACTCCTAAGGCCGGCACTGCTGACTGTTGCTCCCCATTACCTGACAGATGGTTTTTCATCTGTCTGAATCTGAGCCTGGGCTCTCCTTCCAGCACTGCTGACAGAGAAGCTGAGAGGAGAACCAGTTTGCGCTTCTTTAGTCACCATGGTGACAAGAAACTATCACAAATATTTGCTTATGACTTCACTGGAGAAGCCAGGCAGGGAAGGTTAGATTGGAAGGAGGAATACCTACAGAAGCACATCTGGAATCAGCAACCAAAGGGAGGCTGGACTCTTGTTTGGGGACCAGCAAGGGGGGAAAAGGCAAGGGAGCTTTTTTTTTTTTCCATCGTGTACTCCTTTAGTTACTGGAGCTAGGTCAAGAAAGCCTCAATACAAATATACCTTTTCTAGCACCTGCCTGTCTTGGGTTTTCTTAGTAAAGGAACCTTCTCAAAGTGAATAGGTCCCTGAAGTTATTCCTTCTATTTCTAGGGAATAAATGTCTAATATTGACATGCATTTTCTAAGCTTTAGAACCGTGAGACTAGTAATAATAATACAAAATAGATATGGATGCTGTTAGGCCTGAACTATGCTCCCCCTTCATATACTGAAGCCCTAATTTCTAATACCTCAAAATGTGACTGTATTTGGAGATAGGGTCTTAGTACTGGGGTAAGGCCCTAATCCAATGTGAAGGTTACGATGCAGCCCTGGCTGGTGTAGCTCAGTGGATTGAGTGCAGGCTGCGAACCAAAGGGTCACGCAGTTCAACTCCCAGTCAGGGCACATGCCTGGGTTATGGGCCAGGTCCTCAGTGGGGGCCACGTGAGAGGCAACCACGCATTGATGTTTCTGTCTCTCTTTCTCCCTCCTTTCCCCTCTGTCTAAAAATAAATAAATAAAAATCTTAAAAAAAAAAAAAAAGATTCCGATGCAGATGCATACAGAGGAAGTACATTACGTGAACTCAAAGATAGCCATCTATAAGGCAAGGAGAGAAGTCTCAGAGAAGCCAACCCTGATGACACCTTGATCTCAGACTTCTACCCTCCAGAAATGACAATATAAATTTCTGTTCTTTAAGCCACCTGATCTGTGATACTTTGTTATGATAGCCTTAGCAAATAAATACAGGCCCTACTTGATAGATGAAGACCTTGAGTCTCAGGTCACACACTAGGTGAGTAGCAAGATTACTGTAGTACTCCATTTAATCCCTAGAATGTTTATAATTTGAGATTCATCAAATTTTAAAATGCATGCTTTTTCAGAAAAAAGCATACGTGATATAGCTAGCTGTCCTGTGTATGAGATGGGAATGATAGCACGACACCTTCAAGTCACATCCTAGACATCTGCTGGCTGTAGGACATTCCAAATAAAAGTCTTATGTTCATGGCCTGGACTTAAAAAGTTACCAAGCAATCACTTGAAGGCATCTGCCCAAAGAACTTTCAAGAGCTATATTTAGGAGATGGGGAACTAGTCTTATTGTCTAGGTAATGACATGATAATCTTTCGTGACAAGGAAACTGGCCCTCCAACACTATGAAGCAGTCAGTCTTTTCCAATTACTTCCCTAGTCCTGGTGCTAAACTGAGTGGGTGCTCCTCTTTGAAGAGGGAGGCTTTCTAATAGAATGTTATTGTAGCTGCCCAGGCAGAGAATGAGCTAAGGTTTTAATTTAAATCAAGCAGATTGACTACTGGGATATGCTACAGTTAAGAAAATTTTACAATTTATCAAAAATGCATAGAGAGTTACTTAATGGCACTGGGAAGAGATTGGGAAGAGATAGAAAAGAGATACACTGTCACTTCCCAATTTAAGACCTCTTCCTTCTACAATGTTGGAAACATAATTCTTCCCAGGCTGGACTTGCTTTTTTTTCAGCTGGCTTCTGGCTTTTCACTAGGAACTCATGGCCACATGCTAGTTAATTTAAAAAGAAAGGAGTTAGATAGAGTGTAAGTCCACAGCCAGAGCAGGCTAATAAGGTTTGATAATGAGTCAAATTCTTTGTAGATATAATATGTAATCTTCACAACAATCCTGAGAATACACCTTACAGATGAGAAAAATGAGACTCAAAGGTTAAGTAACACCATGATACTAAAAAGTCAACCCTGACCTGTTTGGGCCCAAAATCCATATTCTTCTTATTTCCTAAAAACAGAAGTGACTGGTAACAGCAAATCTATCAGAATTCTAGGTTAGAAACTGCTCCATCACCAAATAAGAAACAAATCTGCACACACCCCAGAATTTCAGTTAACCACAAACTCAAATGCCTTAAAAGGTCAAGTAAAGAGGTTAATGATTTTTAACAGGGCAGTTACAATGATACAACAGGGATTGCTCTCATTCTCAATTTTTACATAGGGCCAGCCAATCAAAATTTGACAGGCACTTTGTTAAGCAGTTAAATAAATCCCAGTATCATACTTCTGTTTCCAAAAAAATGTTTTTATACACAGGATCTAATTGACCCCTATGACAACCAATCAGAAAGATTGTCAGTTAGTAGCATATCCTGTTAATAGCTAAGGAACCAGGTTCAGAGGTGCTGTGATTTGCACAAATTGTGAAGCTGGACTCCAATCTAGACCCTCTACTTCCAAAGGCCTCTTTTCATCCAGCCTCTGAGAACTACTACTTTCCATCCTCACAATACACATAAAATTCTATCCAGTTTGGGTCCTGCCCTTAGACTAGATTCTGTCCAGCTTGATCTATTTACCAGCAGTCATTTCAACCTGAGAATCACTGGCAATTAAATCTCTAATTAGTACATATGAACAGGGAGCAATTGAAAAACTGTTATGAAGATGTTTGCCTGAGACTTTCCTCCATCTCTTTCACCTAATCTATTGCCAAATCCTGTCCTGGTTTTACCTCCAAAATACAACTCTCTCACCTCTTGACCCCCACCCCATCCAAGTCACTATCATCTCTTGCCCCCTATCTCCCTTTAATCCATCAACAAACAATAAAACCAGAGCTTACTACTGCTCCCATGTAAAATAAATATCCCCAATTCATGGTCCTTTTATCTTCATTTCATTCAGCTGTGTTTTTTTTGGTTGATTCATTTGAGAGAGAGAGAGAGAAACACTGACTTGTTGTTCCACTTATTTATATGTTCATTGGTTGATTCTTGTATGTGCCCTGACCTGGGATCGAACTCACAACTTTGGCTTATCGGGATGATGCTCTATCCAACTGAGCTACCTAGCCAGGGCTCATTCAAGTCTTTACCCTTACTCATCACATGCTCCTGTTGCAGTCACCCTCTCAATATCTAGAACCCATCAAGCTGTTTCCTGCTTAAGTCTTCACCCTTCTTGCTTTCTTTCTATAGCTCTTAGAATTGCTTGACCCTTCCCTCCTAACCCAAAGAAAGCTACTTTATTTTTTGTCAGAACACCTGTTTTATTTCCTCCATTACACAATTTACAATGAATCTGTTCTCCATAGGCTGTATAAATCCTCCACAGGTTGTTGTATACCCAGCATCATAGGCTCATAAGTATTTGTTGAGTGAATCACTGTTCAAATATTTATTCAGTACTTAATGAACATCTGCACTGTCCCAGGAACAAGGCCTACCTACAAGAGCTGCTTATTAAATGTTTGCCGATAAGTGAAAAGCTGTACAAGCACAAAAAAAATCTTCATTGTGACTGGAGTGAAGAACTTCCAAAGGCAGATTTTAGAAAGATTTCTTAATAGAAAACCAGAAACCATGGGTTTCCTCCAGAATTGATATGAAAACTAAATAAAAACTCTGTTTTAAGACTACAGGGCACAGGTGCCTCAGAAAAAGACATTTAGACTGCTAAATCCAGTGACCTTGTCAGTATTCACTCTATTTTACTTTCTAATTTGTCACTGATGATCACTTTCACTTCCTGAAACGCTACCCATGATTGTGGACAGTACCACAATCTCCCAGTTCTCTTACCTTCCCAGCCATTCCTTCTCAGGTTTCACACTGTGTTCCTTTTCCAATGCCAATCTCTCAGTGTCAGTGTATATCAAAATTCTACTGTTTGTCCTCTTAGCAGGAGCAGCCCTCTCCCCAAGCAATCTCCCTTGGCTTCACCCTCCACTTTCAGATCGAGTACCAAATCCTTACAGTCACAACCTCCTACCTAAAAGTATATTTGCAAATGACCACTTGCTGTCTCTACCTCACTTTCTCCTTAAAACAGTTTCTTCTCCTATCTTCCTAGTTTGGAATTAAAGCCATTACCATTTACACAGTCCTCAAATCAGCCTAAAGTTTCACCTCCCCCAAAGACAACAGGTTTGTAAACTGATTTTTACCTGTGCCAGAGAGTCTCTCTTTAACCAAATTCTATCCGGTCTCCTTGAACCCCTTCTCAACTAGGCCTCAACTTTGGCCTATAAAAACTTGAACAAGCCCTGACCAGTGTGGCTCTGTTGGTTGGGCATTGTCCTGCAAAGCTAAAGGTCATTGGGGTTGGTTCCCAGTCACATGCCTGAGTTGTGGGGTCAGTTCCCAGTTAGGGCATGTAAGAGAGGCAACCAATCGATGTTTCTCACATCAATGTTTCTCTTCTCTTTCTCCCCCCACCCCTAAAAATAAGTAAAATCTTAAAAAAAAAAAAGACTTGAACAAAACACTAACATATAGTTTCTAATAGCTCACGGTCACATCACTAGAATGACCCTAGCCCTTCCTTACAGTGCCTGCCTGAGAGAATCGCAAGGCTGCCAAAAGAACTTACTTTGTTTCAGCTAACACCTGAAAACAGGGTGCCTGTCTCATAGCCTCTGTGAGAGGAACAAGCGCCAGTGAGCAAACCCAGGTGAGTTTCATGTGCACCAAACCCCTTCCTCAAATTTTGTAATTTTTCACTGCTCTGACTCTACTGAGTCCCCTCTTACCCTCCCACCCTACTTCCTAATCCTCCCTTTAAAACACCCTGTTACTTCTGTACAGACAAAAGTTGGGTTCAGTTCATACTTATTCCTATTATAATAAAATCTATCTTTACCACTTGACCAGGATAGGGCTTTGTTTATCTTTGACACTTGTTACCCCAAAGTGGTACCTACTGACAACTTCCAATAATACTGTTTTAGTTCACAACTTATCACCTCTCACTTCCAGACCACTAAATCTTTGCAAGCAAGAATCTCTGAGTCTACAACACAATGCACAGCGCACATATGCTCCCAAATGTTCAACATCTTCAATTAAAAAAAATTCACTTATTGATTTGGAGAGAAGGAGGGGGAGAGAGGAAGTAGAGAGAAATATCCATTTGTTGTTCCACTTATTCATGCATTTATTGGTTTATTCTTGTATGTGCCCTGACTGGGGATCCAGCTCACAGCCATGGTGCATCGGGGTGATGCTCTAACCAACTGGGCTACCTGGCCAGGGTTCCAATCAACATTTTAAACTTCAATTTTCCAAAGGACGTGAAGTGGTTTATAATAAATTCAACAAAATAAAAATACAAAAAAATCTGAAATAGGAATATGCAAGTTTGTACAGAAAATAGGGAAAGATGAATGCAGATAAGCAGGACCCAAAGAATCATTTAATTATTAAATGATCATTAATCATTTAATTATTAATTTCTGTATATGGTGTAAGTAAGGTCAGGGTTCAACTTCATTCTTTTCCATGTGGGTACCTATTCTTTTTACTCATTATATGTAGCAATTAGAACATTAAGATAATAAAAATAAACCAATGATCCACCTAAGTCCTTTCTTGATGAATTTATCTTTAATTGCGATGCCTTTAAAGTTAATGGTTTTTGTAATTCAAGCAATCTATCAAACCAACAAGCTACTGCAGTATATACAAGTTCCTTTCCTGTGTCAAATTATTTATTGTATTGGCCAAAAAGTTCATTTGGTTTTTCCTTTAAGGTGGCTCTAGTGGCACTTAGTTGTCTTTAACTTCATTTGAAACAATTTTGTTAGAATGTATTGTGACAGCTGTCATATCAGCACGCATTAAAAAAAACTTATAAAAATGCAACTGAAACACAAAAAAGGTTTGTGCAGTGTGTGGAGAAGGTGCTATGACTGGATTGGACATGTCGAAAGAGGTTTGCGAAGTTTCATGCTAGAGATTTCTCACTGGATGATGATGCTCCACGGTCGGGTAGACCAGTTGAAGCTGACAGTGATCAAATCGAGACATTGAGAACAATTAACATTCCACCATGCAGGAGATTGCAGCAGACATACTCAAAATATCTAAATCAAATAAAGCTATTGGCAAAAATGAAAAATGTGTGTTTTATGGAAAAAACCACATGGACTTTTTGGCCACCCAATATTTCCACGTCCTACTAGGAGGCCTGTGCCAGGGACCAAGGCTGAAAAGGATCATGATACTCCTGCCAAAAAAATGGCACATCTGTGTCCTTACTGCTAGATGGACAGCAGTCTTCTCAAGCTTAGTCCAGAATGCTTTTCAAAGTTTCTGGACATGGTGAGAGGGTATTACAGTCTTATGTCACATAACAACTTTTTGGTCAATGACAAACTGCCTATTATTAATAAATACAATGATGGTCCATAAGATTATAATGGAGGTGAAATACAATCATGGTCCCATAAGATTATAATGGAAGTGAAAAATTCCTATCACCTAGTGGCACCATAGCCTTCATGATGTGATAGCACAATGTATTACTCATGTGTTGTGGTGATGCCAGTGTAAAGAAACCCAATGTTCTGCCAGTCATATAAGAGCACAGCACATACAAGTAGAGCAGCAGGCTGTGCCATCTAGGTCTGCGCAGTATGCTCTATGATGTTCCCATAACGATGAAATGTCTAAGGACGCATTCATTTCTCAGAACATACCTGTGGTTAAGCGGTGCACAACTGCATCTAGTAAATCCAGACTAAGAACTAAGATAACCCTTTGAAAGATCCTTCAAATATCCCAGAGTTAATCTCCGATTTCTACTGAGGGGGAGGGTGGATGTTCCCAGGGAAAATTATAATAGTAATGATTTGCTTAGCTTTTAAGTATACACTCTTACAGAATCCCCAGTTTAGAGGTGGGGAAACTTAAGCATAATTTGCAAAAGGTCCCAGCTAATAAGTGGGAGATTCTAATCCAGGCGTTTCTGACTAAAGCCAATGCTCTCTCCATTACAATACTTACCTGCACAGCCACAAGGGAAGCCCTGGAAGGAGTGTCACTGTTTCACTGCCTGACTCAATACCTCAAACACTGTGTGTTCTAGTTCTTGCCAAGAACAGGGAACACAAATATCAGGTGATATCAACACTGATATGAACAGAGGCAGAAAACTGTTGCGATTGGCAGGTGGTCAGGTAGTCATTTGAAGGCTGTCTGCCACTTCAAAGAAAAAACAAAAAACACTTGAGTTAAATTTCCCTGTTCTTGTTTTTCTGGCAACCACTCTGCAGAGTACGTGCATGTGTGCATGTGTGCAGGGAGTGACTGGTGACAGCAGCCACTGCGTTAAAGGCAACACAAAGCTGAGGGGGAAAAGGATGAGCTGAGATAAATGCCAGTTAAGTCTGGTGTAGGGTTTGAAAAGCTTTTTAAACCTCAACATTATGTGGATGGATGGACTATTTTCAAGGGTTTGTATTGGAAATATCTAGGTGAGAGAAGGCAGCTGTGCTGGCAGTACCACGAACAGGCACACCGGAGAAAGGGTGGTGTGGGTGAGAGGACCCACGGAGCCAGACCATGCGATCTCTGGCCCTGCTACTCAATGCACGTGCCACCTTGTGTCTCACTTACCTGTGTCTCCATTTTCCTACCCACACCCTGTGTGCCTCAGAGTCACAGTGAAGATCAAATGAGGAAATACATGCAAGTACTTTGTGAATAGCTACATGCTGTGCTGATAAGGTAGAATTGAGTTTGGTAACAACTTTTCAAACTTCTGGAGTTTCTCTCAGAGCTTCATGACAAGGAACTACTGCAAACAAGAAAACAGTATGGAACAGGTCTGACTACATGCGGCACTCGGGATGTTATTTGCAAGCCTGTCACAATCAGAGCTGCCAGTCACCAAGACAATGAGAGAGACTCCCCTAGGGACAACTGGGTCAGTTCACGATGGGGCCACCATAACAAGGCTGCTCATATTCTAGCAGATCCTCATAGGACTGGACTAAATAGGGATCACTCTAGAAAACAAATCTGAATCTACAGTGGGTGGTTTGTCAAAAAGACCATGTGGGAAAAACTATCATCTGCTCATACAACTGTATATTCAAAGCTTGAGGTCTCAGCTTTGTACAGCACACTGAGGTATAAATCAAGCAGACACCTGAGAGCCCCAGTTCTTTGGTTCTCTAATCCTAACTCCCTCCTAGGATGTATTAGTCCTTTATCCCTTGAGTCTACATGTAAAGGCAATGCTCAGACCTAGGGATGGGAGGTAAGGAGTGGCAAGGAACATAGCAGAGGACTAAGGATAGCTACAGTCCAAGCGTTACTATCTCTGTTAACTATAACATGAGAATACACTTTATAGCTCTAGAGGATTGGTGAGGTAATATGAAAGTGTCTAGGGCCTAAATGCTAAATCAACACAGACCACAGCATGGTGGTTACCAGAGGGAAAGGGGAATAGTAATGGGTAAAGGGAACCAAATATATGGTGACAGAAGATGATCTGACTTTGGGTGGTGGGCACACAGAGCAATATACAGATCATGTATCACAGAAATGTACACCTGAAACCTACATGACCCTATGAGCCAATGTTACCCAATAAATTTAATAAAAATAAATAAAAAATAAAAATAACCAATAAAATAAATGCTAAATCAATGGTTATTCCCCTTTTCTTCTCAGCTCCTACTCTGAAAGGCCTCGACTGCCCGATGATAGTTTCTAGGAAGTTGGGTCAAAGACGACAGCTATATGCTCTATATTAAGGTAGTTTCCCCCTTCCCCCTCACACCACAGCTCCTTTCTCTTAATCTTTATCTTTCTATTCCATCTTTGCTCCCTACAAAGCTAGGTTGTAAGGACCAGTGAGCTAGAATTTTTAAAAAAGCCCTGCTTTCAATCATTTACCTTACCCCAAGATGAGCAATTCTAATAATGTCTCATTAGACAATTATTGTCTCTTTGGAAAACCTGATGACTTCTGAATCTGTATCTGCAGCCCACACCCAATACCCAAGAGTTCTCTCAACTCACGTCCCACAAGTACCTCATATATTTTTTTAAAAAACGTAAAAGTCATCATCTCTGTAAACCTGCTCCTTATACATTTTTAATTCTTAATTTTTTTTCTTTTGTTGATTCCAAAGAGAGGGGAAGGGAGGGAGAAAAAGAGCAAGAGACATATCAACTGGCTGCCCCTTGCACATGCCCTGATAGGAAATCCACCCCACGACCCTTCAGTTTACAGGACAATACCCAACCAACTAAGCCACAACTGCCAGGGTAATTTTTCTTTTTTCTTTTTTCTTTTCTTTTCTTTCTTTCTTTCTTTTTTTTTTTTTTTTTTTGAGAGAGAAGGGAAGGGAGGGAGAAAGGGAGGGAGAGAAACATGAGTGTGCAGTTGCCTCTTGTGTACCCCTACTGGGGACCTGGCCCGTAACCCAGGCATGTGCCCTGACTGGGAATTGAACTGGTGACACTTTGGTTCACAGGCTGGCACTTAATCCACTGCGCCACACCATCCAGGGCCATTTTTCTTAATTCTTAATTCATGGTCCACAATTCCTTATTTGGAATTCTGAAATCAAAAGAGTTCTGAAGCCCTGGCTGTCTCAGTGGATTGAGCGCGGGCTTCAAACCAAAGCATCACCGGTTCAATTCCCAGTCAGGGCACATGCCTGGGATGCAGGCCACGGCCCCCAGCAAGTACACATTGATGTTTCTCTCTCTCTCTCTCTCTCCCTCCCTTCCCTCTCTAAAAATAAATAAATAAAATCTTAAAAAAAGAGAGAGAAGAGAGAGAGTTCTAAGCCCTGGCTGATGTGGCTTATATATGCTTGTATATAAAATCACCAGTATTAACAAGCATATATATGCCGATTTTATATATACAGGGTCCAGCACAAATAATGCCCCCTTTAATGAAAAAATCATAAGCATGTAATTCTGTAACATAACAGTATCATACTCAGGCACACCATATGACTTGTTAGGTGAAAAGTTCAAATTAAAACTATAAATTATCACACCCATATTATTATCTGATCAAGCACACTCAAGCAAGCCTTACCTCTGCAAGACCTGTATAATGTCTGTTAATACTGGCAATTTTGGTCAGATGGCCAAGTTTTCCTGAAGAAAGTCTGAGAGTTATACCAAGCAGGTGAGGACACTGGCTCATTCGCATTTAACATACTTGCAACATATCATAGTTTATGTGCCTAGTTATAAGAGGATTTATAAGTTATCTAGTTTTAACTAAATTAACATTCACAAAATGGATAAACAGTTTTCAGTCCTGTAAAAAAACTGAATGGAAGATAATCTAAGCACAAAAGAAACAAACAAACAACCCCCCCCCCCCCCCCCGCCCCAGCAGAATTGATGTCTCTGGAAGTACAAGCTCCTAAGTACTTAGGTACTAAGTAAGCAAAATTTCATCTGCTGTATCACAATAAGACAAAACAAAATATAATGACCAACTAATCAAAACTAAGTCAGCCAGAACACTTAAATTATCCAGAAGACTATTTAAAATATGGATTTACAATCTCTTGTTTATCTTACTCCAAACATATATTACGCTTAAAGAAATAATACCTACTGAATACAAAATGCTACCATGATCAGCGAGATGTTTAAAAATACTCATCTTCATCATTGTAATATGTGTTTTTAAATACATAGAATTCGGTAAAAATACACAGACTACATAAGAAATATTTTAGCCCCGTTCAGGTAGCTCGGTTGGTTGGAGCACTGTCTCAATTTGCCAAGGCCGCGGGTTCGATCCCGTCAGGGCACACAGGAGAGCCAACCCATGAGTGCACAAATAAGTGGAACAACAAATCGATGTTTGTTTCTCTCTCTCCCTTCCTCCCTCTTTAAAACCAATTTAAAAAGGAGAAATATTTTATAAAAAATTGAATATTAATTCTTGGGTTACTTTTGGCCTCAAACATCCTTATCTTTAGTTAGCTTAATGTTTTTTTAGATTTTAAAGTTAAGTTGTAATGTTTACAAATATTTAATCCATTAATATCATATGAAAACTGGGATTTCCAACTTCAAGGGGGAGAGGGCTAATGGAAAGGGACAGGAAATTAAGCAGTAAGGCTCCACTAGACCTACATTCCCCCCAGAGCAACAACTGCAGAGAGATCAGTTGACTGCTTGGGGCTCTCCAGTTGGCCGCCAGTCTCCACTTGGTTGATTTCACTCAATTACCCACTATAATCTAAACTCTGGGGGTTTCAACAAAAAGATAGACTTTTGTCTATTTTGTTTACCACTGTACTTCCAGGGCCTTAGAACAGTCTCTGGCACACAGGCATTCAATAAACATTTGCTGAAATTAATAAATAACTGTTGCCTGCCTGGCCCCTAAAAGTATGAGTTTGACAAGTATTCACGTTTCTGCCTTCTGCTCAAAGACAAATTGATTCACCTTTATATTTAGCATAGGTCCTGACACATAGTAAGCACTTTATGTGTTCACTAAGTGACTAACAGCAATTAGTAATTACTTATTAAGTGCATACTGGATTAAATACCATACTAAAATGCTTTACACACATTAGCTCATTCAATCGCCCTGAACTCCAATGAAGTATATACTGTTATCCCTACTGTAGAGGTGAGGAAAATGAGGCTTTGGAGATTAAGTAACAGGCTGAAGAACTATCTCTATTATAGAGTGAAATAACTGTAACACAAGAATGAGTATGAAAAGGGCTATATAAAAGGCGAAAACAAAAGTGCTACAGAATTTAGGAGAGTTCACTTCCAGTTTAAAAGGCATAAAATATTTGGGAAAGGTTCATAAAAGTGGTAGCATTTAAAGTAGATCTTGAAAAACAGATGAGTTTTCCATAAGAAAGGTACAAAGGAGGTAGTCTGACTGGAATGCAAGATATGTAGATAAATGTTAAATGGAGTAAGATTAGTAAAGTCAAGAAGAAGGCCTTGAATATCATACCCTATAGGTTATTTTATCCTGTAGACCAGTGGTCCTCAACCTTTTTGGCACCAGGGACTGCTTTCATGGAAGACAGTTTTTCCATGAACCAGGATGGGGGGACCGGTTTCAGGACGATTCCAGCACGTTACATTTAAGCTCACCTCCTGCTGTGCAGCTCCTGTTCCTAACAGGCCTGGACCCCTACAGGTTGGAGGCCAGGAGGTTGGGGACCCCTGCTGCAGACAATAAGGAATCAGCAAAGGTTTCTAAACTAAGGAGGAGAGTGACAGGAGAGGGGGGTGGTTTAGCAATGTTGCTGCAGCAGAACTGGTAGTGGCAGGGAGGCTACAGAAGAGATGTGGAGGGCCTCTTAGGTTATAACACCTTTTCAGTTGACATTATTTTTTGACATCTAGTAATTCACTGAATCTTCACTAACAACAACAACAAGTATTGTTATCCATATTTTCACTTTAAGGAGCCTGACACTCAGAAAGGTTGCAGACCACAGAACTAAGACTCTTTGCGGCACTCTGTTGTGAGAATACACCACACAAAGCAATTTAGAAAGGACCTCAGTAAAGGATCACACAGCATCCAACAATTGCCAATACAGAAAAGGAAGAAAAGAGTAAGAAACCAAAGACAGTTATGATTTCTATCTTATACCCCAGTGTCTGGGCCAACGGTGCAATCATTAACGAAAATGCAGGAAAAGCAGGCCAAGAAGGAGTTCAGGGCTTATGAGATACTTAGGTGGTGACAGTTTAGTGCCTTCTCTGCAAGTAGCTGTTATGAACTGGGAGGTGGGTGGGCGAGGCTGGAGGGAAACTAAAAGAAGAAATTACTTTCTGACCCAGAAGGGTGATCAGTTACAAAGGTTACTTGTACCCAAAGCAAACTAGAAGTGGTCTTCAGTATACTGGTTAAGGCCAACGATAGAACAGTTCCAAAGCTGGCTAACTGAGTGGCTCAAAAACATAAGAGATCAAATTCTTTCCATCTTCTCTACCCTCACACTTACAACTGCCTACTCTTACAAATTCTGCCTCATGATTCCAGCACTGCTAATAGCAATTTGAGAGTCAAAAAGGGTTCTTTCCTTTCCAGAGGCAAAACACCACCCTCCAAATAGCCCATATTTTGGTTAGAACCATCTGCCTGAGAAAGTGGTTCCCCTATTTGCTATCTGTGACTTCTCACAAGTTACTGAACTTCTCTGTGCTTCATTTCCCTCAACTAGAACATGAGAGTCTGAGGAATGAGTCAATATTACAGTATTTAGGCACCAGACCTCAAAAAATATATTACAGTACTTAGTACCTAGCACATATGAAGCTCTATATATTTTTGGTTATTATAGCTTTTTAAAATCTGTTTTTTTTTTTGGAGGTTCTCACACTTTGGTGATACTTGGATTAATATATAAGCTGGGCCCTGGCTGGGTGGCTCAGGAGCATCATCCCATACATCAAAAGTCTGTGGGTTCAATTCCTGGTAACGGCATGTATGGAGGCAACTGACTGATGTTTCTCTCTTACACTGGTGTATCCCACTCTCTCTCCATTCTTCTAAATCAATAAACATATCCTCAGGTGAGGGGTACACACACATACACACAAGCAAAAAATAATAAAACAAAATCTGGCAAATCTCTTTTAAATAAGGAAGGCCCTGGCTGGTGGCTCAGTGGATTGAGTGCCAGCCTGCAAACCAAGGGGTCCCTGGTCAGGGCACATGCCTGGATTACAGGCCAGGTCCCCAGTTGGGGGCGTGTGAGAGGCAGCTGATCAATGTTTTTCTCCCTCTCTTTCTTCCTCCCTTCACATCTCTCTAAAAAATAAAATCTCTAAAAATAATAATAATAAAATAAGTAAAACAGAAATATATAAGGAAAGTTTTTCCTGAAGTTACCCAGAATTCCCTTTAGGTCTGATTAGCCAGAACTACAACACATGCCCACACCTAAACCAATCACTGCCTACGGAGTTAAATGACAATGACTGGTTTTGAGTTTATATTAATCAACACCTATCCCTGGGGCTGGAGAGGGGCTGCCAGATTCCCCATTAACACAAAACCACCAGTGTCAAAAACAACAACAAAAACCCCACCAGTGTCTGCCAAGACAGTCTTGAGGGGCTGTGGTCTCTGCTAGGAAAGGTGAGAATACTTAACTTCCAGATTTGCAAGCAGCACCTCCACAGGGCTCCTATGGCAGTGAAACCACTACAAAGGTCTGTTAAGGCAAGTGAAGTTTGGCACAGGAGAAACAGCACAGGATATAGGCCAGAGCTGAAGAAGAGTATGAGAGCTGGTGAAATACAGCAAGTTCTAGATCCATGTAGGTGTCGTGGAGGCCACCAGCCTTGGACTAGTTACTCAGCCGTGGATGAGTAAACTGAAGCTGATCTCAAAGCTTCAGTTTACTCATTTATAAATGAGGAAAACCGAAACCGACTCAGATTCAGTGTTAGAATTAAATGTATCTCTACACTAGTTTCACTCCCATGGTACAAGGACCAGCCAAAACCAAAACACAAAACAACAAAACCCCACAGTATGGGGGTGGTCAGAAAGACAGGCTGGGATGGGGAGAGGTACCTGAAGTGAAGTCGGAAAGAAAACAGGAGGCAGTCTGACACTAGACTGGAAATCTCTTTCAGACCCTTGGTCAGGTTTTGTTGCCCCAGTGAAGAACTTTCAAAGTCTACCAGAAAAGGAATGCTTTAAGTGTCCCAGGTTCGATTCCCAGCCAGGGTACATTCCTGGGTTGCAGGCCAGAACCCCCAGCAACCGCACATTGATGTTTCTCTCTCTCTCTCTATCTCCCTCCCTTCCCTCTCTAAAAATAAATAAATAAAAATCTTAATAAAAAAAAAAAAGGAATGCTTTACTTCACACCTTATGTCTTCCAAAAGGTTTATGTGCAGCAAAATGGGTAAGAATCTCATTTCTGGCTTTGCTGCTTACTGTGTTAATCTGCTCGGAGGTAGTTTCCCAATCTGTAAAAACTGAGTAAATCTCCACCAATTTTATTTCACTGAATTTAATAACTCAACATCAGCTCATTCCCGTTAGGCATCAGTGCTCCTGAAGTTGCAGGCCAATACAAAATCTGTAATATTAAAGCCCCTAAAATTTCTCACGGATAGCTAAAGCTGCAGTTACAAAGACAGGCTTATCAATCTTCATGGAGGATTCTGGAAATCAGAGTATTTAAGAGAAAGAGACTAACATTATCAAAGGTGGAAAAGAATCTGTTCTGATTTCTTTCTTTCTTTTTTAAAAAAGATTTTATTTATTTTTAGAGAGAGGGGGAAAGGGAGAAAGAGACGGAGAGAAACAGCAATATGTGGTTGCCTCATCCCTGCCCCCAACTAGGGACCTGGCCTGCAACCCAGGCATGTGCCCTGACTGGGAACCATACTGGCGACCCACTGGTTCTCAGGCCGGCACTCAGTCCACTGAGCCACACCAGCCAGGGCTGTTCCGATATTTCTAGACTTCTTACTAGACTTCCAAGGCTGTGTTGTATCTTTTGTTTTCAAACATCTTAAGAACACTGCCGCCCTGGCTGGTGTGGATCAGTGGATTGAGCACCAGACTGCGAAGCAAAGGGTGCTAGTTCAATTCCTAGTCAGGGCACATGCCTGGGTTGCAGGCCAGGTCCCTGATACGGGTCACACGAGAGGCAACCACACACTGATGTTTCTCTCCCTCTCGTTCTCCTTCCCTTCCCCTTTCTCTAAAAATAAATAAATAAAATCTTAAAAAAAAGGAACACTGCCCCTTCTCCTCTTCCTAGAGATGAGTAAATAAAGGATCAAAAAGAAAAATAAAATTTATTGAGGCCACACTAAATGCTTCCCATATGTATCACTGCATTTGACATCAAAGTGACTTCTCTGGATGTGAGCTAGGAAGCCACAGGCAGGATTAGACTACATTTGATTCTACAGTCAATGCCTTGCAGCTCAGGGGACTAATTTGTTTTCTCAGGATCAGGGGTCTTAACAAATCTCAACCTCAGAGTCTCAGTTAGCTCCCCGCCCCCACATACAAACAATATTTGGTGTTAGCAATTCAATTTGCACATTTCCAATTTCCTTCAGACTAAGTATTTCAAAGTGGGCTAACTAGCAAAAAACAAACACACACAAAAACCACACACAAAAAAACACCTTTATAACTTTGCCTAGGGTTAAAAGCTTTCTTTCCCGCTTTTACAGCCCAAACATTAGGGGGCCAGACTATAAACTCTGGCTCTGGAGTAATCACCCTGTTTTAGGCACTGTGTATCCTTGGGTAAGTTACTTTATCTTTTTAGCCTGTTTCCTTATCCATACAATACGGTAACACAGTAGTATCAACCTCATTAGGTGGCTCATATTAAGTAAAACGTGACCTGTAAAGCACTCAGAACAATATCTGCGCAAAGGAGGTGCTTAGTAAATTTATTTACTTACTTTGCTGGAGAGTAAAAACCACTGATGTTTCTGTCCTTAAAACCAAAAGCTTTACCGTAACATTCTCCCTGAACACAAACCTTGCCAGCCGGAGTCCCTTAAGAAAGAGCAACAGGTCGCTCTTTTTTTCCTAACCAGGGCCAGAAACCTAAACACCCCAACCTACGTGTGGCCCCACGACTTGGCCTTTAATTTTCTATCACCACGAATACTGTCACTTTGAGCCCAACCGAACCACCGCATTTCCGCCTGGGCTCGGGAAGTTCTCCCGGCCTTGAGCCGCCCAGGCTGTCTTTGGCATGGCTGCCCTTGGTTCCGAGCCGGGAGCTGGCTCGCTTGGCCTCCCCTCACCAGAAGAGTCTAGCGGCGACGTAGGTAAGATTGCCTTGACTTCAGGGGAACCAGTGAATACAGTCAAGATGCGCGTCGCTCAGTCTCACGCCTGGAGGACGATCCCTGAGCGCCGCCCGGGCCTGCGGCGCGCAGCCCGTCCCCCAGCCCTAGTCTCCGCGGCGGAGGCCGGAGGGTTGGCCCCTTTCTAGCCCCCAGGAATGCTTGGGCTCTAGCCCAGGGCCACCACGTGGGGGGCTCCAGGCGTGGCAACGTGAACCAGCCCCCGAAGACTGCTGCCCGCATGGGCCCTGGCCGGCCCCAAACTGGCCTGAGCGGCACTCCCCGTCTGGTTTCTCCCCAAAACCTATTTAGAGGGGCCTCAGACACCCCTTGCAGATTGGAGGCAGGCTGTCGCCAGACCCCAAGCCCTGAGACTGCCTCCGCTCTAGTCCCAGTTGCCTGGTATCCTTACTCACCCATCGCGGCTCCGCTCGCTCCTACTTGGCGGCGGCAGCGGCGGCAGCTTCAGCAGACAATATGGCGGGCCTGCAGGACGGCAGCCCGAAACGGACAAACAACTTACCATTCAACCCTAGGAAGAAATGCGCCCTCAGCCCTACCGCCTAGTTTACACAGAAAAACCCTTAAAGAGACCGCAGCTGTTAAGGGCGAGGATTAAGGATGGAATATGAAAGAGATGGGTGGAGGCTGGAAGAGGTATCTGCTAAAGATAGCATATCTAGGAGTTCTTAGTTTTTTCTGTCTCTATTTCCTCTTTATAGTGCAGTCTCCTCCACTACAAACTTTTTCTCCCAGGAAGTAATCCTTACTTTCATAGTTAAAGCCAATCACAGACCATGAACTGAATATGAGTAAGGACTCACTTTAAGAGGGGAAATGAGGTGCACAAGGACATAGAGATAACGAAATGAAGAATTCAAAAGTAAACAGGATTACAATCTTATCGGGAAATAGAAGTAGAAAAATGAGACCAGTGCAGTGCTTTAAAGTTGACAGAGCTATTTCACCTGTTCTCACAGCAAGCTGTCTGAAGGCAGAGGTCAGTTCTGTATTTTTCATCACTATCTCCACCTAGAGCAGTATCTAGTATGTGGTATGTGCTCCATAAATAATTGTTGAATGAATAAACAAACAAATGAACAGTTCTGTGAGTTACACAAAACATGGGAAATGATCTCTCTTTTAGAGATGAGAAAATTGAAACTCTGAGTGTTCCTATGCCTTTTGAATCTATAGCTGGTATACATTTGGCCTCTGTTTTTGCATAATAATAGGCCACTCCTGGTGTTCCTCACCTCAACGCCCAGAGATAGCTGACTTCAAGTCACTGGTCCCAAGAGGGAGCTGTTTTTTGGAAGCAAAATGAGGACCTGGGCTTCCAGGTCCTGTCACAACAAATTGCCAGCTCTAGTTGTGTGCCTCCTCTGTTAAGGGAAACAACTCAAAAAGCCAACTTTTAGAACTCAGAGTCAGGAAAGGGAGTACTAGCCTTCTCTTTCTACTGCCACTGCTCAAAGTCAGACTTATTATCTCCTGGTCTATTTTGCCTGCCTTCACCTGGCCCCAGGCTCCCACTTGTATCTACCACCTCCTTAAAAACACATGCCTTATCATGTTATCCCTCTGCTTATCAACTTCCTACCGTCTGTCCTTAGGCAATGCCCCAAAATTTCAATCTGAAACAGACTAGTCTTTACTGGCTTCTTGGGCCACTCCAGGATCCATCCATATTTAGGAAACCAGTTTTCCCCACATATGCTATTGATGGGGTACTCAAGAGTTCGAAAATTTTAGTTTAGGTAATTGCTAATAAGCTTAGTAATCAATATAGGTAAAAGCTACCGTTCCAGGACTGAAGTCCCATTTTTACTCCAGGAGACCCTAAACAGTTCCACCTTTCTGCCTCAGCAGGACTGCAAGCAATTCAAGATGGCATCTGAGGCATTGTGCTCCAAGGTGAGAGTCTGCCTCCCAGGACACAGACAAAAGAATGCTCCACCCTCTATCTGATTAACTTTGTCCCTGAATTCCAGACCCCTTACCTACACTTTTCTTCTCCTTATAAAAAGTCAGTTTAAAAGGGAATTTAATAATAACAAAAAAAAAATTTAATGGAATTTAAGATAGTCTGTTAGGGTACATAACCCACTAATTTCTCAAATCGCTGGCCATCTGAATAAAGTGCCCATAAAGATTCAATACCTGTCTCTGCTTATTGGTCCTGGCGGTGACAGGCAGCGCCAATGCTGGCTTTTCTGGTTTCATATTCTGGCCACTCCTCCAGGACAGACTCTGGAACTCTCCAGTAAGCCTGGGTATTTGGCGGGGAGTCCCACTGGCTGCCTGGACTTGGGCGGGGGGGGGGGGGTGGCGATGTGGATTTGGAGACTCCCTAGCAACTTCCAAGTGATTTTACTTAGGAACTCTCCTCCGATCTGCACCTTGTCTTTACTTGTGATTGAATCACTGCTCTTTCTGGTTCAGATTACAATCCCAGGTCATGATTTAGATCGGCAGGAATTAAGGTACCTTCTGGTTTACAGAGCTCTGTCTGGTAAAAAGGTGTCTTCTGGTTTTTAATTAAGATGCCTTCTGTTTTTTGTGACATCACAGAGTTCTGTCTGGTAGAATTGGGGGGAAAACCTCCACTTCAGGAAACAGCCCTTTTGGGAAAGTTTTGGCTGATTGGTCCACCTGTGCTCAAAAACCTGTGACTAAAAAGAAAGTGCTTTTTATTGTAATACTGTCTTATGTATTGTATAATTTAGACTCAAGAGAATACTGGCTGCTGAAATTGCTGTATTAGACTGCAACTGGAATTGTTTTGTCAAAGATCAGGGAAGTGGAACGAAGCACCTTACCTAGAAGCTTGCATGAGTTTACATAATAAGGATGCAGGATTAAAAGGTAATAGATTAATGGTCCAGAGAAAAAGGAACTTGCCTGTGAATGATAGCAGAAGCTCAGAGCAGAGGGCCTGGGAAGATCCGTATTGCTGTGAGCATGATCATGGTTCCTATGGCCCCTCCAGCCCTGGGGATCTTCCTCCTTACTCAGCTGACGGAACTGGGGAAAGTGAGCCTGAACTTGTCTCATCTTGAGCCCGATCTTGAACCTGTCAGGGACCCAAATTCGGTGGAGGACAAGACCCTCCCAGGGGCTTTTGTGAAGACTTCCAATGGAAGTAGAGACAGAGGGCCAACTCACTAGATATTATTGAGCATGTCCTCTGTTTTCTACATCACACCTGTTAAACTGGGAAAACTCTGAAAGGGCCAGAATATATCCCTTAAAATGGATGAAGGAGTGCACTCAGGCTTTTGAGCCACTGAAGGTGTACCTGGCTTCTTGCACTGGCCTTGGGGCTTCACAACCCACTAAAGTACTCTCAATTATACATTCTCGAAAGGCAGGACATTGCCCTAGGAGTCCTCACCCAAATGACTAGTGACATTCCACAGCCCATCACATACTTAAATTAGATCACACTGTCCAGGGGTGGCCAGCCTGCTTGAGAGCTGTGGTAGCCACCTTTTAGGAAGCTGAAAAGTTTTCCTTGGGACAGCCTATCACCACTTATGCACCCCACCAAGTGTTGAGCCTGCTGGAGCAAAAGGGAAATTTGTGGCTCACTGCTGGAAGAATGAGCAGGTACCAAGCAATCCTTCTCGACAATCCCAACATCTCCCTCAAAACTGTAAGTTAAATCCTGCTTCTCTTCTCCTGGAGCCTGACCCCGGGGGCTCTAATACATGACTGCACTGAAATAATTGATGGTTTATGCTAGCTGAACTGATTTACAGGACCATCCTTTAGTAGAAGCAGACTGAACTGTACATGTGGATGGAAGCAGTTATATGGACAAAGGAAACAGAAAGGCTAGTTATGCAGTTGTGACTCTTGAAGAAATAGTGGAGGCCTTGCACCAGGAACCTGTGCTCAGAAAGCTGAACTGATCGCATCAATGAGGGCACTGGAATTGTCGCAGGAAAAGAGCGTGAATGTGTATACCCACTCAAGGTACACTTGCCTAATTTCGCATGCACACGGTTCCATCTGGAATGAGAGATGACTATTAACCCCCAAATAAAAAGGAGATTAAGTATGCAGCAGAAATTTTAAAATTATTAGAGGCAGTTCAAGTACCTTTACAGGTGGCAGTTATGCACTGCTCGGGGCATCAGAAAGAGGACACTGCAGTGGCGAGAGGAGACAATCTGGCTGATGGAGCAGTGAGAGAGACTGCTAAGGGAACGCTTATAATGCCTTTGGTACTTGTTCTAGACTTGCCACATTTTGACCCTGATTATTTGACTGCAGACTTAGAGAAAGCTGAGAGATGGAGTTTTGATGAATAAGGTGCTGAGAGTGGATGGAGAAGGAATAAGAAAGGAGTTATGCTGCTTCCTGTACATTTAGTAGAGCCAGTCATGAAACATTTGCACGAGGCCACTCACTATGTGAGGGACTCGTTAACCACATATGTTAAAACCTTGGCTCACAGGTGTTGGAATTTCTAAAGCCATACGAAAAGTAATTGCTAGATGTGTTGTGTGCCAGAAGAGCAACCCCAAGACAGATCCCCATCAAAAGAAAGGAGACAATACCAAGGACAAAGCCCATTTGAGCACTGGGAAATAGACTTTATCCAGATGCCGAGGGTCTGATAGTAGAAATATTTGCTAGTCTTTATTGACACCTTTTTAGGATGGGTAGAAGCCTATCCTACTAGAATGGAGAAATCCTTAAAAGTAGTGAATGACTTACAGAAGGAGATAATTCCTTGCTTTGGCCTACCCAATGGCATCCAGAGTGATAATAGACCTGCTTTTGTCTCAGAAATTACACAGGTTAGTAAATTTTTAGGAATGAAGTGGACTCTCCACACAGCATGGAGACCTCAGACCTCTGGGAAGGCAGAGAAGATGAATCACACTTTGAAGAAAAACATAGCCAAGCTGTGTCAAGAAACTCATCTCCATTGGCATCAAGCTTTCCCTATTGTCCTGCTCAGGATGAGGGTGGCTCCTCAAAGTGGGATTCAATTGAGTCCTTATGAAATTGTGTATGGGCAACCATTTCAGGCTATGATTGGAGTAGGAGATATGCATATAGATCAAGAAGTGAAGGTAAAGAAATATGTATAACATTTAAGTCAGACCTTAGCTGTCATGAATGACCTTGCTTGTATCAAAGACCTCTCCCCCACCGGTTCACTACATCCCTGTGAGCCTGGAGACAGGGTACTACTCAAGACCTGAAAGACAGGCTCTCCAGAGAGTCAACAACAAGAAGAGTGGTCTGAACCTTGGGACGTGCTCCTCACCACCCCCGGCAGTGACACTGGCAGAAATAAAACCTTGGATTCATCACACAGGAGTAAAGAAAGCACTGGAGGACAATGGACCGCCGAACCTCAAGAAGACCTGAAAGTCATCTTTTGCAAACAATGACATATTCATTACTTTTTGTTTAACCCCATGTTATGGAGAACTTGCTCCTTTCAAATGAGATGAAAATATTTGGGTATTTTTGGCAAAAATGTTGTAAACATCTCTGAATTTTGTCTTGCAGGAGGAACCTAGGTTGAACACACTTTCACTTCATGTTTTATAGGTGCTTGTACTCCCCTGGAAAGCCTTCAAAATTATACTTAGTTTAAGCATATCAATAAGAAAATAACCTACTCCGATATTTATAATTGGGGGCCTGTGGTAACTCCAAAGGACAAGGAAATGTTTTCCTTAAAAGCCACTAATGTAGCCCCAGCTGGAGAGTGTGCAACTTTTGTCAACTGTGCTAAAAATTGTTTTGTGCTTTTATCACAGCTTGTTGCCTACAATGTGCCCCCTTCTGTGGGTCTGCAATTAAACATGTTCCTAAGCCTTCTCCCAGACGGTCTAATGCTAAGATATGTTCTCAACAACGAAGTGAGCACTTCCATAGGAAACTGATCTCACAAAAATAAGGCGGCTTAGACTATCAGTGGGGGAATACTGGGGGACTCAAGAGTTGGAACATTTTAGTTTAGGTAATCGTTAAGAAGCTTAGTAATCAAGGCCAAGGCCCTGGCTGGCGTAGCTCAGTGGATTGAGTGCGGGCTGCTAACCAAAGCATCACAGGTTCGATTCCCAGTCAGGGCACATGCCTGGGTTGGGGGCCAGATCCCCAGTGGGGGACACGTGAGAGGCAACCACACATTCATGTTTCTCTCTCTCTCTCTTTCTCCCTCCCTTCCCCTCTCTAAAAATAAAAAATAAAAAATAAATAAATAAAAATGAATTCTTAAAAAAAAAGCAGCTTAGTAATCAAAGCATGTAAAAGCTATTGTTCCAGGAACTGAAGGTAGGACCCACCCTGACTCCAGGAGACCATAAGCAGTTCCACCTTTGTGCCTCAGGAGGACGGCAATTCAGACGGTGTCTGAGCCATTCCGCTCCACTGCCCAGGACACAGGTAAAGACCACCAGGACACGGATGAAAGAATGCCACTCCTTTTATCTGATTAGATTTTTTCTATGAATTCTAAACCACTTACCTACTTTTCTTTATAAAAAGGGTAGGTTTAAAAGGGAATTTGAGACAGTCTGTGAGCCCTGGCTGGTGTGGGTCAGTGGATTGAGTGCCAGCCTGCGAACTGAAAGGTGGCTGGTTTGATTCCCCATCAGGGCACCTGCCTGGGTTGTGGGCCAGGTCCCTGGTTGCGGGTGTGTGAGAGGCAACAGATCCATGCTTCTCCCTCACACCTCAAACCTCCCTGATGTTTCTCTCCTTCTGTCTCCCTCCCTTCCTGTCTCTCTAAAAATAAGTAAAATCTTTAAAAAATTGTCGACCTTTACATAAATGAAATAAGCAAAGCAAATGCCACATATCTCTGAGGGTTTATGTGAGTCAAACTGACATATGTTGGGAAGCAAAATCTCAAATGCTCTGGAAAATGCTACAGTATCTAAAAACAATTCTCTACAGGTTTGGACCTTCTTATGTTGTCAGAATCTTCCTCATCTTCGTATCTGTCCCAGCGCCTAGAACAGTGCCTGCCTCAGTAGAGACAACGGAAGCATTTGCTGCAGTGTCTGTCTCTCACACACCTCTGTGGGCTCATCTGCACATCCTGTGGCCAAAAAGGGCTCGGGGAACACAGGCAGACCAAATAGATGAGCCCCGGTGACTGTCTCCTCTCCTCCCGGCCCCTGGCTGTGCCCCATAGGAACCTGGTGGCCCTCCAAGCAACTTTCTTTTCACCCTGGCACTTGGCCTTGCTCACAAACCCTCTAGTCTAGAGCCATCCATCCTCCCTGATCCAGGCCCTGCAGCCTTTTCCAGCTCCACCCCACCCCTACCCACTAGCCTGATCCTTCCTGCTCCAGGAACCACACCCGGCTTACCCTCCCCAGATATGCCAGGATATTCCAGATCTCTGCTATTGCCCACACTCTTTTCTCTGCTTCAAGTGCCTTTCCCCTCTTGTCCACCTAGGAAGTGGCTGATACAACTCCTGCTATCCCCTCTTCCAAGAATTCCAGAGAACAGTAAACGTTCTTTCCTCTGTGCGACTGTGTACTGTGTGACTATCACACCCACCCCAGTGTAGTATGCCACGTTCGTGTCTGTGCCACACCTGGGACAGAGCACGGTTGCAGTGACTCTGAGCTGAATCAGGACATCGCATTCTGCTAGGATAGTCGTGTCATCACCTTTTCTGGCCCGGCTGTATCTTGGCTGTGCTACCCTGGGCAAGTCACTCAGCTTGTTTCCATCCAATGACTAGGAGTGACAGTACCTACCACCTAGGGTTGTCATAAAAGTCAGAGTAAGTCAAGGCCTGTGATACACACACAAAGCAGCATCTGGTGAACAGCAAGCATTCAGCTAGCAGCAGTGTTCACTGTGACCGTGACTGCCGGTGCCTCATCTCCCCTCCACTGGAGAAGGCAGAGCCCACGGCCCCCGAAGACACATGTGAGGCTTCTGGCCCAGAATCCCAAACCTCTGTACTCTGCCTGACAGGCAGGAAGTGAAAGAAAGAGGACACGGGCTCATTAGGAGTATAAAAATAGGACTTTTTTTTCCTCATAATCATATCAATTATCAAAGAAAGAAACAGTATGTAACAAAAATACAAAGCTCTGTGGACTTTTTTTTGTGTGTCAGTTTTTGTTTTTTTCCCCCTCACCCATCCCTCGCCAACAGCCCCTTCCCAGGTGTCCCCTGGCTGAAGCCTGGGTCGCCTTGGGGCTCAGGAGAAGCGGTGGTCCAGGTCCCTCTGGGGGCTGGCAGAGTAGGAGTAGGCCTTGCCCAACACCAGACGGTCCCGCAGCAGCTTGAAGAAGGCGTAGTAGTTGCTGAAGAGGATAAGTGCCAGTGAGATGGTCTGGTGCCACTTTTCAGAAGACATTAAGGAGTATAGCTGGTAGACAATGACGGCACCCTCCAGCAGCAGCAGGATGTTGAGGATCCGCAGGGGTTTGCTGAAAAAGAACTGACCAGAAAATAGTAGGCATGGACTGGAGAGGACGCTCCAGAAGCCTGACTCTGATGGGCTTGGCGGGCCAGTGAAGGGGACAAGCTCCTGGGGCCCCATGCAGACTGGGGTGGGGAGAGAGACTTCGGAGGGTTGGGCACGGACTTTGCCACCTCTCTGCCTTTGCTTGTGGTATTCCTTCTGTCAAGACTACTCCTTCCCACGTAAGTTGTTTAAGATCCTGTTCAACTTCTGCCTCCCCCGGGAACCTTTTCTTGCTTGCTCTCGCAAACGTTTTCTGGTCTAAAATCAACACTTTTACATGTGGTCCTCCTGGGTACTGTAACAAACTAGAATCTCAAGACAGGCATGGAGAGTTATTAGAGACTCCACAGCCTGCACTACCCACTACACTTCCTGTGTAGTCTTGCCGGCTAGGCCAGAAGCTTCCAGGGGATATGGCGACACCTCACTCTCAGCTGGTAGTTAGCAGGCACTCAAGGAAAACATTTCCGATCAGTTCAAAAGAGTGATCGATGTCCAGGGATCCAGATTCTGCAGGAGCCGAGGTACCTGAACTTCAAGAGCTGCTTACAGGATGGGAGAAGTAGCAGGAAACGGGACCCTAAGACGCCAGCATGCCAGGCTCAGCTCTGCAACTGGCAGGCTCCGGGACCTTGGACAAGACCCTTGCCTGTCTGGGCTTCAGGTTTCCCTACTGCGAAAGAAGAGATTGCCCGGATCACTGATTTCTCAAACTGTGTTTCTTAGAGCACCAGGTTCCAAGGAGGTTATTTTAGGGACGACAGCAGTGGTGAGAGGGAAGGGAAAGGAGGCCCAAGCCTTCCAACCAGGAGCAGTGCCATGAGGTCCTGTACACTGGACTTGAGTCTATGACTGTATTGGGCGAAGGATTTTTTTTTCTAATTTTCTCAAACTTTATTCTTTTTTTGATTCAATTTCTATTTGTGCTTTTTTCCCACAGGCAAAGGAATTGAGTGCAAAATAAGTAAATACAATGGAGACCATTAGCCTAAATGATTGTGAGCAGACTTCTTTCCAGTGTCACTGCCGTCAGTCCCCGAGTTTCCCAGGAAAGCACCCTTGAACAAGGTAAGCGCACTGAGACTGCTGCGGCATCTGAAAATGGGGGGGGGGGCCCTGGCATTTCCCCCCCACCCAAGCTTCCAGTAAGGACGGACGGAAGGGCGCATGGTGAGTGCTCACCACGCTGCCCGGCACACAACAGGAATGATGACCACTATGTCAGCACTGCGGGCCCTCCTTTCATTGTATTGTCTCTCCCGCCTCCACCCAGTGTTTCCAACGACCTGCAGTGATGAAGTGGCTGTTGGTGCTGTGGTCCTGGTTCTGCACTGTGCATTTGCTAAAAATAGCTTTCTTGAATGACATCCCCTTCCTGCCTCTCTGATCCTCCTGCCCTGGAGGTCAGGCCCCACCCCTCCTTCCCAGGGGAGGAGACTCACGTGGAACCGGAAGTGGGAGACATCAGAGGGAATGGCCACATTGTAGTGACCCACTGCTTTGTAGACGTTCTTGCTGTGCTTCACCAGCACGCCCTGCGGCCACATGCATTCTTCAGTCCACCTGGAGGCAGAGCCCAACAATGCCCTTCACTCCCAGCTCACCCCCAAAAGCGGGTGCCAGAAGACTGGGCATGAGGAGAGACCACCAGGGCTCGACTCCCATTTCTATTAGACACAGTGACTTTCCTCTTCGGGGCGTCAGCTGCCTCCTTTGTGAAATGGGGTAAGAATCAGGAGAGATTCACTGTACTGGGAGTCACAGGGTCCAGGGCTGACAGTAATGTCTCAGGGACTGTCAGGAAAATCCTTTTCCCTCTCTAGGGGCATCTTCGTCTGGTCTCACCTGTAGCCTCCAATTGCTCCATCACACAGCTGCCTAAAAGGTCTTAGTAAAATACCAAACTTGTTACAGGGTGCAGCCAAGAGGGGGGACCCCAAATGGGCATTTAAAATGGGGTCCAGAACTCAAGGTGTCTAGGAGATTTTAGGATGTCTTCACCCCCCCACCCCAGGGTGTGGGTTGGGGGAAGGGACAAATGAGGCAGGGCCTTTGAGAGCTGTTTCGCATAGCAATAGCCTTGTAGCTAACCTCTGGCGTGGCCATTTAACATATCTATAGCCTTTGGCTGGTGGCTTAGATATGTTAAATAGCTGTGGCCAGGCTCTGAGCCAGGGGAATGGAAGTAACTACCCCACCAAGCTGTAACTGGGGGGCAGGTCCCCCGAGTTACAGCACCTGCTCCATGACATGGGGCCACACCTGCCCAGACTCATGATGGCAGTCCAGTAAAGCTGGAAGGGTATGAATTCTGGCATGTGAGGCCAAGTGTGGGAGGAGTCGGAAATGGGGCTGCAGAGGAAGACTGGCGCGGGGATTTAAACCCAGACACAGCAGCCATTGAGGGGGAGAACCACACGGCCTTGACAGAGTGGAGACTCCCGAAGCCCTGAGAGAATCACCATGCGGCTTTAGCAGAGTGGCGACCCCCCCCCCCCAACTTGCAGCCATTGCGCAGGGGGAAAAGCACTCTGTTTTGGCTGAATGGGGACTCCCGTGGCCCTGGGAGAGAGGACCACGTGCCTTTGCCAGAGTGGGGACCCCCACAGCTTTAGAAGGGGGAACCACCACCTGGTTTTAGCAGAGATCCCGGCGACTCAGCTGAGGGTGCTGGGAACCCAGGGAGGTCTCCCAGTCGAGATGGAGTACTAACTGGGAATAACCAGAGGACTGCCTGAGCCATGGCCTTCTATTTCCTTTCCTGAGATACGGTACTCTGGACTGGGCAAAGGGGGAAGGAAGGACTGTGTCTGTTTGTGGGTGTTTTAAGGGACTTTAGGATTTTTTGATAAAGACATTAGGTCACTACTTTAAGTTTGTATAGCATTAAATAAACATTTCCTTTTCATGAATCTCTGGCATTGAGAGACGTCTTTCCTCTGGTGGCGGACATAACGGACCTGGGGGCTTCTTTCAGTAATAGTATATCGTCCCAGGCCCCCCTTGTTGTGCTCTATAACAAACTGAGTCTATTTTCTGCCGAACCCCCTGAAGGTCTTTGGGGTCAAGTCCCCAATGTTGCATGGCCTTCCGTCGCTCCTGGCATATAGGTCCCGTCCAAGGTATTCAGCACTGCTTCTAGGGCCTCCGGTACACCTTACTGACTCATGTCTCTGCACACCTTGCTCTCTCCAATTGGGCTGCCCTTCCTGATGCCTTATCCCTTTTGGCAAGCTCTTTGTTGTCTTTTATAACTCAGAATCCTTCAGAAAGCCTTCCTCTAACTCCTCACAGAGTTTAGTAGCCTTTAACTCCCCCTGAATCACATTACTTATTTCCCTGTATCCATAGCTAGGCTGGGAGCCCTTAGGGACAGGGACGGTGTCCAATTCATCTCTGTGTTCTCGAAACACGCCACAAGGCCTGGCGCGCAGGGGCCCCAGTGAGCGTGTGAGCGAAGTGGTGGAGCCAGTGAGCTTTTTTTCAATGTTCTGCGAGACCTTTCCAGGAGCTCTGAGGGTTCTGGGATAGAGCACTGAGAACCACTGTCTGCAAGAAGCTCAATCCCATGCTCCTGCCTTGTTGATTCATTCATTTAAAAACAGTTATGCTGCTCTATGCAATAGCATGAGTGAACCTCGCAGATAATATGCTGAATTAAAGAAGCTGGACTCAAGATTTCATTTATACAAAGCAGCAGAACAAAGAACTATGGTGAAAGCAAGCGGGAAGGTGGTTGGGGAGGCCACTGGGGGGCCACGAGGGGATTGTCTGAGAGGCTGGAAGGTATTCTGTGTCTTGACGGGGGTGGGTACATGGGTATATATACCTTAATCAAAATTCAAAGAATTATACACTTTAAGATTTATACATTTCATTGTACATAAATTTTACCTAAAAAAAAAAGACGATACACAAAAAATGTAACAAATTTGCTGTGGACCTAGTTTATAAGCCAAGCGCTCTGCCAGGGGTGAGGACATGACTGAGTGCTTGACAGGTAAGAAGCCTAATACCCTGGAGCTTTTGCCCTGGAATGTCAGGCAAGTCACTGAGCAAACAGAGTCAAAAGCGTTAGTATGATGATCCTGGCAGTATGGGACTGTAGGGGCATCAGGAGGGGCACTTGGATGGTCAGCGAACTATTCCTGGAGGAAGTCAAGTGCTAAAGAATGAATAGGGATTAATCAGAAAAAGAAAGTTTGAAAGGCACAGCAGGCAAAACATGCATCATATGCAAAAGCCTCGATACAAAAATGCATACAGAATTTAAGGATCCGGAGAGGTCTGGCTTGGCTAGAGCAGAGTATAACTTGGGCATGGTGACAAATAAGGCAGAAAAGGCTGGCAGGACCCAGGTCATCGGGGGGGAAGCCATGTGAAAGCCTGGACCTTATGTGCAGACCATGGTGAGCTACGGACAGGTTTATCCTCATATACATCTATATTCTATCTTTCTATTCCTCCCTCCCTTCAAAGCCCAAAGCTAAGCTGAGCCCCCTTTTGGCCCATTTGGCAGTGCCCATCCCCTTTCCTGGACCACCTGGGCAGAGGCTGAGAAGGACCCTGACTGGCACAGAGCAGGCTTGGCCTCTGTGGCCTCCCCTGGCATCTCTGCTTCCAGGTGGGCCTACCTGGAGGCCCTACCTGGGTCAAACCTGTCCCAGTGGCTGGCCTCTTCTCTGCCAGGCAGTGTGCTGGGCCGAAGACTCGGATGTGATACAGAAGTGGCCCCAGCCTCGAGAAGCTCCCAGTGGAATGGGGCAATACAGGCAGGAAAATCAGCACAACGTGGGTGGAAAGCGCTGTGGCGAAGGGCTGCAGAGACGCTCGGCACCGTGAAGAATGAGCCAGGCTGTGGGAAGGACAGCCTAGCACCTCGGGGATCCCAAGCAGGGCGACTGGTGCCTCTGCTCTGGGCGCAGTACCATCTCGCCGCCGGGCCTCTTACACGCCACTCATCCTAACTATCTGTGTACATAGCGGTCGCCCCACCAGGCAGTGAACTCAAGAGTTTCCTCTCAGTCATTTCCTCCCTGTGTCTTTTCTTCCCTGGTTCACCACGTTACCAGACTGACGTTTCTTAGGTACACCCTGGAACCGGTCCCTCTACTAGTCAAAACGTTCCATAGCTCTCCTCGGCCTATAGCTCAAAGCCAAACTTCTTTGTCCAATACATTAGCACCAGGCATGGTATGGATTAGGTAGCAATAAATGTCTCCTGAAAAAGCAGATGATCTAATGACTGAATGGATGAGTAAGCAGTTGATAGTGGGGGTGAAGCAATAAAAAAATGCATGAGCAAATCAGTCAATGAGCGAATGAGTAACAGTAATTGAGAAAGTCAATGAGCCTATGAATTTACCGCTCGCCCCTCCCCCACCCCCCAGCCTCTAGGACACTACAAGTTACCTAAGGACAGGGAGAATGCGTGTCTGGGGCCCTGCCATACCCCACTATGGCCACAAGGTGAGGCATCAAGATATGCTCATAGCTGTTTGCCGACTGAAGGAAAGAGCTGCCGAACGAGGAGGTGAGTGACTCCGGACACTGACCAGGAGGGGTGGGGTGGCGCAGGGAAGGGGAGGGCAACTCACGGGTGCTGCAGCACGTTGGAGCACAGCGCTGGGTCCACCTTCTGCCAGCAGCCCAGGTGGGCAGCGGCCTTGTGGAGCAGGTCGCAGTAGCTGGCAGGAAGCAGGTGCTGCATGAGGATCACTGAGGTGCTGATGGATACCAGAAGGAAGAGCTCACAGGACCAGCGCTTGTCATAGTAATGTGTGTTCTGGAGGCAGGAAGAGGTGGCTAAGGCCTGGGACGCCCATAATGGCCTCACTCCATCCCCCTTCCGTGATCCTACCTGCCTCAAGACCAGGACAATGCTGGAGAGAACTCAGGGCGACCTGAAACCAAGGATCTAACACCTAATAAAAAAGGCTTCATCATGGGTGTTGACCCTTGTCTACTACTTAAGTTTTCTACGAAGAGAAACTGCTCCTGCTGCCCACTGCTCTGGGCCAGGGCACAGGCTCCAGGGGACAAGTGTGGACTCTGGAGTCCGACAGATGAGTTCAAATATCGATCCTGCTGCTTATCAACTACGTAACTGTGGGCAAGTCATTCCACTGCTCCTTGGTCTAGCTTCCTCCTCTGTTAAATGAGGGTCAGAGTGACCACCAGCCACCTCTGAGAGGCACCTGCAGGATCATGATACTCATGAAAGCTCTCGTACACTGTGGGTGCTCAGAAGACGTTAAGTCCTCTCAACCCAAACTATTCAGTGCAGTCCATCCTTGCAGAATGTTTCAGGCCCACAGTCAGCTGGGCGGACTCCTTCCCAGAAGGCCATACGAGCGAGAGAGAGAGCGCACAGGCCTTTGCAGTCACTCACATGTGGGTGAATCCTGGCTCTTCTACTTAAGGACACTGTGGCATGCCTGTGCCAAAACAGCCCGGCTGAAGTACAAGTCACTGCTCTGTTATCAACTATTATGAATAACACTGCCACGTCCTCTGCATTGGCTGGGGACCCCGTGCGGGTCACTTCACTTCCTTTCAATGAGCTCTCTTCTCCCCACTCTCAAACAGAGGCAGCAAGTCATTCCAGCCCTCAAAAGGACACACAGAATCCCATCAAAAATAGCTGAGTTATTTATGCAGCCAGGTCTCCTGGGGCGCAGGCAGTAGGGGAAAGCCCTGGGCAGGCCCCTTCCCACCTTAGGCCGAGCTACTCACCTTCACGAACCAGACAGGCACGAAGGCCACGTAATAGGCACTCAGCATGGAGCTGACCAGCACCTCCTTCATGCGCCAGTTGAAGTCCATCTTGAGGAACTCCACCTCGCTGCGGATGAGGCTGGGTGACAGGCAGCAGGCGTGGGTGGGCATGGCGTCGGGGCCATACAGCTGCCGCGTGTGCTGCTTCCATGTCTCCCTCAGAGTGAGCAGGTAGTCCCGGCTCCGTGCCAGGCCGCTGACAGCCTCCCGGGGACCCATGGAAGCTATGTGGCTGAAGAGATTTGTCTTGCGGATGTCGCAGTTCAGCTGCAGGAACGGAATGTACATCCCAAACCTGCTGGGGAAGACAATGGTGAGGGCAGGCCTGCCCACGGGCCAGGGTCCCAGCCGATCCTCGGCCACTGAGGGAACCCTCTTTTCTTCCATGGGCCTTAGCTCTCCGGGCTGTTCGGAGGGAGCACTTACCCATCCTCTCACCGACCCACCCTCCCATCCGACAGTCAGCTGCTCGACACATGCGCCAGCCCTGCGAGTGTGCCGAGCACTAGGGATGCGGCAGGAAGCGGCAGACAAGTCCGGGCCTCACAGTCCGCTGCTGACCAACAGCGACTGTGATGGCCCACAGTAGTTAAGCACAACCTAAGTTCCAGACACTGTACTACGTCCTTTATGTGAACTCTCTTTTTCTTCCTAAGAACCCTGAGCATTAGGTACTGTTATTTTGTGCCCTTTTCAGACGCAGAAGTTGCAGCTCAGAGGGGTGAAGTGGATTCCCAAAGGTCACACAATTTAGTCAGGAAGAAGCAGAGCAGGGATTCAAACCCAGAATGGTCTGACACCAGAGATCAGGGCAGATGCTCAACAAATACTATGAGTGATTAATTAATTTGAAATGCAGTGGGCACCACGAAAGAGAGGTGTAAGTTGTTATGAGTACGTGTTAGAGGCAGCTCTCAGCACGCAGAGGGGGGCCGTTCGGGAATAATATCCGTGTGCCTGTTATGTGCCACACACTGAAACAGACCCTCAAACAGCACCAATCCCTTCCTCTGAGCAGCACCCTCCAGTTAGGGCTGGCGCTAGCTAGTCAAGGGGTGTTTGGAGTGTCTGGCTGGTACTCTTTGGGAGGAAGGCTAGATGAACCCATAGCCCAGAAGGGTAGATAATGGTAAAAAGTGAGCAAGTGCTGAGCACAGCACCTGGGACAGCAGGTGCTCCTTATCTAGCTCGGGGCCCCTCCATTTCCCCACGTCCTCAGACCCAGACCCAGAAGGGTCCCTGGGCCGCCCCCCAGAAGTTAGGGCCAATGAGAATGCTGCATTTTCTTATCAACAGTAATTTCCTCTTTTCCTGTTTCTGAGGTTCCAAGAAGGGAAATACGAGTATCCTTGAAGGATTTGCCTCTTTGGGTTTTTCCTTTCTGTTCTGTACAATGGGGACCCTATCATTCTCCCTGGGGTGAGGTCAAGTAGTAAGATAATAGAGAATCCGGTTCAGAGAATAACCTTAGGGGTCAAATAGGCAAGGATTAAAATCCCAGCTCTGCCATTTACTAACTGCTGTGATTTAAGGCAAGTTACCTAACCTCTGTGAGACTCAGTTTCCTTAACTTGCTTTAAGTTACACAGCTTGTATTAATTTCAATGCCCAGCCAGGCATTATGCTAGTGTTTTCATAAATACTCTCTTAATCTTTGCAATGACCCCCAGCATGATGCTTGGCTCAGAGCATGGCAATACAACTTCTTTTTAAAATTTTTATTTATATATTTTTAGAGAGAGGGGAAGGCAGAGAGAAAGAAAGGGAGAGAGAAACATTGATAAGTGAGAGATACAGTGATTGGCTACCTCTTGAATGCCCCCAATTGTGACCTGGCCAGCAACCCAGGCATGTGGCCTGACTGGGAATTGAACCAGCAACTTTTTGGTTCACAGGCTGGTGCTCAATCCACTGAGCCACACCAGCCACAGCCAGTGGTTCGAAGGGACAGGAAAGAAGACAGAAATGGGATTCCCAAAACACTCTTCAGGATACCCCGTGGGAATGAGGGGGTGGGGCACCTACATGAACACACAAGGGATTCAGTCAACTGAAGGGCACGGACTTAAAACCTCCCTGGCTCCACCTCTAAGAACTGCAGCTTCAATTAAATCCTGCGGTGACTGTCAGGATGGGCGGGGTAGGACAAAATGGCGGCTGGACTACAATCACTCGGCGGCTAAACTACAACCCGGAAGAAATCGCTGCCGTCCAACCAGGGCACGAGGGGAACCACCAAGGATATGTTGCCGCTTTGTTCGGAGGGGACCAATCCCCAGCCCCCATGGAGAGCCAACCCAAAATAAAACCCGGCCATTTCCCCTGCACAGCCATGCTGCACAGCACAGCTTTTCTCTGTCCCCCGCTGTGCGGGGGCCGGGGGCTGGGGGAGCGGGGGATCTCTCCCGTGAGCGCAAAGCCCAATAAAAAGCTCTATACCGCCTAATTTTGTGGCTGATTAGCATTTATTCCTTGGCGAAGCCTAAGAAAACCTATCAGTAACAGCAACTAACTGCTCTGCCAGGTCGTGAGTTAGAAGCGGCTTCACGTGCACGATGGCGGATTCCCTCCCATCCTCTCCACCCAAGACGTGACAGTAGGAAATAAATCCGTATCAGCAGAAAGAACAGGGCAGGTTGATCAGTGCACACGTGGTTTTGACACATTTAGACAGCGGACAGAAGTTGCAGACAGACGCGGAGGGAAGCCGTCGTGTAGAGCACTGCCGTCTAACAGACCTGTGAGTCACACGCGTGATTTCAAATCTTCTAACAGCCACATTAAAAGACAGATACAATTGGCTTTAAAATATTCTATTTTACTTAACTCACTGTATGTGAAATATTCCCACTGCAACATATAATCATTGTTTGTGAATAGTATGTTGTACTACTTTTTTTTTTTTTTGGACTAAGTCTTTAGAATCCAGTGGGTATTTTACACTTACAGCACATCTCAATTCAAATGAGCATATTTCAAATGTTCAATAACAAGGCGGCTAGAAACTACTAAACTGGATGGCACAGGTCTAGAATATGCCGTGAGAGGGCTGTACTGGAGGTAGGAGCTTATCTGCCTAGAGTGACCCAAGAGAGACCGGCATGAAGTGGGCACATGGGATAGACGCCAGAGTGAGAAGCTGGGCTGAACAAATGGGATTAAACAAAGACCTGTACTTACATACAAGAATTGATTCCTTTCTTCTCTTACACACCTTACACAATGCACCCTGAAGGGTACAATTTTTCCCCGAAGAAATTGAACAAAGTGCCTAAGAATTGAGGTCTCCAATCTGGACATCCTAGAGTAGCACTAACCCCCCTTTTTCTTGCCCATGGGGGCCCACAGCCTGATAACTAGTACCTTACTCAATTACCCTAAAGCAAAGTTTGCCGGTCAGTGTGCCCTTCCCAAGTGCTCAGAGACCCAGGTCAAATCCCCTATTCTCGTGTACACCAGCAGAGGGAGAGAAAATGCACTCCAAGCTACTAGGTCCTTCATTCTTGAGTATAAATAGACAACCAAAGAAACCAACTATATTTAGAAAACTAGCAGCGTGAAACAGAAAAACTGAGTCAGGTGGAAAGATGAAATTGAGGGAACATAAGAGATTTTAAAAACAAGAACAGAATACTATGAAAAAAGAATAATCAGACAATAAGAAAAAAGGCCTTAGAGGTGAAAAATATGATTGCTGAAAAAAAAAATCTCAATAAAAAAGCTGGAAGATAAAGTTGAGGAAATCTCCCTAAGGTAAAGTAAAAAGAGAGACACAGAAAGAGACAGACAGAGAATGAAAGACTGAAGGGAGCGAGAGGGAGAAAGATGAGAAAAATATGAGAGAAAATACAAGAGGAACAGATGACCAATCTATGAGGTCTATCAAAGAAATGACAGAAGAAAATTTCCTTGAGGTGAATACCTAAATCTCTCTTAAAAAAAAATGTCATTTGTTTATTTTTAGAGAGAGGGGAAGGCAGAAAGAGGAGAGAAATATCAGTCTATGGTTGCCTCTCGAACACCCCAACTGGGGTCCTGGCCCACAGCCCAGGCTTGTGCCCTGACTGGGAATCGAACCTGTGACCTCTTGGTTTGCAGGCTGGCACTCAACTCACTGTGCCACACCAGGCAGGGAGAATACCTCAATCTCTTGGTTAACAAAGTCCTGGAGTACTGATAAGATGAATGAGAAAAACTCCACACCAGACAAATCCTTGTGAAATTTCAAATGATCAAAAGATAAATAGAATATCCCAAAAGAATATCCCTTTCTTTCAGAAAGAAAAAACAAGTCATCTACAAAGTAGCTGGAATCAAACTGGCATCAGTCTTTGGAAACTGAGGATACTAGAAACAATGGACCAATATCTTCAAAATTCTGAGAATATGAATTTGAATTTAGAAATCTACATTCAGCTGAATCATCAACTAAGCATGAGGGCAGAATAAAGACATTTTTATACATGCAAGGACTCAAAATGTACATGACTCCCACATACCCTCTATTAAGAAAATTACCTGGTATTGCACTCCAGCAAAATAAAGGAGGAAACCAAGAAAGAGGAAGACATGGGATCCAGGAAACAGTGGGTCCAACCCAGAAGGGCAGCGAAGGGAAGTCCCAGGCTGAGAGCTGCACAGCAGGCCTAGAGAGCAACCACTCCAGACTGGAGCAGCAGGATGGAGGGCTCCCAGAGGGATGGCTTTGGTGGGGGCAGGGGTGGGAATGAACTCCAGGCAACAGGTAGCATGATTGAGAGGCTGCATAAACTTGAGGATATGTTGAAGGCCCATCATTCTTTTGTTAATAAGAAAAAAGGCCATTAGAAACTTCACGATAAATAAAAAAGCTGTACAAGAAAGTTACAATCTAAGTATGAAGCAAATTAAAATATGACATGATTTTAAGCAATTGATGGAATGTAAGAAAAGAGAAACCATTCGACCTTGACACTAGAATATTCTTTTTTAAAGAGGCCTAGGATAAGCCCTGGCTGGCATAGCTCAGTGGATTGAGCTCGAGCTGCGAACCAAAGTGTCACAGGTTCAATTCCCAGTCAGGGTACATGCCTGGGTTGCAGGCCACGGCCCCCAGCAACCGCACATTGATGTTTTTCTCTCTCTCTTTCTCCTTCCCTTCCCTCTCTAAAAATAAATAAATAAAATCTTAAAAAAAGAAAAGAGGCCCAAGATTATAACTCAGTAACTACACAGAAGGTATGTCACCTATGCATACTACTTGGCCCTACGCTAAATGGTATTTGCATATTCATAGCATCAAGACAACATCTGTTTTTAATTTTTAGAATTAGCCTTAGACAAAGAATGAAGGACTTAAATGTGCTCATGTACAAGAGTGTGAATGTCAAGCTTGACAGTATAAAAGAAAGAGTAACGTTGCCAGGAAGTGAGAGGAAGAAGAGGGGAGAAAAAGTGGATGGGCAGGTTCCTAACATCTCCTCTTACATAAAGGCGATGAAGATACTGGCTATTGTTGATAGAACAGAAAATACAGACATACACACATTACTGTAAAAAGATAACCAATAGGAAGCTAAAAGTAGTAAGTTATCAAACACTGCAAACAGCGGGGGTGGAAGAGTGAAATAAATCTTTCACCTGTCATTGCATGTGCACACATCTGTGTGCACATATGAGAGCGCGTGGGCATGCTTGTATACACAAAGAACATTTATTTCCAGGATGTACAAGAAACCAGAAACACTGGTGGCTACTTCTGGGAAGAAAACTGGGTGGCTGGGAAACGAGAGTTATGGGGAGACTTTTTCATTCATATTTTTATACCTGTTGAATTCTAAGTACGTAAGCCTATTATCCCAACTATAAAATCAACACATTTTTGGTCCACAGTCTGGCACTCAATCCACTGAGCCACACCAGCTGGGGTTTAAAACATTTTTAAAAGGAATAGATAGAAGTATAAGGACACTAGAATTATGGAGGTAACCCCCAAAAACACTTAAAACCAGAAAGAGTGACAGAGACTGCTTTTGAGAAGCAGGACTAAAACTCTGTTGGGTTGGGTTGGAGCCTATTTTTAATTTAAACTTTAGTCTACTGGATTTGATTACTTATTTAAATATTTTTTTAGATTTTATTTATTTATTTTTTGGAAAGAGGGGAAGGGAGGAAGAGAGGGAGGGAAACATCAATATGTGAGAGAAGGTTGCCTCTTGCACACTCTCAATGGGGACCTGGCCTGCAACCCAAACATGTGCCCTGACTGGGAATCGAACACATGACCTTTGGTTTGCAGGTGGGTGCTCAGTTCACTGAGTCACATGAGCTAGGTCTGGTTTTGATTTTTTTAATGAGGTATGTGTATTACATTCATAAACATCTAAAAATTAAAAAATAAGGCAGATTATGAACACTGGATGATGTCTGTATCCAAGGAGAATGGACTTATCAGAGAGTAACCAGGGAGGGTCAAATAAAGGGACTGCTGACAATTTTAATCAGTACAAACATTCTGGAGGGCCATTTGCTAGTATCTATCAAAAATGTATATGGAACACTGGCAGGTGTGATTCAGTGGATTGAGCACCAGCCTGCAAACTGGTTCGATTCCCAGCCAGGGCACATGCCTGGGTTGTAGGCCAGGTATCCAGAAGGGGCATGTGAGAGGCAAAAGATTGATGTACATTTTGTACATCGATGTTCCTCTCCTTCTCCCCCATTCCCCCTCTCTCTAAAAATAAATAAAACCTTTTTAAAAATTGTAGATGGACACAACTTTTGGTACAAAAATTCTACTTCTGCTGAACAGAAACACTGGACCAGTGCGCAAAGGTGTACGCAGAAGAATGTTGCTTGCCCTCATTGTTCTACATAGGGAGAAGCTAGGAACAACTCAAAAATCTACCAACAGAGGACAAAACAAATTGTGAAAAATCTACACAATGGAATATTATGAGGCCATTAAAAAAAAGTGAGGCAGACCCACATCTATTGCCATGGAAACACAGCCACGTTATGTGATTATGAAAAAAACATAAATTGCACCACATCATACACAGTATAATCCCACTTTTGTTTTTTAAAAAGTAGATGTGTGTGTTCTCGCACGACAAATACATGGAAGGGCCCTGGCCAGCGCGGCTCAGTTGGAGCACCGACCCGTACCCCAGAGGGCTGCAGGCGTGGTCTCTGGTCAGGGCACATGCCTGGACTTTGGGTTTCGATCCCTGGTCATGGCGCATACAAGAGGCAAGCAACTGACGTTTCTCTCCCTCCCTCCCTCTCACTCTCTTTAAAATCAGTAACCATGTCCTCTGGTGAGGATTAAAGAAACAAATGTTCCATTAAAAAAGAAAACATGGAAAGGTATGCTTCAAGTCGTGGTTTTCTGGGGGGACTGAGATTATGTGGACTTTTATTTTCTATATGAAAAGTACCTATGAAGTTCAATGTTTTTATATGATATGTGTCATTCTTCTAATTAAAACCTGGATGTAACTGAAGCAACAGTGGTGGTGCTCCTCCCATGACAGTGCCCTTCTGGCCAAGCCGGGTAGAGAGGGAGGAGTGTCCAGCTCTGAAGTTCCCGGGGAACAGGGCTGGTTCGACCTGGGGAAGCTCATAAACCAGAAAGCTCAGTGGCTGGGAAGTAACTGCTGATGCCCAGGCAGCCAGGAGGCTGCCTCAGGAACAGCTACAGGGGACAACTTGCCAAAGTCCTTCCCAGTTCCAGGTCAGGAAGGGACAGTTCTGGGCTCCCCTCAGACACGACCTCTCCATCCTCAACAACCTGGGTTCTGGCAAGATAGAGGAAGTGAGTGACCCAAAAAGACACAAAGACAGACACAGACATCTGCATGTGCAGATACACACGCGTGCTTCATGCAGACACCCACAGAAAACATGCACACGCACAGGTGCCTGCATGCACACAGACCCGTGGGAGGCACCAGGAGCTTGCATAAACACCGGCACACATGGAGACAGAGAGACAGAGAAAGAACCAGAGAGAGGGGAGGGGTGAGAGACGGAGAGGAAGCGCGTGCACTCTCCCTCAGGGACCTTCCTTTGGGACATATATACTCAGACCTGCGTCCCATCCCGACCTCCCCGTTGGTCGCACCTTGGGTGAGTTATGCCATCTCAGTTTCTGCTCCTGCAAAAGGTGGTTAATCCCTCTGGTCTCAGGGGGATACTGTCAGACAATGTGAGGGACATTGTCATTGCCCTGCCTGTGAGTCTCCTGGGTGTGGGGGCCTGGTGACCCAGCTACACACGGGACAAAGGTCAGAGCCAGGTACCAGGCAGTGAGGGGTGAAGTGAGGGGTACTCACGGATAGCAGAGGAACAGGAGGTTCAGGAAGGAGTAGGTCCTGAAGAGGTGGATGAGGGAGCGGCACAGGCTCCAGCCTGTTGCCGTGAGAACGGTGAAGCGGGTGAGGAACAGCAGGATGGAACGAAAGAGGGAGACCTTCCCCCTCTGAGAAGCCTGGGTCAGGGTGAGATAGGACGGGATGGAGCCTTGGACGAAGGCCACAGAGGCTCCCAGCATGACCTATGACCCCACCCGGGGAAACTCAGGGCAGCAGGCTAGGCAGAACCTGGCAAGGTGAGTCCTCGACACCCAGTGAGCTCCAACATCTGAAGGGATGAGCAGTGTTCTTCAACCAAGTCTGAAGGGAGCCCCAGGGAAATGCCTCAGGGTTGAAGGGCTCCGCATGTCCCCTTGGTACCCCCAGGGGAATGGGAGTCCCAAAGTCCCCAGCCTCTAGGACCCAATCACCTCCTTCACGATGGACCCAATGAAGCGGCGGCCCAGAACGATGGTGGTCACCATCAGCAAGTTGAAGTCGATCAGGTGGAAATTCTGTCGGGGGCAGAGGCTGGGGGTCACGTGGGCCCCCCGCCCATATACAAGCTATTCTTGTACCCGCCTCCCCCTGCCCAGTCCTTTCCATAGGGACTGTCCCCACTCTCTGACCTTCATAGGCCTCCAGCTGAGTCAGGACAGGAAATTACCTAGAGGAGTAGAACAGGACCCAGAGGAGGGAAGTGGGAACGTCCCTGGAGATAAGAGAGCGGTGTGTGAGCCCTCTTGCTCTGATCACCCATGCCCCTGCCCCTGAACCTCTCTTTTTGCACGGAGATCTTTCCACTCCATGAGACACTCATGTGTGCCTGTGGTTCAACTCCCCCAAGGACTTAAGAAGGTACTCCTTTAGGCAAAATATCAGATTCATCTCTGCTACTCTTCCAATGCCTAGTGTGCCAAGCACATCAGGGTTGAGTATTCAGGAGTCACCAGTTTCCTGTTCCTTCTACATCTCCCTTGCCCCACATGAGGCCAAGTGTACAGGGTGCTAGGTAAGCTATGTTAAACTGAAACCAGACACCACTCACTCACTCACTCACACACACACAACTGGTCCTAGCTGGGTACCTACCAGGGAGGTGTGGGAGGGCGGGTGGGAGGGTGGGTACCACCACACTGTCTTGTAGATGTTGATGTAGTGAACGAAGAGGGCTACGAGCTGGCAGAAGAAGAGCTGCAACTCAAACAGAATGCTGGCTTGGACTGGTAGCTCGGGGATCTTGCAGTGTTGCAGGGGCACGACCGTCTGGGTGGCCAGTGGGGGGCTGGAGAGACCCGGCCCAGAACTGCTCCTGGGGATAGAAAGGGAAAACATCAGGAGCTGAACTGAGAACCCTACCAAGAAGGGCTTTGGGGCACAGGATTATGGGGTAGGATCAGAAAAGCAGTTCATGGCAAGAGTGGAGTCCCTAACTACCTGTCACACAAGGGAGTCAATAGCCTTTTTCTATTCCTAATCTTGGTCAGGCTTCCCAACATTCCCCAGGAAGAAAAAATTATTAGGTCCATTTTACAGATGAGGAAAAGGGAGCCCAAAGAGGAGAGACACACAACCAAGGCACCAGCAAAACTGTAACTAGGATCCTGGCCTTTGGGAGTCACTATGTCCTGCTGAAGCTGTCCAAATGACTGCCCTCTGGGTTTTCTCTGCTGCTCACTGCCTTCTGAACCCCTCCCCAGAATCTGAGGTATCGCATCCAAGAGCCCAGTTAGGGACAGCTTAGTCCATACTGCCCCTGTGAGCCCACAGTGAGAGGCAAGAGACAGAACGGTGGTTTACCTGGTACGGGAACGGACACTAGTGACTGATGTGCTGGAAGTGTGGCCCCCACCAGAGCCCCCAGAGGATCCTGGCTCACAGAGTGGATTTCGACAGTAGGATGTCCTATTGGGACCTCTTCGTCCTCCTGTGGGGCTCAACATAAGGTAGAGGGTCAAGCGAGAGGGCATATGTCAAGGGTAACACCAATGATCCTGGCTACGTTACCTGGTGTCTCACCTTACCATTTAATCACAGAGACCTATGATCTCTTTCCTGCCTACCTCCTCAACATCATATACTATTTTCTGTCTCACCTCCATGCCTCAGCCATGCTAGTCTTTCTCTCCTTAGGCAAACCAAGTTTGTTGCTACCTTTTGTGCTTGCTGTATCCTCTGTCTGGAGAGCCCCTCCCTGACTGCCATTTTTGAAGTATCTATTTCCATTATTCTCCCTCCTCCCAACAATTCACTCTTAGAATTTATCTTACTTATTTTTTTAAAGATTTTATTTATTTATTTTTAGAGAGGAAAGGGAAGGAGAAAGAGAGAGAGAGAGAAACATCAATGTGCGGTTGCTGGGGGCCGTGGCCTGCAACCCAGGCATGTGCCCTGACTGGGAATCGGACCTGTGACGCCCTGGTTCGCAGCCCGTGCTCAATCCACTTAGCTATGCCAGCCAGGGCTTATCTTATTTATTTGTTAACATATTTATTGTCTGTCTTACCCATTAGAATGGAAGGTCAGTGAGGTCACTACACTTATGTCTTTTTCTGTTCTGTCACCTACCCCTACCGCAGTGTCCAGCATTAAGTCAAAGCCCAATAAGAATATGCTGATGAGTGAATAAAACCAGCAGGGTAGGTTTTCCAGTGTAGGAAACTGAATTTATACTGTGTCTGGGTCCTGTGCTCTTAGGTCTGGTGTACGCTGCCCCATTCAGATACTACACAGTTTCTATAGGCTTACAATTCTGGGCACTCTTGAAGCTTTTTCCTTGAGGACCAGAGATCCAGTTCAAGGGGCATCCTGGTGTCTTATGGTCAGGACTCAGGGCCTGAGCACAGTCAGGGATGAGGACTTTGGGAGAATTGTGTGGTTGTGGACCCAAAACTTGGACCCACAATCTGTTTCTCTAGCTTTAGCAGTCTAGCCCAAGCTCGCAGGCACCATCCTGCTTATAAGCCCTGCACCAGTTCTAGTTAAGGTTATAGCTTCCTCGTTCATAGCCCTTCAGGGCAATACAGCAGCCTACACAACACACTCCCTTTGCCCTAGTTCCTCAGTTTGGAAGCTTTTTTCCACAAAGCACTTGTCCACGAACTCTGCCCCCAACCAGCCCCCAGCCCAGATCTGTTCACACACTATTATACTTGGTTTAGAAAATCCCACACAAGCATCCACAGCCCAAAAGCTCTGCCCACGTTTACTTTCCCCTCTTTAGAAGCTCTGCACCTACACAAGCACCCTCAGCCCAGAAGTCCCGCCTACACACAATTGTCAGTCCAGAAAACCCGCCCACAAGCCAATAAAAGCTGTCTGTCCAGAAGGCCCGCTCCAGAATGGGGTCCCTTAATCATTTCTGCCCCACCACTGCCAGTTTAAAGCCCCTACAGCTAAGATCAGCTCCCGCCCCTAGCGTTAAGGCCCCACCCCCGATAGGCCCCGCCCCCAAGCCTAACCCGGTCCTCACCAAAACCCAATCCCCCACAAGCCCCCTCATTTTAGAGGTCCCGCCCATCACTTAAGTGTACCGCCCCCACAAAACGACAGGAGGGGGCGGGGTCCCTCTGCGCCAGCGTCCCCTCCCCCTCCCCTCCCCGGGGTCCTGTCCGCGTGTGGGAGCAATTAGCAGTTTAGCCATCCCAATCCCCGCGCCCGCCAGTCCCCGGGCCCGGACCCGGACCCGCTCTGCTCACCCATCTCCTCCCCCCGGCGTTCTCCGCTTCGCCGCCGCAGCTCCTGCGGGCAATATGTCGGCGGCGACGGCGGCCGGGAGAGGACCAACCGCCGCAACCCAGTCCCTGTGTATCTGCCGCGCGCTCCCGCCCTGCCGCTAAATTTGCATACAAGGCGGGAGAGAGCACGGGGTGCGCTTCTTAAAGAGGCAGTCCGGACAAAGGCGGGGCCAGCGCGGTCTTTGTCTCTCAGTCTCCCACGCCCTTCCTGCAGCTGCTGCTGCTGAAACCTGAGAGGCTGGGAAAGCCAGGTCCTGCTCTTCCGCCTGTCCTTCTCCCTGCATCTCCTTGTTCCCGAGGGAGAGGGCTGGAAGACGCCTCTCATCTTAGTTCCTACCTGAGATGGACTGTATCCTTGAGTGGCCCACAGGCTCCTCAAACTCAACACCTTCCAAATTGGGCTGTCACCTTTCTTTTCGGCTTTATTGCACTTTGGTCCACCCAGTCAAAACCTGGGACTTATTTCCCCATTTCCCCCGGCCCCCATCTCATCTTTTACCTAGTCTTACCAACCCTAAGATCTAAATATTTCTCACATCTGACCCGACTCTGCCACCACCTGTTCAAATTCTAACTCGGCCAGTTCCCAGCCTTGAAGTACTGTTTCTTGCCCTTTACAGTGAGGTTGGTAATATTCACGTTATGTCTTGGGGAGGATTAAATGAGATTATGCATGTAGATAGAACAGAGTCTGCTTTATACATGCTAGCCATCATTATTATGATGATGTATGGCAAGCGTTAACAGAGAGGAAGCGCTCAATAAATGAGGTACTACTACTAATTGTTATGGTTTCTTCCCTCGTAAGATTTATAAGCTGTGTTAATCACCTTAAATTAGTAAATTCTGTAGTATGTTAGAAGGGAATGATTGCTGTGGAGGAAATAGGAAAGGGGGTTGGGTGGCAGGTCACCATTATATACAGAGAAGTCAGAGTAGGCTTCATTGAGGTGACTTTTGAGCAAACACTTGAAGGAAACAAGTGAGTCAGTCATGCAGATATTTGGAGAAAGGGGGCCTCCCAGGCAGAGGAAATCAGTGGAAAGGCCCTAAGGCACAAGCTTGCATGCCAGGTGTATTGAAGAAACACCAAGGAGCCCTGCCTGGTGTGGTTCAGTGGACTGAGCGTGACCTGTGAACCTAAAGACCATGGGATAGATTCCTGGTCAGGGCACATGCCTGGGTTGCAGGGCCAGGTCCCTGCTGGTTGCATGCAAGAGGCAACCACACATTGATGTGTCTCTCCTTCCTTTCCCCTTTCTCTTATTTAAAAAAATAAATAAAATATTTAAAAAATTGAAAAACAAGTAATTTATTTAAAAATAAATAAAATCAGCCCTAGCTGGAATGGCTCAGGGGATTCAGTGCTGGCCTGAGAACCAAAGGGTCGCTGGTTTGATTCCCCATCAGGGCACTTGTCTGAGTTGCGGGCCAGGTCCCCCGTAGGGGGCTGTGAGAGGCAACCACACATTGATGTTTCTCTCCCTCTCTCCTTTCCTTCCCCTCTCTCTAAAAATAAATAAAATCTTTAGAAAAAGTAAATAAAATCTGAAAAAAGGAGATATAGTTTAGTTAAACAAAGAACTCCCCAATCTAGCATACCTAGTTTTACTGAACCTAAGATCTAAATATTTCTCACATCTGACCCTACTCTGCCACCACTTGTTCAAATCCTAACTCAGCCAGTTCCCAGCGTTGTAATACTGTTTCTTGCCCTTTACAGTGAGGCTGGTAACATTATGTGAATGTTAAAAAAAGAAAGGAAGGAAGGAAGGAGGAAAGAAAGAAAAAGAAAGAAAGAAAGAAGGAAGGAAGGAAGGAAGGAAGGAAGGAAAGGAAGGAAGGAAGGAAGGAAGGAAGAAAGAAAGAAAGAAAAAAGAAAGAAAGAAAAAGACGGGCAAAACAGCAAGAAGGCCAGTGTGGCTTGAATAGAATGAGAAAGGATGGACCATAGAGGATTGTGTGGCTTTATTCTAAGTAAGATGGGGAGCAGTTGGAGGGTTTGAACTTCCATGTTTAAAGACTCACTGTGGCCTGCTCTGTGAGAATAGAATGTAGGGGCACAAGGTTGGAAACAAAACCAGACATGACCCTATGGCAATGACCTTAGGAAGAGATGTTAATGGGTAGTACCAGATTGAGTGAGGTAAGACATGATTGGATTTGGGATTTGAAGTGAAAGTCAACAGGATTTGTTGACAGATAGTGGAAGAGAAGGCCAAAGATTACTCCAAGGTTTTTAGCTTAGGTAAATGGAAACACAGAGTTTAATCCCACACATACACATCTGTTAGAAATTTTACACCAAGTCAGGGCTCCCTTTCTAGGGAAAAAAGGCCTGGAAGTGGTGGGGGCTGGGGAGAGGGAGGAGAATGACCAGGCAACAAAGCAGAATAGAAACTGGAACAAAGATTTTTTTCCCAGCCAAAGAAATTCTGGTAGAAGAACTGGTTTTGGCCCCTTTAGAGTTTGAAATGTAGCCCGTTAATTTCTGAATCCTCAAAGCATAATACTACCTGGCATATGACGGGTATTCAAAGTAACTTTTAATTCAGTTGAATTGAGATAATGGCAAATTGACTCTTTTTTTTTAAGATTTTATTTATTTATTTATTTTAGAGAGGGAACGGAAGGAGATAGAGAGAGAGAGAGAAACATCAATGTGAGGTTGCTGGGGATTATGGCCTGCAACCCAGGAATGTACCCTGGCTGGGAATCGAACCTGGGACACTTTGGTTCCCAGCCCGCGCTCAATCCACTGAGCTACGCCAGCCAGGGCGCAAATTGACTCTTGAAAGGAAGGCCAACTGGGGAGGGAAGCTAAATGGTTTTAGGAATATTCTATAGAAGCCTGAGGACAAGCCATACCTGGGAACTGATTTTAAATCAGGCCAATAAGCTTTATTGAGCATCTAATATATCATGGACACTAGGGATACAGAGATGCCCCTTATTACTGGAGGAGACAAAGAGAAGAATCAATTTATGGTACAGTGTGTTGTTATTAGTATGTACCAAGTTCAGGGGTAGATGGAAGGTAACTAACTCTGACAGTGGTGGTAGGCAAGAGGCGGCTTTGCGGGAGATGAAATCAGAGCTGGTTTCTGAGGGATGAAGGGGAGTTTGACTGTTACACCCCTATGTGAGGAAGCAATAGCTTGAGTCTGGTAACTGTCTTACTGGAGGTGCTGTCAGAGGAACATCTTGCTCTGCATTTATTATGTGGAAAGCGCTGGATGTTGTACATGGTGAATACTCAGGAAATACTTGCCAAATTGATTTTAGGGCATTTATACCACCGAGGGTAAGAGTTCCCTCAAATGAACTGTTATGCATGTGACCCATTACCTGCGGCTCTTGCCCACCTTGTACAGGTTGACTATTGGTTTTGCCTGCCCAGCACCTGTTCATTCCTTCTTCTTCTGGTAAGAACACTGATTTTCTCTTGGGGACTACTCTTTCTTCCACTCAGTTCCTGCAGTTTTGTGCAGGTGCCTCACTGTGGCGCAGTTCCAGTATGGGTAGATGGCCCTGGCCTGGTACATTAAAGCGTTCCACCCCTGCCACCCCAGTGACAGTGACGGGTTGGAGGAAGGCGGGGGGAAGGTGTGGCAGTGACCTGCTGCAAGCCAAATGAGATGCAGTTCTAGGATCTTTGCTAGAATTATTGGGAAATAATTTTAACTTCTGGAATGGCTAAGCAAATAGGATGTAAGTATAGAACTCTTGGTGGGTATATTGCTACTTTTATGGAGAACTTAACAGACAATGAAGGAAACACAAGGATATCTGAAGCCTTTGTGGACTTTCCTATTACAAAAAGCCAGTTTGTGTTTGATATCTGACAACTGCGTCTGAAACAATCCAGAACATACACTTCTATCGGTCTCTAGCAGAAATATAAAGGTCTATGTAGTCTTTTCATACAGGCCCTCTGGGGAAAATAATTATAAGACGGCAGGATGTTGGTTGGGTTCTGTTCTCCAAATCTGAGGCCACACATCTCAGCTGTTTCGTGACCTTAAAGCCCTCACTTCCCTTCTCTGTGTCTTCATTTCCTGATAACTTGCTCTCTATTGGCTCTTCCAGGAGACTGGATTTTTGAGGAAATGCCACTGGCTCTAGGCCAGTTCTGTGTCATTGGGTGTCAGGAGTTAGAATCTCTTCCTTGATCATGTTATTCTGGGGCCATGGCTGGCATGTCTGTCCTCTAGATCAGTAGTTTTCAACCTGGAATATGCAGACCTTTGGTGGTACACAGTGGAGGTGCTGAAACCACAGGGCAAAACACAATACTGCTTTCTGCAGTGCTGTTTAGTTCATGGAAATGTAAGGCAATATTTTCAATACCCAAGTGTAGTTATTCAGAGCACCTTCTGGGAGCCAGACTTAAATGAATTCAAATCCTGGTTCTACCACTTACTAGCTGCATGACCTTAGGATTACTCAACCTCTCTGTACCTCAGCTTCCTCAAACTATGAAGGTAGTATCAGTATCTATCATACGGGATTACGGTAAAAGTTAAGTTAGTTTGTGTAAAGGACTTAGAACAGTGCCTGGTACATAGTATCATTTAACTATTAACTATTACTGTTAAAACATGGATATATTATGAAGTGCAAAGAAAACTAGTGTAATTTTAAGATCCCAGACTTTGAAGAAGTGTCACCTGCAGCTCTGACCCAGCTGTCCTGGGATTTGTTCTCACCTTCTTCTGCCAGCAAGGAGAGTTACATCTGCAGGGAAGAGGGGAACCCCGTGCGCTGCTGGCGGGGATGTAAATGAGAGCAACCACTACGGAAAACAGGTTGGAAGCTCTTCAAAAAATTAAAAATAGAATGATCCTGCAACTCATCCTTGTGTATTTATCCGAAAATGAAAGCACTAATTCGAAAAGATGTAGGCATCCTTATGTTCACTGCAGAATTGTTTACAATAGCCAAGATATGGGACAACCTTAAGTTGTCCATTGATAAAGGAATGGATAGAGATGGTGTGATATGCAGTGGCATATTACTCAGCCATTAAAAAGAACAAAATCTTGCCATTTGCAACATGGATGGACCCAGAGGGTAATGTACTATATGAAATCAGAGAAAAAGACAAATACTGTATCATTTCATTTATAAATGGAATCTAAAAACAAGAGAAATGAACAAAATATAACAATTAAAATTAAAAATGTTATTTAAAAAAAAAAGAAATGAACAAAATAGAAACAGACTTGCCCTGGCTGTTGTGGTTCAGTGGACTGAGCACTGGCCTGTGAACCAAAGGGTCACTTGTTCGATTCCCAGTCAGAGCACATGCCTGGGTTGTGGGCCAGGTCCCCAGTAGGGGCAGTGGCAAGAGGCAACCACACATTAATGTTTCTCTCCCTCCCTCCCTTCCACAAACAAACAAACAAACAAACAAACAAACAAACAAACAGTTTTTTAAAAAATAGAAGCAGATTTGTAGAGAACAAAATGATGGTTGTCAGAGGGGAGTAGGGGGATGGGTGGGGGGAATAGGTTAAGGGGAATGAGATACAAATTCTAACTATAAAATAATTAAGTCACAGGGATATGATGTGCAGCATAAGGAACTATAGTCATTAATATTGTAATAACTTTGTATCGTGATAGATGGTTACTAAGCTCAATGTAATCATTTTGTGAGGTATTTCAACGTTGACTTGCTCACTATGCTGTACACCTGAAACTAATATTGTATGCCAACTCTATTCTTTTTTAATCCTCACCTGAAGATAATGCTTATTGATTTGAGAGACAGAGGAAGGGAGAGAGAAACATCGATGTGAGGAAGAAACATCAATTGGCTGTCTCTAGTTCATGTGCTTTGACCAGGGATTGTACCGGCAACCCTTTGGTGCACAGCACGATGCTCCCATCAACTGAGCCACCTGGCCAGGGCTATCAACAACATTCTTTAAAGAAGAATACTTACATCAGAGTTTTACTACGAGAGCCTGCAAGAGACAATCCAGGTGATTGTCCGGAAATTCTAATTTCCGGGACCATGCTCACTTCATGTATACTTCAGTCTCCCCTCCGGAATCCTAGGCCCCACCCACCCCTTGTCATCCAGACATTTGCCTTCCATATCTTATACTTATTACAAAGATAATATATGCAAGCTTTTAAACAATTTTCTTCAGTTTTTCAAATAGAGGATTTTGTTAGGTAATGTACTGATGGGAAGCAGCAAAGAGGGGAAGAACATGAGTAAAGGTCCAGAGGTTGCGTTCCAGAAGAGCAGGTCCGTTTTGGCCTGAGAGTAACTGAGGATGAAGCTGGAAAAAGAGGTTAAGTTTATATCACTTGAGGATCTTGAATATTATGTACGTTAAAGAGTTTGAAGTTGGTTTCAGCTACCTAAGCTTGTTTCATCTGTAAAATGAGGGTAATTTCTATCTCATTGAATTGTGAGGATTAATGACAGAGAAGCAAAGAGATGGTCGGAACATCCTATATAAGAAATGGGAAAGTTCTGCCAGGTGTCAGCCCTTCCCCCGCAACAGCCATTGAGGAGCAGCAGCCAGGGGTCTCCACTGCCCCACAGCCGTGGGCCTCGACAAGGACTGCGGAGTGACAAAGAACATGAGCAAGCCGAGATACAGCCGCTGCTGCGGGCACCTTACCCAGCACACCAAGCTCACTCGGGGCAATATCTGAGAGGCGTGTGGCTTTGTCCCCTATGAGTGGCGTGCCATGGAGCTGCTCAAGGTCTCTAAGGACAAGAGGGCCCTGAAGTTCATCAAGAAAAGGGTGGGGGCACACATCTGTGCCAAGAGGAAGAGAGAGGACCTGAGCAATGTCCCTGCAGTCATGAGGAAGGCAGCAGCCAAGAAGGACTAAGCCCCAGGCCCTCTGTGTAATGAAACCTGTTCAGGGAGAGAGAAAAAAAAAGGAATGGCCCTGACTGGTGTGGCTCAGCGAGTTGAGTGTCATCCCACAAACTGAGGTCACCAATTCGATTCCTGGTCAGGGCACATGCCTGAGTTGTGGGCCAGGTCCCAGTTAGGGCATGCAAAAGGCAAACGATTGATGTTTCTCTCCCTTTCTTCCTCTCTCCTTCCCCCTCTCTTAAGATAAACAAATAAACGTCTTAAAAGAGAGAGAAACGTAATGACTCTCTTCAGAGTTGGGAGACAAAACCCTTCTTCTTGGTATAGAGTAAACCCTCCCAAACCTGTCTCACTTTTGGGATTTTATATTCCTGCAAGGTACATATCAACAACCACCAGAGGGAGCTCAATACAAAGAAATCAGAGGTCCCAGCTCAACAGGAAAATTGTGGTGGGCGAGTGTGAGTAGGGATGTGGAATCCCCGAGCTTCACAATGGTAGGGGTGGGGCCTGGGTACACATGATCCCCTTCTGGTCCCATTTTCCCTTAGACCTAGGGGTGGGGGCACACTGTTACAACCTAGAGGGTAGCGGCTAGCCAGGTGTAAGATTTCCAGGATGGGGAGGGGTGGGGGCTAGAGGAGGAGGGCCAGATCTAGTTTGGGGGCCTGAATTTTTCTGTATCTCAAGTAAAAAGGGCTTTCACCAACTCTGCTTACAAGCCACTAAGCCCAACTCCTTAGACTATCTGATGCCAGGTCAGGTAATCTGGCTAGACGTGGGAACCTTAGAAGAGGGGCAGGGCCACAGTGTGAGGAAGTGGGGAGAAGGGGAGGCAGTGCCATATCTGACATTGCCCGGGGACTCCAGCCTTCAGGACTACACGAAAGGGTTACAGGGCCTAGCTTCTCCAATCATGACTACTTACTGACCTAGCATTTCATGATTTTTTACAGAACCTTTGTCTTCTCCACTTACTTGCACTGAGCAAAGCAGGTGTGTGTGTGTGTGCGTGCGTGTGTGCGCTGCAGATGTTAAAATGAAAACCGAGACATTTAGCAATTTACCCAAGATCAAATAGCACTTAAGGGCAGGGGTGGGCCTGGAAACAGGCAGGAGTGGCTCTGAGGGGCCGGGGAAAGGAAGGCCAGCAGAGCAATAGCCTTCAGGACTGCCACAGCAAGCACAGGCTCTATGCCAGGCTTCCTACTGCCCTTCCAGGGCCAGCTCTGCTGCTAGGCCTCAGGCTGCCGGCCCCGCCCCCAAACTCCCACCCCAGTCCCCTGAGAGCCCATCAACCTGGCAACAGCCAAAGAAAAGCCCAGCTAAAATATTTATGGCTTGAGTCCAGAAACTTCCGATGGGGGGAGGGGAAAGTTTGATGTCATTCCTTTTTTGCTTGCAGGGGAGGTGACTGACATGTCGAGTGGCTGGGTGCATGGGCCATGCCCAATAGATCAGGGCTCTCCAAGGAAGCTCCCTAAGGCTGTAAGTGTTAACGAGAGGAGGGAGGAGTCTGTATGTGATAGATGTGACAGGTGACAGGCACGGGGTAAGAAAAACAAGTCAGAAAAGAAGAGGAAGAAAATTCAAGTGTTGAGAGGTATTACATATAGACCACACACACATTCCATTTGCTTCTTAGATCCCATTCAATGGGCAGAGATTATTATGCTACTTTTATGGTGTAAAGAGGCCCAGAAAAATACACAGCAAGTGATGGGCTAGGATTTGAATCCAGATCCGTGTTTTCTGTAAAATTCCTTGGCTCCCAAGTAGATACCCTGTATTTGGAGCACACAGCTGCCTAGGAACTTAGTACTGGCCTCTCAGTGACCCCAAAGCAAGCTCTGTGGCTCCATTTATCTGTGACCAGGGTGTTATCAAAATCAAAGCTCAAACTCCACCTCTGCCTGCTGAGCTGAAACAGGTTCTCAATGCTGGAGAACTCTGGTCAAAAGGTAAGGCCTAGGAGACTGAGAAACCAAGGAAACTGCCGCCTCAGCGGGCAATCCTGGGCTGAGTCTCGGTGCAAACGCAGGTGTGACAAACCCGTATTAATTTGCTGAGAACGTTTCTGGTTTCAGCACCCCAAGTTCTACATCCCAGGAAACCTCTCAGTTCTGGGTAAACCTGACAGTTTGTCGTCCTTAACAAATCTCTCACACCAACACAATGCTTTACTGCTTCAAAGTAGTTGTGGCTAGAAGAGGCACAAACAGGTCAAAAGCAGGGACTATGAAAATCTAATAGCTCACTTTTTTTTAACCTTAGGTACGTTTATTTCTCTTCCTGAACCTCTGTTTTCTCATATGTGAAATGAGTATAATGGGTTGGAGGATTAAGTGAAACAGTAAATATAAATGCTTGACATAGTACCTGATACATACTAAGCATTCAATAAATTATTAGGTATTATTTATAGTAATCAGTAGTGAAGATAAAAATGTGTTCAGGGGTTAAATAACTTGCCCAAAGTAAATCAACTGATTTCAATATCCCTTTCCTGCTAAGAATATATCTAAGATTAGAATGCCACAGGCCCAGTTAAAAGGCAGACAGGCTCACCCTGGCCAGGTAGCTCAGTGGATTAGAGTGTTGTCCCGATATACACCAAGGTTGTGGGTTCAATCCCCAGTCAGGGCACATACAAGAATCAACCAATGAATTCATAAATTAAGTGGAACAGCAAATCAATGTTTCTCTCTTCCCCTTAAAATCAATCAATTAAAAAAAAAGATAGGCTTTCTTCCCAGACTCAGCCCCTCCCCTTGACCCCTAGTTAGGGTAAACAACCAAAGGCATTAAGGGAAGAGTGCAGTAAGATAGGTCCCTAACCTCCCAGGAAGCTCAGTGTAAAACCAACCTAGGACATTAGGTCACAAGAAACCAAAAGTCTGTCTCAAATGGCTGACCTTCCAATTCTTCAAGAGGAAACCTAAGGGTAAATAGCTAGTAGCCTAACATAACTGGAAGAAAGTGGGGGCTATCCAGTGGTGGCTTTGGCTCTCTCCCAAAGTTGATAGAAGCTACCAGAGTGGGACCACTCATCACTTGACCAAACTTTTATTGAGCCCCTCAGTGCTGGATATTTGCTGGGGAAGTGATACAGTACAGAGAAAGCCCTACCCTTCAAGAGCTTTTTGAACAAGTTTAGTAATCAACAATGAAGAGAAAAACAGGTGCAGAGTTTAAATAACTTGCCCTAAATAAATGAACCTTCCCACTTGACATTCCTCAGCCTATTAGAGGTGGTGACCAGTCTCCTTCCAGGAGCCCTCTGGAAGTGTCCAAGAGCTCCCAGGCTGGCACCCACAACACAGGTGTGGCAGGAAGGGAAATAGGAGGTGGGGGGTGGGTATTGGTAGGCTGTTCTAGCCAGATCTGCTGGAGGCTAACAGGGAGCAGGCAAATTGGGAATGACACAGTAGGAGTTGCCAGTTTATTCAGATTTAGGATGCCATACTGAGCATACTGTTAGTTCCCTTCAACTCTTTCAAGTTTTGAGCATGTTTAACTGTGAGTATCACAGTCCCCTGCAGCCCTGAGCACTCCATTCTGGGCCTAGAAACTCTTAGGGGATCCTGGCTGGCTTTCTGTGGGTAATCAGACAGATCAAAGAGGTGGGTGAGACAAGACTGTTGATCTCTCTTGGGTTTCTCTGTGCTCAGCAAATGCCCTCAGGCCAGCATTGACACAGCAGGCAGCTCTCCCGGTTTGGTTTCCAGAGTCCTTGGATAGCTGTAAAGACACAGGCAGAAAATTAAGAAACATGAAGCTGCCATATCAGGAGTCTTCCCAGCCTCCCACAGGGCCAGGCTGCCTCCTTTAGAATCTCCCCACCCTGCAGTGTAACTGCAGTTGTTTCACGCAGTACAAGGTTTCCAGGCGCACAGACGAGTAGAAAAGAGAAGCCCACAGCCTATGAGCTCTCTTCTCATGTCAGTCAGGCAAGTGGACCCTCACCCCTGCCATGTCCCAGGCTGGACCATGCCTGAGCTGAGTGATCCTGGGCAGGATCAAGTGAAACTTTTCGGCTTTTAGTTATATGAGTTTTGGGACCTCGGGCGAAGGGTAAAATGCTTTCTGCTCCCCCAGAGATGTGAAAAAGATACAGATGAATAAAGAGCTTTTAAAAGACTTTGGAAGAAAGGAAATGGGGAAATAGGCATCTTCTAGTACCTCAGTGCTAGGTTTATGGGGTCCCTCTCTTCTGGCCTTATGAGGGGGGTTCATCCCAGTCCCAAATAGTCAGGGTTATCCACCGAAGAGATACATCCTAGGCCTGTGGCACAGGGTGGGGCCCTGATCTCTCCATCTTTTAAAAAACGGCCCTCCCATTCTCCCACATCTAGTCAACCTCCAAATGATACTCATTCTCTCTCCTAAAAGTTCCTGAATCCATTTATTTCTCCATACTTTCGCTTCCATCATCCTACTAGAGGTCTTTTTCATTTCTTGCCTGGACTATAACCCATTCTCTACTCAGGAACAAATGAAATTTAAAAAGCAGAAGTCTAATCTTGTCATTCTCCCCATCCCTCACTCGGGGATTCAATGGTGTTCAGCGATGACCAAGGTCCTGATTCTTACCTCACCTTCAACCTGCCTCAGTCCTACCCTTTGCCTAGAATGTGCTCCATGCCCTTTCCCCAAACCCTCTCTCAAGCGCCCTCTACCTGGCTAACTCTTCCTTTTACATATCGGCTTAAACATCAGTTCCTCAAGGAAATCCCCCATTAGGTTACCTCCCTGCTTTGCGCCCTCACAGCACCCTGTTCCTCCTCTTCCTCAGCCCTGATGATCACAACTGATGTTATTTATTTGTGAGAGTACTATCTGTTTAGTGCCTGTCTCCCCAAACACACTGTAACCTCCATGAGGCCAGGGACCAATTTTAGCTTGTTCATTTGCCACCGACTCTCCAGTGTCTATGGAGCACATAGTAGGTGTTCTGATTTATGAGTGATTATGTTAAGAAAAATGAATAAAAGGGACCATGTGTACTGGTATTTGGAGAGGAGCTTCTGAAGAATCATATTAGAGTGTAGATATTTCTCTTTCTCAAAGGCAAATGCAATTTGTTTCCTACATTTTAACCCTAGAGAGCCTGAGAGATGGGTAGCAACCATTTTGTAACTGAAGTGGGGCCATGAACAGCAAGCATGAACCTGCAGGAGTCAGAAGACCCTAGAAAAGAATTAACCCCGTATTTCAACCCAAATGCTTTTTATCTCAAGTTCTCACACATGGTGCCTAGCGAGGCCTGGGAGATGGGGCTGGGGGGAAAAGACTGGCTATCCTGAGGTGGGCCAAGGTAGGCTTTAGAGGTTGACAAGTGAACAACTAAATCAGGCATCTTAACAGAGTATGAATAAAAACAGTGCCTGAGTTTCTGTCAATGTGCTCTACTTAGCTGATTAATCTGGGGCAATAGCCTGGCCACGGCTCACACTCTGGCTAGAAACATCTCGAACAGGCTGTCTTTTTTCAGGAGTTCCCATGACCTCCCCAGATTTGCCCTGCAAATGGCAAGGCCTCCTTGAGGCAAAAAGCTCCCTAGGTCTAGGTGAGGGAAGCACAAGGACAGCTTTCGTACCTGCCCAAGGACTCCCCTGCCTAATGCCGGCCAGAAACGCGGCCAAAGATGATCACCACAGCTGAGGCTAGGAATGAGCAGGACACCTACTGCTGACAGGCTACTGCATTTGTCACCAAGGAATGTCAAGAGGCTAAGCCCGAGCAGCAGCATACTTATGAAATTCAGGTCCCTCCCCGATACAAGTCTCCCTCCTTTTAGAAAAGAGAGCTGCAGTTGGCAGAACACGGCATGAGAACACGTGATCCGTCCCAAAGCCAGAACAGGCCATAGAGTAGAGGACCTTCAGCTCAGGGGTTGGAAAACTGATTCTAGATGTCAGGGAATGTAAACTGCTCCCCATTACCAAAATTAAAAAAGGGGCTTGGTCTGCTGCTTGAATGTAACATCCTGGGGAGCCCAGGGCGGCAATCAGGCCACACCAGGACTAGGGTGCAGTGCCTACCATAGGTCTTCGCGCCGATCGGGCTAGGCCAGGGAACAAAAGAAGTAGTTAGGCAGTGCAGTGCACTTCCTCCCCTCCCCCCAACAGCTGCTGTCTCAGGACAGCTGTATCCAGCCTGTCTGCTCAAGGCTATTAAATATTCATCAGATGCTGGCTAGCTCCAAACATGCAACGACTACTAATCTGGAGAGCAAGAGGTAGATAAGGGGCTGGAAGGGATGGGGGTGGTGGTGGGGGGGGGGAGGGAGAGGAGGGAGGGAGGAAGAATATGAGTATGTGTTTAGAAGAATACAATTCTTTCAAGTCCAGGAATAAGGAAACCAAGCCGGGGGCACATATCCTGTACACCAAAGCTGGGAACTACTTTCAGTGTAAACTGATCTTCTTGTTGCCGCTCTAAACACAGAGGCAGCAGCTCAGTGGAAGCAGAAAGCCTTGGGTCTACGAGCCAGCTTTTGGATGACAGTGTCATCCTAACCTGTACACATCAGTTTTCATTTCCCAGTATAATCCTTGTTTCATAGGATTGTTTGTGAGAATTAAATGGGGTCCTGTATATGACACTCCCAGCACACAGCACAGAATTGGGAGCTTGGCAGAGACTTTGTTCATTTAGGACAGTGGTGAGAGCAGTTTCTATCAGTGGAGACTCAGAGAGTTTGGGCCTCTAATTCACAGGGTGGGTGAAAGGGACAGGATGTGGGAAGACTATTAATACCTGGTGAAGGCTTACCATCCCACCCTCGTGTAGCCCAAATGCTATCTGAGAAGAGAGATGGTTTTCCTTTCTGAGTAAGAACCAAAAGGCCTTCAGACAAGAGGGAGACAGGAAGAAACGCTAGGTGAGGGGAGACTGTCCCCTTCACGCTCCCACAGAGGAGTGGTGCCATTTAGAGATGGCTTTTCCTTCTTGTTTCCTTACTTAGCTACCTCACCAGCACAATGGCTAACTCAAGTGAATTCCTGTTCTTAAGCCTCCAATAGCTCCCTACACTTTAGAATAAAGTCCAAATTTCTTGCCTAGCATTTACCTTTTCAAAACTGGCACTAACCTACTCTTCCAGCCCCTATTTATGGTTAAATGTATTGGGTGCTTACTACATACCATGTTGAATGTTTTACACATAGTTCACTCAGTTTTTACAATAATGTTGTAAAATGATTATTATCCCATTTTACAAATGATGAAGTTGAGACTTGAGAGGATAACTCATCTAAGATTCCAAAGCTGGTGGCTCTAGAAGAGGCACAATTGGAAATTAGTCTGTTTAAAGCCATAGTAAAGTGCTATGCTAACCTATGTCTTTCTGGTCAATTCTTTGTTATACTTTAAGAGTCAAAATTTAAGACTTAAATTTTGTTACTCCCCTTCTCCAGCACTCCCTATGCCTTTTTCAGCAGCTCCTGCAGACTTCCTGATACTTGGTTCAGCAACGGAACTGATCACACACTACCATAACTTATGTAAGACGTACTCTTTCCCATTAGACTTTTTTGAGGGCAGAGACTATGAATTGCTATAGACTGAGTACAGCCAGCACAAGAGCCTCAACGACCTCAGCAAATGTTCACTGCATTAGTAATAATATTCTCGCAGAATAAGCCTCCTTCCAGGATCCAGAATGACTCTACGGGCCTCCTGGGATGATTCTGGCTGATGGGTAAAATTTCTCAATTCCAATATAATCTAGTAGTTAGGACTGATCGTAGACTCTAAAATGAGACTGCCTGAGCTTGAATCTCAACTCTGCTACTTAATAGCTGCATGACCTTAGATAAGTGATTTAACTTTTCTGGGCCTCAGTTTCATCACTGCCTAAAAATGGGATAATAGCTACTCTATGTGTGGAGAAGACAGGGCATGGCACACAGTGAAGAATGTTAGAATTGACAAAATGCCATAGTAGCTAAGACATTTTTTTTTTCAGATTTTAACATGTCTGAAATCAGGATGCATCTTACATTCAATATAAAAAGAAACCATTGTGTTGGTTTAATTGGTAGCCTTCTTTCTTTGCTGTACTTAATAATACATCTTACAATAGCCTCAGTGTCAACACAATATTTTACAGAAGCAGCGTACTTGCAGCATGGAAAATGGGCTTTGGCGCATAAAGTATACAACATGGTTGTATACTTTAAATGGGTGAGTAGTATAGTATATGAATTATATCTCAATAACCCTAGTATGTCCTTAATTTACATTCACAGAAGCTAATCAAAAGCTGCAAACCGGTAGGCTACAGGTAGCACTGGGCTTGTAGTGGATGTTTAACAGGGCCTGACACAGATCTGCGAAACATTAAACAACTGGTATAGAAAATCCAAATTTTAGTTTTGCTCAAATCAGATCTAGCAAGTCTTAACCAATAACTCTGGAGCTGGGACAGAAACATGAATGAAAATGATCTTGAAATACTTAAAGGGATACTCAGGAGTCTGAAGAAGAACGAGTGTAAGTTTCTGGAGTGACTCATTTAACATAAGGGAAAACTTCCAACATTCAGAGCTATCCGAAACGAAATGGGCTGCTTTTGGAAGTAATGTTTCCTTTCGCTCATATGAAGTACTGACACATGCTATAACATGGATCAACCTTGAAAACGTTATGCAAAGTCAAAGAAACCAACCACAAAAGGCATATGTTATACAATTGTTTATTTCTTAAGATGTTATTGATTTATTCTTAGAGGGGAGAAGGGGGAGAGAAAGAGAGAGAGATGAAACATTGATGTGTGAGAGAAACATCAATCGGTTGCCTCTTGTACACCCCCAGATGGGGACCTGGCCCACAACCCAGGCACGTGCCCTGACTGGGAATCGAACTTGTTGCCTTCCATTCACAGACTGGCGCTTAATCTACTGAGTCACACTAGCCAGGGCTACAATTCTATTTATATGAAATGTTCAAAATAGGCAAATCCATAGAAACAGAAAGTAGATTAGTGGTTGCCAGGGACTGGGAAGAGAAGGGAATTAGGAGTGAATACTAACAGGTACAGGAGTTCTTTTAGGGTAATGAAAATTTTCAGGAATTAAGTAACAATAATGGTTGCACAGCATTGTGAATATTCTAAAGCCACCAGGCTAAATACTTTAAAATGGTTAAAATGGTATGTTTTATGTTATGTGAATTTTATCTGAATTAAAAAGAAAAAGACAGAAAGGATCAAATGAAATAATCCTTATTAACTGCTTAGGATATTATGATGCATATAGTGATAAATGTTGGCTATTACTACCAACTTCATTTGATGACAAATGACAAGGGTTAAGGATTTTCTTTGTGTCAAAACAAAGTCAAAGGCTATGGTGAGGCCGAGTCAGGACACGTCCCAGTCTTGCCTGGCTCTAAATCAGCATACCGAACTGTATTAAGTTCACAGGTAGTGACAGAAAGTTATAGAAATCACTGGGACCAACTGACTAAACTACACACCCAGAACAGAGAGATCACAAACAGCCCTTGGTCTGCCAACAATGGAACCTGCTTTTCCAAGCACAAACTACAGGCCAAATGACGAAAGATGTTTCCCCAAAATGCTGTTCCTTCAGACTACCCTAGGCAGCCTTGAGACTAACTCCTCTGCATTCATGGACTTTCCCTTAATTTTCCTACAATTCATGTGACCAATACCATATTCAGGACTTTCTGGGTGCTCTTAAACCATTCTCAAGACAAATGGCCCTCCTTCAAGTCTCCAAGTCTCAGAGATTCCTGGCTCAGAGAGGGGCTTGGAAGAAATGGTGTCCAAGAATGCAAATTCCTCTGTCAAAGGCTTTAAGTGCCTTTGTCTTACCTAGGTAGATCTCGTCTCCTCAGTGCTATCACAACCCTAACAACTCACTCAGGGGCAGAGGGAAAAATCCTCCGGTTAATTCCTTGATGGCTTCAAGCAACAGGAAGGCTTACTGAGTTGTCAGTGTGAGCCCAATTACCCAAACAAGGGGGTTAAACTTTCTTAGGGAAAGGACACTAATATTTACTATGTATAAGGCACGGAATTGGTTGGCCTATATATAGAAAGCCTTCAGTTTGCCAGCCACTGAGAGGTATACTTTATCACTACCTTCCTTCCTAGTTATAGAAATAAGGACAGCGATTTGTTTTAGATCACTAAGCAAAAGACAGCTCATAGATTCAACTCTGGATTTTTGTCATAGCAGAAAGGTCTATGTCCTTTCTGCTATAAAATAATATTCCTACTAGGGATTTCCTAAGTGGCAGAAATACCACTTTCCCTAGATGATTAGCAGTACAGTATTGTGTAAGTCAAGGTGTTAGGTTCTGGTAACACATAAGCGTGGGCTTGATTACTGATAACACTGATTACATGACGCTGGGAAGTCACTTCACACAATAAAGTCTCACAGTTACTTCTGTAGAATAGAGGTATTACTGGACAATTGTTTTTTCACTGCCTGGAATCCATTTCTGCTTCCTAACACCACCCTGACTTTTGAGGAATGACCTTTTTCTTACTGCATGCCATGCGGCATACTGCTAAAACACAGGTATGTGACTCAAGCTAAGCCAGTCTGACCTTCCCTTCCTAACCCAAGATTCCTAGAACTTGAATCTTGAAGGAGAAAGAAAACAAACATGGCTCGAGTTTACAAATTCCAGCAATAGTGACTAAGTAGCTATTGCTGCTTCAGGACCTCTCCTGTGGCCTAAGAGTGCTGCCTCAGTTCTCTGAAGTCATTATGGTTCCTAAGCCAGATTTTCTAGTCTTTACACTAAATGGGTGAGCCCCTGGCATCCTTCTAATAAATTCCCTTTTGTTTACAGTAGCCAGTCATTTTGTTGCTTACAACCAATGAACTCCAAATGAAACACTGCCTTACTAGGTTACTGACAAGAGTGGGATTCAATAGCCATGCTAGTCATTACAAGTAAATTTCATATGTACTGTAAACAAACATATAAACACAGTTGTGTTGTAAATGATACAAACAACGTACAAAATCACCCATTGGTGACCTCCCAGGCCACCTCTTGGCAGAACTGTTTTATAGTTAGGATAAAAGTCTCACATCCTTAATAGAAAGCCACCTTAACATACCTGACAGGGGTCTTCACTACCCATTCTACTCCAGGAAATGTCTCGAGTTTTCGATGACCTGAAAATGGAGAATTAAGAGATCAGTCTTTTGATGAGGAAGTTTTAAAGACATACAAAATAAAAGATAGAGATCCTGCATGCAGTTACACATTACAGGAGAGAAACATGCAACTTTAAGGAAACTTTAAGCAACATTTCATTGTGAATATCAATATGGGGACCTATGGAGGCTCATCCTTGTACATTTTAAAATAGCTGAGCAGAAAGCTTTACTTTGGGGAGCAGATCTAATCTACAGTCATTGAAATTTTACATTGTGTCATTTAAGATGTCAGACTTTGTGCCCAAGTTACATTACAGTTCACTTGTGATGGGCAGGATTATTAAGAGTTATGGCTAATTTATGCGGCAGCATATGGTTTTTCTTTTTACAGCTATTTTTATTAAACAAATTTTGCCAAGTTTTAACATTAAAATTAACAGCTAAAGAATTGTTTATGCAAGTTGCTGTCACAGTTTATGTAAAAGAGAAATATGTGCTATTAAAATCAGACATTTAGGTTACCTTTGGTTTTTTGCGATGCATGTTAGCTTTACACATCCTGATTCTCTTGCGATAATTTTCCTTTAAAAAGGGGGGTATAGAGTGATCTCTTTTCATCAAAACAAGACATAATGCCCTGAAAGCTGACTTCAAACCATGGTTGAAAATTCAGTTATTTACACTTTATCACAATCTACAAATACATTTTTTTGTTGGTGTGTTTTAAAAAGAAAAAAAAAGTCCATCATGCACTGCTGCAGGCAGCTTGGCACTTCATACAAGAGGATTTTTCACCCCCGAGTAGTTTTAGGTGGCTCACTTAGAGAAAGCATTTGAACCCTGAAAATTGACAGCACAGGGGAAACAGGGCCAACCAATTCCATCATTTCCTCCTGATCTCAGGAGGGAGTGCAGGGCCAGCCTATCACACCAGACCCTGCCCCAACCCAGCTGATTTATTAACAGTGTTTCTGGGATTAGAAGGGAAACCCTTAAGGGCACCCAGGGTTTGCTGAATTGTCACCTCTAAAAGCAGGTGCTATCCCTTTCCAAACTCACAGAGATCATGCGGTGTCACTCTTATGACCACCTAGGGGCTCTACAGGAGATGCAAACAAGGGTGGCTGGCACTTGAAATACTGACGCCTCTGTATGGAAACCAATCGAAGTTTTGGTTTGGTTGGGTTTCTCTCTCCAGAAACTAGATCTTGTGATAGGATTAGATAAAACTGTTTTCAACAACTTCCAGGGGGTGAAAAAGCTTTGGTTATTTTTAAACTAAAACTTAACAACTCGATAAACTTTTTTTGGTAAACTTAAAAATAAAATCCCCACCACCACTTTTAAGAATGTCTCCAACTTTTAACAAGCCCATTAACTTTAGAATTAATTTAAGTTTATTTGAAAGAGAAAACTATTTTATTGTCCACCCACAAAAATGACAATTCATCACATTTACTTTGATTAAAAAAGGACTAAACTTTATTGACAAACTGCTGCAGACATTTTGACATAGGTTTAAGCTACCTATTTAGGCAGACTTACACATGTAGCATTTAATTTTCCAAGAACAAAATGGGAGGATGGTACAAATCCAATTAGGACTTTAACTTATGTACAAAGTGGATTTTGATTCCTTTTTCATTCAGCTGCAGTGTCCCTTTTTATATCATGCTAGTGTTGAGACATACTCCACTATCTTGGGAACAGTTCAATATTGACAACCGTCAACTAAAGAAAATCATCAGCTTTTGGCCCCAGTGTCCAAGTGAGCTTTTCATGGAGTGCAGAATCTCAGATGGACAAAATACTCTGTCTTTTAAAATACTGAAATTTTAATTATTAGTACTACTATTGAAAGATAGTTTGTAGCTAAAAAGCTTTGCATCAAATTCAATTTAGGTAGCCAGCCCCTCTCCCCCAATCAACCTCTTCAAAACCTATCCTCTACTAAGTATCTCTCAACACTGTATGTCTGGGGCTAGATTTCAAAACCCACATAATGAAAAAGTCATTTTTACAAACCTAATCTTGTTGTTGTTTTTAAGTCAATTAATGTTAAAAATTGCATCAACTATTTAATTCATGAGGATCTTTCATATTAAAATTTAACCTTAAGATTCAACCGCCATGTGCTTTTAAAGGAAACGTTTTTAGAGACGTCTGAGCTCACTTTTACATGGTGGCACCTACTGCCGTTAACGTTTGTGATTTTTAATCTTGAACAGCCCTGAATTTTGAAATGTAGCCTAGTTTGGGATTCTGCAACTACAACTATACGGGATGCCTCAAATCAAAACTAAGATAAAGTTAACAAGCCTTAACTTCAGAACCTTTAAGCAAGCAATGTCACTTTTGAAACTAACAGGTTTGTGGCCTTTTTTTTTTACTCAACTTCTTTTTTTATTATAAAAGGTACATTTCTGTTTATATTTAAACAACAAAGAAAAAAGCATCTACACACTTAAAAAAATTAATTCGATATTCCTAAATCTATTTTAACTCATTTTAAAATACTACATACAGAAGCCAGAATGCAGAGTTAAGAATGGAGTAAGGTGGGGAGAAGAAGGGGACCACGAAGAAAAACACTTAGACAATTACTTGTCTGTTGTGGGTAAAGCAACAGGAATCCTGGGAGATACAAGAAATCAGTAACAACTTTGCTCATAACTGATATTTTCCCCTCATGTTTGTTTTTAATAACGTCCATATGGGTGCTCTCTGTACGCTCCCTTCACCGGCCTAGCTGGAGGGGCCTTCAGTGATGGCCTGGTCCCATTCCAGTCGTCTTGGCCTATAGGGAAAGCAAGAACAGTTTATAAATCATATGCTAATTGCATTTGGGGATGAGAAGGGGTAAGTCATCTGGTAAAGAAACACTGCTTTGGGCCCTGGCTGGTGTGGCTCAGTGGACTGAATGCTGGACTGCGAACCAAAAGGTCGCCAGTTTGATTCCCTGTCTCCCTGTCAGGGCACATGCCTGGGTTGTGGGCTGGGTCCACAGTAAGGGGTGTATGAGGGGCAACCAACTGATGTTCCTCTCACTCTCTTTCTCCCCACCCTTCCCCCACTCTGAAAATAAATAAATAAATATAATTAAAAAATGTTTTAAAAAGTAACTAAAACCTTAAAAAGAAACAAAAAGAAAAACAAACACTGCTTTGTTTTCAATGTCTTGCCATTTCCCCAGTGGTCCACTCTTTTCCCTCGACTTTGCCTTCCTGAGCAGCTTAAGCAATTTCCCAACTGGAGGGCAGTTCTGAGTCGACAGACAGAAACAGCTCAGAAAGGGCTTGGCGTAATCTCTGGCAAAGAGGCTCTCCACAGGCAATGCAATCTATACTCCAGCCCCCAAACCGTGATAAACCCAACACTTGCTGAGACAGCGAGGAAATCAATCTCAGTGGGTCTGCAATGCCCTTTCCTGTTCCAAAACAATAAGACAGCCTCAGGTAAGGTGAACTAGTGGAAGTCTTGAAGACTGGAAGCAGCTAGCTCCCTTTCCATGTAATAGCAAATCAGGTTTCCCTATAAAGAGGTGTCCTCTGGCCCTCTGGTAAAAGCAAGCAAGGACCATTTCTCATGAGGCTCTTCAACAGCAGAGCTGAGGTCCACTGCTCTGGCAGAGGGAAGTATAATCAAATGTGTTTAGAGCACTGATCAGGAGATTTCATTATTCCCTTTCTTATGCCAATAGTCCAGAGAAGCCAGACAATATGGGTGACATTCTCAAATAGTTTTCCTTCTTGATAGGGAAAAGGCTGAGGGAGAGAATCACTTCTAGAGCTGACCTCCTATAACAATGAGTTATGTTTATAAGCATATTCTTTCTACTCACTGCTACACTTGACCCATGCCAGTCATTCCTGAAGTATTTCTCCAGCTGTCTGCATTCACAAACATCTGCCTCCATCACTATAGGTTTAAAGTCACCCATATGGATCTAGGGACACACAGAATCCTATCTAAACCTATTTCTATGCATTGTGTAATAGACATATCCATCACTTTCCAAATTGCTTCTGGGTACCAAACAGGGTAGTTTATTTTTCTAATTCTGTTTATAAAGGCAGAAATCAGAACAGATTAACCATGGCAACATCATACCAGGAGCACAAGGAGCAGTCTGCCTCTTTCAGTCCAGTCTTTTATCCAGAGAAACAGAAATGCAATTTAGTCAACACATACAGAGGCCCCATTGTGCTGCTTCACTGATGGAGGGAAATACTCCAGGGCAACCATACCACCCTTCTGAATAGTGGCATATGAGCAGAGCAGTGCAGTGTTACTGATGGCAACTGACCAGTGCCATTTAGGTAGAACTAGTAAAAACTCTTTCCTTGGGCAAGCAACTGATTGGCTACCACATACTGTGCTGAGGAATTAAGCTCAGCTTGTCCATCTGTGGGAGGCCCTAAAAGTTTCCCCCTTTTCAGCCAGGGGTAGGAGAAGACTGTTAACTAGTATTTTAAGAACTGTCACCCTGGCTAGTGTGGCTCAGTGGGTTGAGAGGCGGCCTGTGAACCAAAGGGTCACTGGTTTGATTCCCAGTCAGGGCACATGCCTGGGTTGCAGGTCAGGACCCCAGTGGGGGTCATTTGAGAGGCAACCACACATTGATGTTTCTCTCCCTCTCTTTCTCCCTCCCTCCCCATCTCTCTAAAAAAATAAATAAAAATCTAAAAAACCCCACAAAAAAACAAACAACAACAACTGTCAACTGCTGAATCCCTTTGCAAAGATTCTGAAATTCCTTCAGGTATGTTTAAAACACATCACATGTAAAAGGCTGCACGCACACTCGCTCTCTCTCTCTCCTGCTACATGGCCCTCCCTCTGAGGCCAATTTAACACGAGGCCATTAATCAGCTCTTGAGCAATGTGTTTTTAACCAAACCTCAGGGAAGTAGTTTGGTTATATATCCATTCCAGCCCTTATAGCTCTCCTGATTTGAAGGACTAAGTTGAGATATCTTTATATATATATATATATATATATATATATATATATATATATATATATAATTTATTTACTTTTAGAGAGGGGAAGGGAGGGAGAAAGAGAGAGAGAGAGAGAGAGAAACATCAATGTGTGCTTACCTCTTGTGCAACCCCTACTAGGGACCTGGCCTGCAACCCAGGTATGTACCCTAGGCTGGGAATCGAACCTCGACCTTTTGGTTCACAGGCTGGCACTCAATCCACTGGGCCACACCAGCCAGGGCCTAAGTTGAGATATCTTTAAGACAGTGAGGGTCTTAGGCCAGCACTACCCTGAATTGGCTCCAGTCCCTACAACCTCTAACCTGAGTCTGATAAGTGCTATTCTTGCCCCAAACTGCTGCTCTGGCTAGGTACGTATAATCTAAGTCCCTTTCAGCTATCATTTCCTCTACACTGGGATTCTTTCTGATGAGATCCAAAATTGTTTTTAAAAGTGAGGTAGAGCCCTGGCTGGTGTCATGTCAGCCAGTGGATTGAACACTGGCCTGTGAACTGAAGGGCTGCAGGTTGATTTCTAGCCAGGGCACATGCCTGGGTTGTGGGCCAGGTCCCCACAACCCAGGCGTGAGGAAGGCAACCAGCTGTTTGTTTCTCTCACACACCTATGTTTCTCTCACACACCTATGTTTCTCTCCCTCTCTTTTTCCTTCCCTTCCCCTCTCTCTGAAAATAATAAAATCTTAAATATCCATCAATGTGGGCCTATGTATCAGCAACAAAGGCCCAACCCAGTAACATAACCTAGGTCTAGCCATCTCCTGGCTTAAAGTAGGAAAAAAAAAAAAATCAACATCAGCTTAAATGTCTGCTGTTCCACCCAGGCCAAGGTGAACCTGAGCCCTGGTTCACCTGGTTCAGCTTAGCCTTCCAAAAGTAACGGTACCCCTACCTCTACTGCACACCACAAAATTTAAGAGTAGGATTCCTATTATTACATCTACCAACATCTTTGCCTTTAAAGGGTTCTCCTTAGGTATGTGACGGTCTGATCCCTAATAATCCAGTATTCTCTCAGGCACTTACTTGCACATTCTGCCCCACCACAGAAATAAAGACATACCATATGCTTCATAAGAATCTTGAACCTCCCCATGTCCATAGTCATAATATTCTGAGTCCCTAAAAGCCAAAGACAGAGTGTTAGAGAGCCATACAGCAACTATATTTCAATTTCACCTTTCTCCCAAACACTTCCATATTTTAGTCATTTTACTATGTGTACAATATAGGAAGATGTTCATTCCCACCTTCAAACCACATGTATAACAATGTACTTATTTTTAAAAAGGTTAAAAACTATAGCAAAGAAAAATGGGTATCATACAACTTGAACTGGAAAAGCACAACCACAAATGGACCATAATATACATATACATGTATATAGAGGGCTCACTGGAAGAGAATAAACAAACATGGAAAAGACTTCTTCTGTCCCCCACTGCAGAATTATGAAACGCCTTTTCAGTCTATCACAGATAAGAGACATATAAATAAAAAATGTTTTTAAAGAAAAGTGCAGAAAAGAAGCTAAGTTATTGTGGTGGGATTATAGTTTCCTCTTCAACTTTTATACAACTTCAATGTGACTGTGATATATTTAAATAATAAATTAAATTAATTTAAAGGCATTTTTCCTTTGTTTCTATGTAGTCACAGCTCAGGAATTTTTCATCTGCTATTCTAAGATTCTACAATATAATTTAAAATTCACAGTTACCCAAATTTGTAGATTCAAGTATATGCCTTACAGATGTCCAAAGCTAGAAGATATACCCCCCCAAAGTAAGCCATGCTGCTCCGTAGATTTGTGTTGCCTAAATCTCTCAGTCCATCTGTCCATCCATCCATCCATCCCTAGGACAAGAAACAGAACCTCTATTGCCTGACTCACCCTTGGCTCTGGCTGTAATAGCCTTCGTAGCCTTCATAACTCTGTTCTGCATATGTATCATCATATCCCTAGAACAAATAAAATGAAATAGAAAGTCAGCATCACAGAGAGTAGGGGAGATAAGCATATCCCATGGGAGGATGGAAGGTTTCTGTTAACAGAACATGAAATTTCCCCCCAAAATGTTAACATCCGTTGTGGAAAAGTCAAGGAAGAATTATTTTTTAAAAAGGAAACCAAACCAAATAAACAAAACAACCCCCCCCAAACAAAAACACCCTTCGAGTGTGGGTAAAAAATAAGGCACAAAGTCCAACTTTAGTAGCAGGAGTAGTGGAAAATCTTGTAGTAACACACAGTACATCAAGGTACAGCTTATTTCCTGTTTAATCTACATACATATAGTAGTAAACCATGCTTAAAATGGAGAAATCTTCCCATAGGTTAACATTCACTGCAAGAGAAAAGAGCAGAATCTAAATCTTACAGGCAGTCTCTGCTACCCACATCAAGGGCCAAGGCCCTGTCATTCAACTTCCTTTGGCAACCTTCTAGGTAGGGGGAAATAGCACATTATTCAAACTTCTTACATAGTCTTCGTATGTTTCTGGTGCAGGGGGTGGAGGCAAAGGTATTCTCTGGATGCCTGCTGTCCGAGCTCTTGGTGCTGGAGCACCCCTCACAGTAGGTGGGGGTGGCACTCCTCGAGTCACAGTGGCACCTCTGGTGATGGCTCCTCTCACTGGTGTACCACGCACCAAAGCTCCTCGAGGTGGTACAACACCACGGCCCCTGCAAAAAGAAAGTTTTCCCTCCTTCTTATTCAATTTATTGGGGTGACACTGGTTAACAAAATTATACAGGTGCCTAATTCCAAAACATACCATCTAAAAAAGTTTTGTTAAATAGAGCTTTTTATAAAAAGGCTATATTCATGGTTAGATTTATTTACAAATTCTGGAGTTAGCTAGACTTCATGATGTCTTAAAAGGATGATTATTAAACCACAGAAGAATGTATGGGTAGATAAGAGACCTATAATGGAAAATTCCCCAGGTCCCACAGTGGACTCCCTTAAAAAACCTTAACACTCCATAAAAAAAAACAGTGACAAAAGGTAAAATTCTCAAGTTGGAGATCATTTAAAAAAATGCTGGAACTGTTCAAAATTAAAAGACCCAAAGTTTCAGCAGGACTTCTGCACTTGACTATAGCCAAAATGCCCCCAAACTAGAATTCTACTCAGTGCAGGATATAAATTCTGATACTCTAAGCTGGAGATAAGAGCACCACTAAGAGAGAGATGGTACTAGCAGTCAAATTTACATCTTGTTTCTGGTAGTCTACATTATTTTTACCTGGGAACAGGTGGAGGAGGAGGGGCAGCTCCCCGGCCTCTCACTGGCACCCCCCGTCCTCGAGAGGGCTCCGGTACTCCATTCAAGTAGGAGAGCTCTAGAAATTGCTCCTGGCAGATATCATCCATCATGTCCTGCAAATGAAAGATAATGAGAAGAAATGTTGCACCATCTCTACCTTTTGCTGGGAAGTCATCTAGCCCACATGAGCCTTGAATACAAAGAACAGATTTGAAAGCCCAGATGAAGTCTCAGAGGTCATTCATTCTCTCAAGTCAAACGGTGCCCTACCTGTCACATCTTTGAGGCAAGTACCTCATCTTCATTAAAATGTCATAGCTCTTCATGATGGTGCCCCTGCCTAGCTCTCCAGATCATCACTTCCATCTCCCTTCAAGTATAACCTCCTTTCAAGCCATGCCGAACAACTTGTAGTTCAGAACCTGGCATAGTCGTACACATCTATTCTTGCAAATAGTTTCCTATTCCTAGAGTAATAAAAGCCACTACCATCAATTAAGCTGTGTGTGCTGGGCATTATATAATAAGCTTTATATAGATTTCTCAGTTTAAATGTTCAAAATAACCCTGAAGTAAGTAGGCAGATCTTCTTTTTTTTTTAACAGTTAGGAAAACAGATTCAGGGAGCATAAAGAAACCAGCCTAAGGACATAGTGTTAGTAAGTGGCAGACTCTAGATGTGAATTCAGAATCTAGGCTTTGAATCATTAGACTTATAATGGACCCCCTCCCTTTTTTGATCTACCTGAAGGACTCTAACCCACTCTTATAGGGCAATCTAAAATACTACCTTTCAAAAAACTTTCACATGATGCCATCCCCAGCCGCACAGCATCATGTTAATTTTCTCTACCCAAGCACTTACCACATCATTTTAGAATTATTTGTCTTTCTCACTAGACTATGAGCTGCCAGGAGCCATCTTTGTAACTGCAGACCCAAGGCACCTACCAGATATTTAACATGTGTTTAAGATGAACAAAGCTCAGAAAAGTGAAATAAAAATTTGTCCAAGCCCTGGCTGGTGTGGCTCAGTGGACTGAGTGCAGGCCTGCACACCAAAGGGTTGCTAGTTCTATTCCCAGTCAGGGCACATGCCTAAGTTGCAGGCCATATCCCCAGTAGGGGGTGGGTGTGTGAGAGGCAACCACACATTGCTGTTTCTCTTCCTCTCTCCCTCCCTTCCCTCTATAAATCAATCAATCAATCAATCTTTTTTAAAAATGTTATGAGGTAACATAGTTTTTTTGTTTTTAAGATTTTATTTATTTATTTTTAGAGAGGGGAGGGAGATAGAGAGAGAGAGAAACATCAATGTGCGGTTGCTGGGGGTCATGGCCTGCAACCCAGGCATGTACCTTGACTGGGAATCGAACCCGCGACACTTTGGTTCACAGCCCACGCTTAATCCACTGAGCTACACCAGCCAGGGCTTAAATAAATAAATCTTAAAAAAATAATTTGTCCAACACGATAAAGCTCCCAGTCCAATGCTCTTCCTACTGTACCAGGAAGTTTCTCTGATTATAGTTAATGGTTCTAAGGGGAAATGAACAACTCTGGTCATGGATGCAGAAATAGGCTTATTCTTTCTTCACAAGAGGGAAGAATTGAGTCAAGTGTCATCTGCAAATCTTTTCACATTATTTCCTGATGAGAGCCATTCAGTCTTTTTGTCTTTTTTTAAATTTATTGATTTTTTTAGACAGAGAGGAAGTGTGTGTGTGGGGGGGACATCGATTTGTTGTTCCACTTAGTTATCCATTTGTTGGTTGATTCTTCTATGTGCCCTGACTGGGAATTGAATCCACACCCTTGGCATATCGGGATGATGCTCTAAGCAACTGAACTACCTAGCTAGGGCCAGAAGCCATTCAGTCTTAATACTTTTTAAGTTTTTATACAAAACTTAATACTTAAAATGCCTTTTTATACATTCTAGCTGGATACAACTTCAAGAATAGAAAAATTCTTGTCTCCACAGAAATGTCCCTTCATAGCTCTTCACCTTCTCCTACCTTACACATTACTGCTGCTTGAGACTCATACTGGAGAATCAAGTGACCAATGACGGCCAATTTGCTTAGAGTCTCCTAACCACCACATCAACACCAAGGAAACCCAAATCTTCCTGAAAGGCATCTTTTTTGAAAGTCCATTTATATAGAAGCCTTATAAATCAATTCCTCTTGAGGAAAAAAGCTGAGATTAATGATAAAGAAAAGACGGGCATTCCCCTGTCATCCTTCAGAAACTGGATGGCTCAGGATGTTTCAATGTAACACCTCAAAAAGAATTTCCTTAAGGGAAAATTTACCAGCTCTGGATTTTTCTCCAGCATATTTAAAATCGGCTGTTTCATGTTCAACAGTGTAATGAAAACAAGGTACTTGGAAGCAAAGCAGCTGCTGAGACATTTGCGACAGGGCTGGAATCCCTGGGGCTCAGCATTATAGGTGCACATTGCTTATAAATTTTTGCTCTACCAATTCTCACAATCTCCAATACCACATTTAGTTCCAACTCCCCCATTTTACATATTCAAGAAAACCAAGAATTGTAGCTCATTTCCTCTTAGTTTCAGTGACAAAAATATGATGCTTACTCAGTTCTAGTTGAATAGTATTCCAAATACTTTCTAAGGTTCCAGATTCAACCTTGGTTATTAAATATTCAATAGTAGCATGTTAATTCTAACAACTATCAACCCTTGCTAAAAGGCAAAAAATTATTCAAAGAATAGACCTTCTGACCAGGCAGTAATAAGCAAGACAGATAACAACCTTGCCTATTCTAATTCGTCCTGGGCCTCAGTTACATTCTCAAAGGATCTGTACACCAGCCCTGGCTACACAGCTCAGATGGAGCATCATCCCAATAAGCCAAGGTTGTGGGTTTGATCCCTGGTCAGGGCACATACAAGAAGCAACCAACGAATGCATAACTGAGTGGAACAACAAATAGACGTTTCTCTCCCTCCCTCCCTCTCTCTAAAATCAGTAAATAAAAATTTAAAAAAGAAAAAAGGAATGCACACCAATCTATTTCATACCACCAATAGTCAAGCCTGTAATAATCATGTGTCTTTCAAATCAAACTCTGCTTGAACAAACTCCTCCAGGCAAAAAAGCCCTGAATGCACCCAGGTCAAATTTAATCCATTAAGATTAGATACCAGAAACTTCTTGCTGTTATTCTCCAGACTCTCTAGAACATAAACCCTTGGGCACAAGGGGTTTATGACCATCTTAGTCACATTCCTATTATAACCTCCTGGTTCCATACTAATACCAAAATACTTAGCTCAGCGAAGATTCTGTTAAATCTTTGTTAACCAGGTATTAGAATGCCAGACACACTGTGGGTTTAAGATACTGATATGTAACTAAAACCATATTAGACAAAGATGGGTAGAGTGGCCTTGGGGCAGGGTGCTTTGAAAACTTGGAACAAGTGACAGACCACCTCATGAAAACAAACATTAAGTGCATGATTTGGTATGCAATTTCAGGTTACAAAGCAACACTGGGGTTAAGAACCCCTGCCTTAGCAACAGCACAAGATCCAGTTCCCTCTTGCTCAAAACATACAGGATATGAATTTCCTTACTGGTACTAGAAACTTCTTGACTTCCTCCATAGCATGGGCCATAAGAGCATAGGCCTCACATGGGGGTCCAAAGACTTCAATGAAGACATGCAGATCCATATTCAAATGGGCATATTTGGGGTCTCCCCCTTTGCGCAGCTCTTCCTCCTATAGAAAAATAAAAACATCAAATCATACCAGTTAGGGAGTTAATGACACTTTTACCCCAAGGCTAAAGGGACAGCAAGAAATAACTGTAACATTTAAGGAACACAGTAAAGCATAAGAAATAAAACACGCTCTGGAGAACAGTAATTTACATAATCTGCTATACCTGCAACTGGTCTGCTGCTGCTAAAAGTTAGCTCCTGTGTTGGATTCCTGCAGTAGTCAGTGGAGCTCTTATTAGAGTTCCACAACTCCATCTCCACTCAGATAATAGCTGTTCGGCAATTATTAAATTTTTTTTTTTACTAATTTTTAGAGAGAGGGAAAGGGAGAAAGAAAGCAAGAGAGAGTAACATCAATTGGTTGTCTCTCATATGCACCCCTGATGAGGGACCAAACCCACAGCCTAGGCATGTGGCCTGCCCAGGTTTAACAAACCGGCAGCAACCTTTCACTTTTGTGGGATGACGCCCAACCAACTAAGTAACATGGGTCAGGCTGGGCTGTTTGCCAATCATTGATTCACTGCCAGGCATTTACTTTTATTTTTTTCCTTAATTGTTTTCTGCTGCTGAATCCTCTCCTAGAACTACAATTGCATACATGCTAGATTGCATGATAATGTTGCACAGGCAACTAAGACTCTGTTCATTGTCTTTCAGTCTTTTTATCTTCATACTTTGGCTTGAAAAGTCCTACCTTTAGGTTCTCTGATTTCCACTCCCTCCTAGTATTTTTTTCTTTCAGTCTTACATTATCTTATGCTCATCAAGTAAAATCTGCATTTAAGCTATTACATTTTCATTTTCTGTAATTTCATCTCTCTAATTGTTTTTCCTCTACACCCTTGAACAAATTTATTATAATAGCTATTTTAGAATCTTTTCTGTAAATCCCAAAGTTGCTATCATTTCCAGGTCTTTTTCTATCAACTGATTTTCCTCCTTTGTCATGTCTCACATTTGATAATTTTCATGTTTAGTAATTTTTTTGACAAATAAAAGTGAAAATAAAAAGCACAGTAAAATAAATTTTAATTAATTTTATTCCCATCCCTTCACCCTTTCCCTTTGGCATCAGCTTCTTCCCTATATGAGTGTTTCTATTTTGTCTATTCATTTACTTTGTGTTTTTAGAGTCCACATATAAATGAGATCATACAGTAGCTGTCTCTGACTTATTTCACTTAGGATAATATGCTCTAGGTCCATCCATGTTGTTGAAAATGGCACATTTCATTCTTTTTTATTGCTGAATAATATCTCAGTGTGTGCAAGTGCATCCTCCCATTGCACATCTTTTTTACCCATTTATCTATTGATGGACATCTAGGTCGCTTCCTTATCTTGGCTATAACTAGCAATGTTGCAATGAACATAGGGGTGCATATATCTTTTCAAATTAGTGTTTTTGTTTTCTTCAGATAAATACCCAGAAATTATTGTATCATGGCAGCTCTGTTTTTAATTTTTTGAGGAATTTCCACACTGTTCACCAATGTTTGAGTCATTCATTCACTGCCAAGCATTTGCTTTTAAATCTCAGGCAGAGCTATTAATTACCAGCCCTTCTTATCTGCTTACATGGCCTGGGAAGTTCTAGAGGAAAGAAATAAGGATAGAGAGAAGAAAACTTAATGTAAATCTCACTAGCTAGAAAAAACACACTTTAGCCCTAATTGTATTGTTCTAGTGAGAACTGGGAGTAGACAAAGAGGGTATGAGAAAACAATGTTCATCAATTAGGCTACATAAAAGGAGACCTGAAAGAGAAAGTTTTAAGGCTGTGGCAGGTATGTCTCATCTAAAACCTGACTCTAGAAGGTTAAGACTATTCTGTTTTGGTGGGAAGTTTCTCAGTACTTACTAAGAGTACAACACATATGGGGATATGGATGAAAGTAAATAAGCATCAGGTTCTGCTGTCAGGATTACTCATGCCTTCTTTCAGCAGGCCTCACATTCCAGCTGGCTATAAAACAAACCAGACAACTAATCCTCAGACTTACCTGCACTTACAACATTACTGCTCTCACTTTTCCATGTTACTGGAAAGGGAACGTGCAATTCACATTTTAGTGTTTTCAGTCTGGGTAAGTTTTAGTATAGTTCCCCTTCCAAGTTTTTACAGATAAGCTTCCTAATGCCCTAGTTGCCACTGCTGTTTCCATTACTAATGCAGTCATAAGTCAGAAAGAAAATAATCACCAGGGTGCACACAAGCTCTTTCAGGGTTTCCAAGCAAGTAAACCAACTTGGTCTATAATCTCTTACATCCACTACATATTTAAAGGAGTCACATTCTGTACACATATAAGTGCTAGCTTCGTAAGGCATCCATCCGTACTGGATCCTGAGCTACAAGAAGGCATTAGGATGCCTTCTTGCTTCACTATGTGAGCTTACCTTGGCTTTGTCTCTCATTGACCCCTTTCCCAACACAGAGATCTTTGCACCAGTCTCTTCTTGCAGTCTTTTGATGGTATTCCCTTGTGGTCCAAGGATCTTCCCCACAAAATTGAACTGACAGAAAATAAAAACAGATTTCTAAATATACAAACGCCTATAAAACATTTCTGTATCTACTGTCTCATTTGATCTTCAACCCTGTAAAATAGGTAGAGTTCCATTCCCGTTTCTTTGGAGGATATACTGAGGTTGTACTGACAAAGTGACTAGCCTAAGGTTATGAAAGTGGCAGTTCCTAGGCTTCATTTTGGAATTCCCGATGTAATCTGATGTTCTTTCCACATCACACTACAACTCCTAGTACTTTAACATGTACATAGACATTTTTAAGAAGTCACCTCAGAACAGACATATGGCATCCTTTTTTAAATATTTTTTTTTTTTGTAAACCGAGTATCATGAATTGCTTTCCCGGGAAAAAAGGAAAAAGGAGAAGAGGAAGAGAAAGCGTCTATTTAAAAGCGAAACTTTGAGCCCTGGCTGGTGTGGCTCAGTGGGCTGAACGCTAGCCTGAGAACAGAAAGGTGGTGGGTTTGATTACCTGTGAGGGCACAGGCCTGGGTTGTCAGCCAAGTCCCTGGTTGGGGGCATGCATCCATGTTTCTCTTGAACATTGATTTTTCTCTCCCTCTCTCCCTCCCCCCACCCTCTCTAAAAATAAATAAATAGCCGTGGCTGGCGTAGCTCAGTGGATTGAGCTCGGGCTGTGAACCAAAGCATCGAAGGTTCGATTCCCAGTCAGGGCACATGCCTGGGTTGCAGGCCATGGCCCCCAGCAACCGCACATTGATGTTTCTTTCTCTCTCCCTTTCTCCTTCCCTTCCCTCTCTAAAAATAAATGAATGAATGAATAAATAATCTAAAAAAAGAATGCTTTAAAAATAATAAAATTTAAATTTTTAAAAAATTATTTTTCAAAAATTATCTTATTGTTGTTCAATTACAGTTGTCTGCATTCCCCCCCGCCCAGCCAAACCTACCTCCCTCCCTTACTTCCACCCTCTCCCTTGGTTTTGTCCCTGTGTCCTTTACAGTAGTTCCTGAAAACCCTTTCCCCCATTGTGCCCTTCCCCTCCCCTCTGGCTATTGTTAGACTGTTCTTAATTTCAGTGTCTCTGGTTATATTTTGTTTGCTTTTTTTCTTTTGTTGATTATGTTCCAGTTAAAGGTGAGAACATATGATATTTGTCCCTCACCGCCTGGTATTTAAAAATAGAATATTTTTAAAGAAGAGTTTAAAACTTTGAGTCAGAAATAAAATTAACTCCATCTCATCAAGGATTTATGTTATAATTTCCTTTATCTAGATTTCATGTCAATCTTTTGACAGAAATGCTCTTTAGGGTTTAGTTTTTTTACTTTGAGCTTAGAGCTGGAACAAACATTTGAGGATAAAACTCTGATAAATAAATAAAAAAGATGATCACATTTCTTTCTTGGGTATAGCTATGCAATTAGTTATGGACTTATTTGTTTCAACTGCCAGAAACAAGTACATAAGCATGGAAGAGAAGCTTCACAGGCTTCCGTTTCCCATGCATCGTGATCTCTTAAGTCATTATCATAGCCCATAACTCACACAAAGACAGAGAAGTGATGGACATTTTGCCTTACCTTGGGATACTGCTTGACAGGTATCAGTACCCGCTCCTTCAGCTTCATGTTCTTATGAGAAAATAAGTCCAAGTAATTTTCCTCATCATCCTTTTTTGAGAGCCCCTTCTGAATCTTCTCAATTTCTGGATAAATGAAACAGAATTTAATTAAGTTTTGTTCTGGTGAATAAAGGCAAATTTCCAAGTTTGCATAAAGCAAAAACATGAAGTACTATGTAATGACACCAAATGGTTCAGATGAATGTGCTAATTTCAGATAGTCACTAAAAGCACCAATGCTAAATGAAGCTGACTAGGAAACCCAAAGCCTGCTTCTAGTAAGAGCAGCTTGCTCTTTCACCCCACCCCCATGTGAATGTCTCTACATCAGAAACATTTAAATGTTTCTTAGAATAAATGAATTTAACAAAACTAACAGGCAGAGATGGGGGAAGGGGATAAATGAACTAAAAAAAATTAAAAGTAACCTGCATTAAGAAAAAGTACAAAGTTACAGCTTAATGAAGAAATAAGTCAATAACTTATTTTTAATTAATTTATTTTTTTTTTTAGAGAGAGGGCAAGGGAGGGAGGAAGAAAGGGAGAGAAACATTGATTGGTTGCCTCTCACATGCCCCCAAACAGGAACCTGGCCCTCAACCCAGACATGTGCCCTGAGTGGGAATTGAACCAGTAACCTTTTGATTCTCAGGCCGGCGCTCAACCCACTAAGCCACACCACACAGGACAAAATAAATGAATGATTTAAATATACAACAGAGCCCTTTGCTGGATGGTTCAGTTGGTTGGAGCTCATCCTGTACACCGAAGGGTTACAGGCGTGTACTGGAGGCAACCAATCAATATTTCTCTCTCCCTTCCTCTCTAAAATCAATAAATATCCTCAGGTGATTAAAATAATAACAACAATAATAAAAACATACAATGGAGAGTCCCATTAAAATTCCACTGTGACGGTAGCATTTAAAAAAATTTTTAAAGTTATTGATTTGAGAGAAAGAGCAGTAGAGAAACACAGATTTGTTGCTCCACTTAGCATTCACTGGTTGATTCTTGTATGTGCCCTGGCTCGGGGTGGAACCCGCAACCTTGGTGTGTCAGGATGATGCTCTAATCAACTGAGCTACCCAGCCAGGGCAACAATAGCACTTTGGATAGTAGCAGTCCTTAAGAGTCTGAAAGACCTGGTCTTTGCCACTCACTAGTTGTGTGAGCTTGAAAAAGGTATTTAATTGCTCTGATTTTTAGTCTCCTCATGTATAAAAAATGAAGGCGATATCTACTTCATGAGGTTGCTATAAAAACAGAATAAAATAATATACATACACATGTTAATTAAAGCCCATTCCTTGTGAAGTGTCTATGGTAGCTAGCCCAAATTCAATGTCCTAAAGGGAAAAAAAATGCACCAATGTACTTTAATTCACAGATTAAGATAGTTTTATCAGATAGAACACCTTAGCATCCAAAAATATTTATTAGGGAATTTCATCTATCCATCCACTTGTTGGAAGTGTCTGAGTGCTTTCTAAAAAGAGGCAGAAGAAAGAAGAGATACAGGTATAATCGATTATTAATCACTATATGAGACTTTCTAAGAGCCAGGCACCTATCCTAAGTGTAGGTGACACACCATAACAAGTCAGATATGGTCCCTATCTTCACTATGTTTATGCACTGAAGTCCCTAGTCAATGAAGTCAGCAATGAAGTATAGTTAACTGCTATGATAGGAATACTAACAGAGATGGGGGCAAAGTGTGTAGATAATGAACAGCAACTAAAAGGTTTTATGATCCACTGAGAACAGTCAATAAATTGATATTCCTAAAATCAGTGGAACATTCTAAGTGACACAGAGTGTTCTCATATTACATTCCCACAGTGTTTCTATCTTCTGTAATTTTAAGGCAAGGGGGATCTCAAACTTCAGTATGCATCAGAATCACCTGGACATCTTATACACTGGATTGCTGGCTCCAAACCCCAGTCTGGTGTTTGTGTTAGGAATTTGCAATTCTAACAAATGACCAGGTAATGTTGATATTACTGGTCTAGGGACCACACTTTGAAAATCACTGGTTTAGGATAAAAATATACTACTTCAAAGACATTCTGCAAATGTATAATTTTAAGTTGTTGAAAATGTTTAGACTAAGTCCAGCTATAAAGTACACAGACAAAGGAAAGTTACTTTGACCTAAGAGTTCGGAATTTCAAACAGAAAGCTTCCCATTTAATAAAAAGCCTAATTTCGGATGTTATAGTACACAGTGAGCTAAGTGACCTACTTCTGCCTGAGAGTACACACACCCCGCCTTGCTTTATAACAAAACTGCTAATCATATTCTAAGCATTCTTAACTAAACATTTACTCCTATAAGAACTGTAACTGGCAGTGCTTTTCATATGCTTATGTTTCATTGCTTGGGATAGAGAACAAATCTGACTTTGTAATTAACAGGCTAAATGCTTCACTGACCATCTATTTGTTTGCTGTTTTTTTGCTAGTGGTATATCCTAACCTCTCCATCCTTTCCCACCTACTGCTAATATTAACTTTTTGTAGTTACTAGTTTTAAGCCTCCCATCTCTGAATACATCTTTTCTTGAGTTTTCAGGCTGGAAAAGTGGGTACTCAGTTCCCAAAAGTTCTAATGCCACATTTTAAGTATAAAAACATCACTGAGGAGCTTCTAAAAACGTGGAATAAATTACATACTTCATTTTATCTCTGTCCTTCAGTGTTTCTTAATTGCTATTGTTTAGTTAGGGCCTTAAGCTGTATTTTATACCACTTTGCAGAAGCTTTACTTGATTACTGCAAGATAAGATTCAAAGTCTATTAATCAGTTGTACTCTATGGGAAGCAGGAGTACAAAACTGAACCTAGTAGCTTTGTTTATATGCACTGTAATACGACTTGTGAATTTAGGGCTTTTCTACAACATGCATCCTTCTATATTTTGAATTAGTCAGGTCTTAATCAGAATTGCTCTGTCCAATTTCTCTCATAATTTTTAAAAGAATAATAAAGCACTTTTAGAGAACAGAAAAGAACAATGATTTAAATAAAACTGAGAACTGAAAAGAAAAGAATAGGTCAGCCTGGAAAGCAAAAGACAAAGGGGCAACTTGAGTCTTCAAGAAGGGTCATCTTCCATGTTTGGAAGGGGAAGGACCGAACACTTACTCAATGCTTACTTTGTATAAAATATAGTACAAATATTATCTCACTTATCCTAAACAACAACAACAACAAATCAACAAAAAAACCCCTCAGTTAAATAGATGGCACAATACCCATTTTCAAACCGATGAAACTGAAACAGAGAAATTGGTAAATCACAGAAGCTAATAAAGTACCAAAAATAAAAATTAAAACCCAGTTTTTTTAAAACTCCCAAACTCATGCTTTTATTATTACCTCTCAATGGCAGGTGTGTGTGTGTCGGGGGGGGGGGGGGGGGGCTTTCTTTAAACAAAAAATGCTTATTTTGTATAATTTGGGAAGTAACAGTTTATAATCTCAAATATTGTCATGCAACTAAAGGCAATAAAAGAGCTCTGCAGGTGCCTCAGATGTTCAGTTTAGTTGCCTTATCTTTTTTTTTTTTCAATTCTATATTTCTCTCCTTAGCCTCATTTCTCTCGCAGGGCTAGGAGTAGGATGTAGTGGGGAGTGGGGGGTTCAAGGAGAAGCTTCCTAAAAGTGGCTTACCCTCAGGCAAAAGTTCTTTCTAGACTACCCTTTTGAAACTAACTCCTTTAAATGATCTGGGCCTCTGGAGACCTTAAATGTCCCAAGAGTCAAAGAAAAGCAAAGCTAAGGTGTAAACAACAGAGAGGTGACCCATCTGTTTCCTTGCCAGACACTTTCAATAAACACATACAATATCTTCTATGTGTCAGGAATTTTGTATTGTTTCATTTTGTCTTTTTAACCAGGATTATCCCCATTTAACAACTGGACAAACCTGGGCTCAGAAGTTACGTAACTTGTCCACAATCACAAAACTCATGACAGAGCATGTACTTAAACCCATGTCACTCCTTATATCAGTCAGAGCAAACTCAACTAATCTTGTGGGATTTCCTTTATTCTTTTCCTATAACTTAATCTTTTCATTTTTGGTAGCTCCTAAGGATGAGAATTTTTTAAAAGTATGTTTCAAACGAAAGAGCAGAGTTTTGAAGCTAGACATAACTGTGTTTGATTCCCATCTCTGCTACAAGCTTGGTACGTGACCTTCTTAGTCTTCCCTTCTTACTTTAAAAGAGGATTATGGCATATCGCCCATGGCCTCCCAGATCTCTTATGGCACAATTTATAGGTTAGGGTTATTTTTCTAAAAAATTTTTTCAAGGTAATTGTCAATTTATGTGCAGTTGTAACATATGAAATCTCATACAGTATCATAATCAGGAAATTAACATTAATACTATCTATTGACTTTATTCAGTTTTACATGCCACTTTTTTTTACCAGTTTTATGTGCACTGATTTGGCTGTGGCTTTAGTTCTATGCAATTTAATCAGATTCATGTAACCACCACCACCGTCAAGGTACAGTACAGTTCCACAATAAGGATTTCCCAAGCTACACTTTCATAGCCACAGTCCCCTCCTTATACTTCTTCCTTACCACTGGCAACCACTAATCTGTTCTCCATATTACCGTCTTTTCAAGAATGTTAAATTAGTAGAATTACAGAATATGTAACCTTTTGTTACTGTTTTCCACTCAGCATAATTATCTTGATACACACAAATTCCCACATTCATCAACAGTTCATTTCTTTTTATTGCTGGGTAGTATTCCATGGTACGGCTGTATCATGGTTTAACTATTCATGTATTGGAGACATGTGGTTTGTTTTCAGTTTTTGCCCATTGTGAATAAAGCTGCTATGAACATTCACGTACAAGTATTACATGAACCTAAGTTTTAACTGCTCTGGAATAAATGCCCAAGAGTACAATTGGTGGGTGGTACACATGTTTAATTTTGTAAAAAACTGCTTTATCAGATATATACGAGGTCTGTCCGGAAAGTACCTAGCCCACGTACTATGAAAAATAGAGACATTTACTAAAGGAGATACAAGAAACATTGTACTTAGGACAATGATGCCTCAGTCCTCCTCTTCAAAGTACCTTGGGACCTTACACAGTTCTCCCAATCACCATCAGCTACCCTGTGGTATTTTCCTGAATCTTATCAATGGTCTGAAATCTCTTCCCTTTCAAAGGTAATTTTAGTTTTTGGAAAAGCCAGAAGTCTTGGAGCACCAAATCTGGACTGTAAGGGGTCTGAGTCACCTGGGTGATTTGAGGTTTCGCCAAAAAACTGTATAAGATGTGATGCATCAGTGGGCTGCTGTTGCGATGAAGCTGCCAATAACCAGTTGCCCATAGCCATGCCTTCTGAATCATACAAATAATTTCTGCAGAGGAATGTTCAAGCTTAACAGAAAATTTGATGCAGATTCGTTGCTCTACTCAGCCATTTTGAATGCAACGGCCACACAGTACACATGCTCACTCAATGGAGTCTACCACCCTCCACTGACTAGTATAGTGAAGTCATCAAGTGCGTACTCCAGTCCACTCTCCTTGGCTGCCAGGTTGCATCAACATTGTGCAAACCATTCCCATTTTATTAAAAATGGTTGGACTTTTTTTGGGACAGGTGTTGTATACTAACAATGTTTTGCTTAATCTTACTAATATATGTTCTACAAAAATAGTATTGTACCATATGTAGCCTTATGAGGTTTACTTTTTCACCTACAATGAGATTTCCAAGATTTCTCCACATTGTTGCATGTAGCTGTTCTTTTCATTTTCATTTCTATATAACTACCTCATTTTGAAAATCTCATCCAATCAACAGTGAAACAAGTTGTACCATTCTGTGAAGAAGGTGAATCATTTTATGAATGAAGCATTCACATGCAAGTTTCTTTGGGCATATTCTTAGGAATGAAGCTGATAAATTTTAAGGAATTTGAATGTTCAACTTTCAAATAAAATGCCGAACTGTTATTCAAAGTGGTTGTACCAATTCACACTTCCACCAGCAATGTTTCAGTTCCTTCTAATTCACAACCTCCCAAGCCCTTAGTCTTGTTTGACTTAATTTTTGTCAATGTAGCAGGTTTTCATCATTTTACTGTCTCCAAATTTTTTTTCATTTATCATTGTGTACTCTTTAAAAGTTACTTTATATTCACCATGTCAAGTTGAAAACATAAATTCAGTTAGAATTAGTTTGGAAAATGCAAAAAAATCAACATGTTAATTTAAAAATTCTGTCATCTTGGCCTGGCTGGTGTGGCTCAGTGGATTGATTGCTGGCCTGTGAATCATGGGGTTGCTTGTTCGATTCCAAGTCCGTTCACATGCCTGGGTTGTGGGCTAGGTCCCTGAGGAGCGGGGGTTAGGGGGATGGGGGGCTCATGAGAGGCAACCACATGTTGATATTTCTTCTCTCCCTCTCTAGAAATAAATAAATAAAAATTAAGAAAAATAAAATAAAAATTCTGTCACCTTTTAACACTATTTCTTCTTCCCTTCCTCCACACTCCCCTCTTTAGGACATATTTCTCTTTTTATTCAGTTCTTTATCACCTTCAATAAAATTTTAAGTTGGCAACGTGATCACAATATTCCTCATCTATAATATTAAGGTAAAAATTCTTTCTGCCTCACAGAATGGCCAGGAGAGTGAAATTATGAGTAGCACATCTCATGGCACATGTTAAATGCTCCATAAAGGTTAAATATTATTGTTTGTTATGATTATTCACATACATTTTGAACTGATTTTTATTGCTTATCTCATGACATTTGATACTATTCTAAAGATGAGACCATTTTGCCCTGGCTGGTGTGGTTCAGTGGACTGAGTGCTAGCCTGAGAACCAAGGGGTCGCTCTTTTGATTCTCCATCAGGGCACATGCCTGGGTTGCAGGCCAGGTCCTCTGCTGGGGGCGCGCAAGAGGCAGCCACATACTTAAGTTTCTCTCCCTCTCTTTCTCCCTCCCTTCCCCTCTCTCTAAAAATAAATAAAAAAAGTAAAAATGAGACCACTTTGTCAATTCAAATTGGCCAATGCTGGTAGATCAGAAACCTGCTGATTTGTGTATCTTTATCTTGTAAATTAGTCACATCACAGACCACTTTTCTAGGTAAACAATCATGATGTTGTGAATAGTGATAACTCCTGCCTTTCTTTCCTAATATTTATACTTATACCCATAGTTCATCTATAATTTCTTTGCAATTCCACTTTCTGGTTTAAATGGGTCTTCTAGACCTGTATAATGCAATGAGTACATCTAGATATGTTTCTATAGCATACTGTAAGTGAAACAAAGGAGTTAACTATTTTGAAGTTCCAACAGACTGTATATGTTCCCTACTGACTGCTTTTGGAAGATAGATTTCTAAGTGTCCTTTCAAGATCTTCTGGGGATTGTTCATCTATTCAAATGTTTACTTATTCCTGAGTTATTTATACTAACTTATATTTACCTAATTGTAGAAAGTAGAAAAATAGTGATACACTTAAAAGTACTGTATGTTTATTATGTAAATATTTAACACAAATGATAAAATAAATTATTTTAGTTTCAGAAAACAAGTATGGGTACAGAGTCCTGGCTCCTGCAAATGCATTTAACTGTCATCACAGGTAAATATCAATTTTGCTCATACAGAAGTCTATACTCAAAACCTAAACCTTAGAATTGTGTTGATATTTTTCTATCATGCAATGAATTATCCATCCATCAAATATTTAGTAAGAGGCCACTCTGTGTGATGGTCTTCAAGGAACAGGAGACATAGTGGTAAACAAAGCAGACAAAAGATCCCTACGGTGGTGGAGCTGACATTCGAGCTGTGAAGGAGAAGGGGTGATCAACACACACGTAACTACAATATCCGATGCATCAGCTGCTGCTAAGTGCAAAGTAAAGTAAAAGAACAGGGAGAGCTATGTGAACAGTAAAGAAGAGCGGTCTGGCTCTTGTGGCAACTCTTTGGAAATGGGCAGAGGTGCCCCCAACTAAGTAAAGACTACGTGCTGATCTGTGGGCTTCCTTTTTCTGTATCTTGCCCTTGTCATCTTAATTGCCCTGTTAGCACTGTGATGCATTCAAATGGGGTTTATAGTATTTTGCCCAAGAGTACAAAATATTTTTTAAGTACAATTTGTTGAAGGTAATATAAGAGAACTAGAGAGGCTTAGGTGTGTGGATGCAGACTCTGACTGACTTCAAATCCTAGTTATGCTGTTTACTAATTTTGTTAACTTGGGCAATTTAATCTCTGTATGCATGACTCCCTCATCTGTAAAAGTGAGGATAGTAAGAGTAACTTCCTCATAATATTGCTTTGAAAATTAAATATTTGATGTTACATGCTCAGACCAGTACCTGGCACAGTGTTAGCTATATTTTTCTCACACGTAATCAGAGCTTAAACACTACTGTTTTGTCTTCTCAGTCTCATACTTCCTTGTAGCTGCCTTCACTACAATCCTTTTCCCAGATCATTCAAAAATAACTTAAAGCTGAGTCCAACATATATCAAGATTTATCCATGCTAAGAAATATATTGGGTTGGCCAAAAAGTCCATTTAATTTTTTCCACATTTTTCATTTTCACCAATTACTTTATTGATTTGGATATTTTGAGTATGTCAGCTATCTCCTGTATAGTATATTTACTGTTCTCAATTAATGTCTTGATTTGATCACTATCAATTTTAACTAGTCCACCTGACAGTGGAGCATTGTCCAGCAAATCTCCAGCATGAAACTCCGCAAACCACTTTTAACATGTTCAACCAGTCACAGAACCTTCTCTACACACTGCAAAAACCTTTCATTTCAGTCGCTTTTTTATCTTTCTTGAAATAAAGCATATTTTCTTCCATCTTCAATATTAAAATGGCTACACAAAAATTCACCAATTTTGTTTTTTTTTAATGCATGCTGATATGACAGCTGTCACAATACAATCTAACAAAATTGTTTTGAATGAAGTTAAAGATAGCTAAGTGCTACTAGAGCCATCTTAAGGGAAAAAACAGAATGAACTTCTTGGCCAACTCAGTATTATCTAATGATTACAGGTCAAAGGGAACTGTGCTTATGCTTTTATACATTATTTAATCCTCACAATTCACCATCCTACTTCACAGTTGGGGTTACTGAAGTTCAGAATGTTTCCCAAGAGTATGTAACTAAGGATCAGAATTTTGAGCCCAAACCAACCACTTCAAGTCCTAAAGTTTGTTATTTTAGTCTCACAAATTTTACTTGGACTAAAGATTTGAGGAAATAAAAATGAAGACTACCAAGTAAACCTTTACCACTTAGTCTGACATTCATTCTTAAATCCGGATGCACTTGCGTTTAATCCAAACACCTGGTGTTTGCTATATGCAAGACAATTATGAGAAATATAAAGATAAAAGACATTCCTTACTCTCAAAAAGCTTGCCTGAGGAACACAACAGTAATGCTTCAAACAATCCAACTGTGTTACAGACCACCAAAGCACTGAATTGAAAATGTAAGCACTTTAAATGTTTTTATTCTTGACCACCGCGTGCTTTATTCTTTTTAAAGACCCCTTACCAGTTAATGATGGGAGATAGAGAACGCCGCAACGAAAATATTTTTATAACGATCTGTCCATTATATCAACCTTGCCAGAATCCAACTACTGAGTGCAGAGTTGAAGGCCGGAAATTTTTACTTACTAAAATTTCGGTATCATAAGAAATACTTATTAAAACAATGTTTCAATGAGAAGTGACGGCAAAAGAGAGGGCTTTAGGGAGAAATCAGACCGACTAGGTAATTGGCTAGTACGAAGCAGGAAAGGAGCGCTAGTCTACCGACTACAGAGAACAAAGACTACTATTCTAATCTATTTCACTACTGAAGCAAAAATAAAAAGAAATCAGAAAGACCAAGCCTTTCAGGTACAAGATAGTACAACTTCCTCAATTTCTGTCCATCTCGTTGAAGAATGTCATGCAACCAACCACCGTTTACCGCTCTACCCAATTTCACTGTCTCTAGGGTCATCTTTCCCTTTCTTGAACGATGGTGAACACACTCTGTAAAATAAAGGGGTCCAATTTCCCAACTCTGTAACGATTATTTTATGTGTCAAAGACAGGAATCTGATTTGAAAAACCTTAAGTGTCGATTCCCACAGGTTGCTCCTGCCTCGGAGGAACCTAAGCTCCAGTTACCGCCGAAGTCCGACTCGGCACCAGCGACGCGGCGCGCTGGACAGGGCACTCCAGCCTCACCCCACCTCACCTCCGCCCTCCCTCCCGTAGTCCCTCCCCGCTCAGAATGTCTTCACCTCCCACTCTCTCATTTGAGGCGCCTACCGCTACCAGCAGCCGAAGGAGCTTTCCCCCTGGGGGAAGAGGGAGACAAAGGTTAATTTCTCGAAGACTCCAAGCCCTCGGGGCGTGGGACAGCTGCAGGAGGTGGGGGAGGAAGGGTCGGCAAGGGGGCGGGAGCTTCGCACTATCCATCACCATCTTTGCGCTAGGAGATCACCAAGTCCACTCCGGGCCTCCACTGCAGCCTAGACATTCTCCTTCGCACCCCGGGCCACGACGGAACTACGAAATCCAAGCTCCCGAAGATGAGGATGAGAGGAGAAGGGGAGTTCACGACTGCCTCGGTCCCCAAGGGGCGGGAAGCGAGAGAAACAAAGCCGCTGCCACCCAGGCTCCCGGGTGGCCGGGCGACCCAGAAGGACCCAGGGGGCCGGCTTACCTGCCGTCAGCAGCTGCATGGCGTGAGTGAAGGACGGGTCGAGCGAGTCCTTCTCGGCCATGAGTTCGGGCAGATACTTGTTCTCCGGCTCCATCTTGACGGAGGCAGTGGCTGAGGGGGGCAGCAGCGGGGTCGGCGCCGGACCGCCCACTGTCGCGTCGGGACCCGTGGCCGAGGGCGGCAGCAGCGGCGGCGGCTGCGTGGCGGGCGAAGCCCGGGCCGCCCCCCGGGACCCTCCTCCGCCTCCCCGGGACCGGTGAGGCAACGGTGGCTGCCGAGACGGCGCCTGACGCACTGAAGGGTGGGCACCTGAGGGGTCCATGGAGCCGCTGCGGCCCGAGGACCGACTCATGCGCGCGGCGGGGTCGTCCCGGCGCTGCATCGGAGAGGATGTGCGATCGACAAATCGAGAAAGCGACGCGGTAGCTGCAGAGGCCCGAGCGGCGGTTGGCGGAGGTGGAAGAGCGGGAGCGACGGCCACCGAAGCCGACCCGAGCGACCCAGCGAAAGAGAGCACCGGAAATGAGGCGGCGCGCGTGCGCAGCCAGTCACCGGCGCCGCCCTTGGGTCTCTCCGCGGAGAACAAAGTCCCTAGTCGTTCCACGGCGCCTGCGCACTTCCGTGGAGGCCGAAGAAGTCGCCTCTCCGCTCTCCTCTTCCCTCCGTGCGGAGCAGGCTGGAGCTTTTTGCGCGTGCGCGGATGGCCGCGGGCTCCGTTCGTTTTCTTTTCCACGTGACTCAGCGCTAGCGGGACACGTGTCTCCTCCCACAGTGCGCGGAGGGGGCGGGGGTTGTGGAATGTCTTTGTCTGCGAGCGGGCCCGCGGAGTATGGGGCGGGAGACCTGTTACTCGCGGGGCCACGCCCCCTCCAACGGCCGAGACAGAGTGTGGGGCTTTGCTGAATGCGGAGGTGGGGGGGGGGGGGGGTTGGTCATTGAAGTGTGGAAATACTAGGAGATTGGCGTCGGGGACGCGGAGGTGGAGGGTGTGGGGGAGGGGGTAAGAAGAAAGAGTGAGGTTGTCTGGGTTGGACTACTGGACGGTTAGAGACTGCCTGAGCCGGCAGAGCGGAAGAGACGGCACTGGGGAGGGGTGAAGAAGGGACCGCTGAAGAAGGGTCTGACGCAGGCATGAGGGGTGCAGATGGGGAAGGGAAGCTTGGAGGAAGAAATTGAGGAAGGACGCGACAATGGAAAACTGAAGGCTATTGGATGATTTGAACTAAGATTCTTCCGCCAAAAAAGTGGGGTAGAGGCAGGACCTTAATGCATGATGGTTGTAGCATCAGGGTGACTCCTACTGATGTGAGTGCTAATTCTCCTGCCTCTGTTGGGCTCTTCACAATGGATTATACTCCAAAGTTGCTCAGACCCCTGCCTCTGCTCTGGAGACCAAGGTGTATAGTGGACAAACTCGCATATTTTCCTCATTCTGGGGTGCTGTTACGCACAAATTCACAAACGCGGTGCTTTCTCTAACCTTTTCTTGCACAGATTTTTGTTTCCCCCATTCAAAGCTTTCCCATCCCTTTTCTTTCTGAATCAGTTTCTCAAAACGCCCACGCTTTTCAAAAGTATTTCGAAGATTGTCTTCTGAGTGCCTGGAAAGTTGATTTTTGAACCGTAACTTAGGCGCCTTCAACTAGGAAATAATTAAGGTCTGGCCACCTTGTGGGGGAGGGAGAGAAATCACCCACAGAAATTAGAAGAAAATACAAGTAACTCCATAATTTATCTCATGTATATTATACAGATATTTATCCAGTGTCTGGTGCAGTACTTTGAGGTCACAAAAGTAGTTTATAGTGAAGTAGAATAAACATGTTTTAAATAATTGTAATGAAAAAATGTAATGTGACAAGCGCCAGAAGATAAGCGAATATTAAGTGAAACTGGAGTTCAAAGTACAAGATAGATTTCAGACAGGGGAGAATGAGTTCCAGGCAAAGGAAAGTGAATAAATGAGCAGAGGTAAGACTGTCAGAGATGCATTTATGAATGGGAATAATCTAGTTGCAACTGTGAAGTAATAGGTGGGTTGGGACAGCAGATGCAGGAGGGGAAAGGGGGCAAGGAGATTTATAGCTCTCTTCCAATTCATCTCCGCTGCTGGCCTTGAAAATTCTGCTTGGGTGGTGGTGTGACAAATGGCTGAAGTGTCCTTGCTCTGTAATGAGATGCCTAGATGGAAGTACGGTGAGCTGGGCCTAATAAAACTTTGATAAAGAAGCGTCTGAGAAGGAGATGGGTAGTGGTATCGGCGGGTTTCTGGACTAGAATCAACAGTCTTACAGGATGGCTGCCAAGTCTTTATTACTTTCACTGAAGGTTGTTGGGTGAGGGGAGGTTTGAGCCCTCTTTCTGCGGAGACATGCGAGTGGTCGGCAATCCCCAGTGGCTGTGCAGCAGCAGAGGCCGCATCTGCTACATGGCGCAGCAACCTTGCACTGCGGAGGGAGGTCGGAGCGGGTGGGGATGGGGAACCCTTCCCTCGAGGTAGGGAGGAGTAATTAATTCCTGTCCTGAAAACCTAGAGGTCTGGAGTTCACTTTGGGTTGACCACAGAATGCTGCCTCTGGCTCTCCTGAAGGTATCAAAGGTGTGGCCTTGTGAAAACACTGACTTTGGAGAGAGGCGGACAAATTCCATTACAGTGATGCCTTGTCCGTGCTGTGTGTCATTGGGAAAACCACAACCTGTCTGAGCCTCAGTTTCCTCTTCCATAAAGTGGAGGTAATAATACCTACGTTGCACTATTGTTGTGTACATTAACGAATACCAGTGTAAACCTCCTGACAGTGAGGCTTGTAAGCAGAAGTAATAATCATTGTTATGCCATTCAGAGCTGAATAAAAAAGTTTTGGGTGCTTATGTGGTCTGTGAATGTGAAAGACCTTGCTCTCTCATCTCTCTCAATTTCACTGACGTTGGCTAGACTTTGTTTTGGAGCAGGGAGTTTCCATGAAGACTGAGTTTCTTGTACCCTATTTCCTTCCATAACCCAGTCACTATGGTAAAGGGTGCAGGAGTTAGGGCCGAAGCTGACTTGCTCAGCCTCTGCTTCCTCCTCCTAGAAAAAACAGGACTCATAACAATAGCTACTTCAGGGCTGATAGGATTAAAAGAGGAAGCGTCTGTGAAGCATTCAGCACAGGTGCTGGCAATTAGTAGGTGCTTGATAAGTGATAGAGGCTATTGTTATTATTACTATACACATGTATTGAGTACCTTATTTTAGACTTTCACTTTCAAGTGAGTCCCTAACGTGTAGGCTGGAAAGGATGGAAGTTTGCCTGACCTGTGTGATCACCACAGATCTGCCTCTCCTGCTTCGCAGCCAGTTCCCAGAAGGGCTCCGGGCCTGGGCAGGAGAGTTTCTCTTGCTAGAGTGTAGTTCGTCTGTCCAATCTTAAACACCTACTTGGTGTCAAATATGTGGAGGCTGGAGAAGGACACAGGGAGACTGAGATTCAACATTTTAAAGTGTTTTTCTTAGATTTTTAATTACAAAAAATACATACTTTTAGCTCTAAGAAAAATCCAACGATAATAAAGGCATAAAGTGAAAAGTAAAATTTTCCCCCAAACCTTGCCCATTCACTTCACTGCCATTCTTTAAAGATACTATTTAGTGGTTGCTTGTATAGGTTTCCAGACATTTTAACACATCTATATGCAAGTCCATCCTTTTTGTTTTAAATCCAAACTGTAGCATTCTACACTAACAGTTTTTCACTTATTTTTAAATGAAATATTCTGGTCACCTTTCCTTGTCAGTATGTACGAGTATAAACCTACTTCATTTTTTTTTTCATGGTCGCAGAGTATTACACTGAACTCTTTTAACCAGTTCACTTTTTTTTAAAAGTGATCTAAAGTGATTTTACTTTTATTTCCTTCATTTTAAGCCAATCATGAAATTTTGCGATGGTTCAGGCGTGGGGGCAGAAGGAAGGTGATGTTAAGAATCCTCAGGCTGTGGCCTACACGGCCTGAGCAGGTGCAGGTGGGGCAGGCCTCACTGGGGTACCTGGAGGAGCACTGGCTACCTGGCCAGCAGGCAGGTGATGTTCCAAAAGCATGAGAGCTGGTATGCGATGTCCTCTGTGGCTTCCAGCTTGTGTAGCTCAGTCAGGCCATCAACCGCAGCAGCAAGCAAGTTGGCCATCAGCTACTTCCATTCATACCTCCACGTGAATTCCCCAGCCACACATTCTTAACCTCCTCACTTCTGATAGAAATATAGGTTGATTTTAGCTTTTCAGTATTGCAAACCATACTGCGATGGACATCACCATACAGACCATACAGAGAACATCTTTGTGCATAATATCAATATATTAATAGGGTAATTCCTAGAAATGGCATAAAAGGCCAAGCAGCAGCGTGGGCAGCATCTTCTTCTCCTACCTCCTCAGTCAATTCTGGGCACTATTTTCCCATCTGTTTAGTCTTCATCAATGCGGTAGCTGAAATGGCATGAGATTCAACATGCAGTAAGAGAGTCCATGCCCTCAAGGAGCTTACTGTTTAGTGAAGGAGACAAATACATAAACCGAGAATTACCGTGTAGCAGTGTGAAAAGTGTTATAATAGAGCACTGTACAAATTGTGAGACTACACAAGAAGAAGTGACTGACCAACTGCTGACATGAATTAGGGAAGTTGGGTCTTTGAGAAGTTGCCAGGTGGTGTGCAGGGATTGCGAGGGGGGGGGCACATTTAAATGTTGGGAGTTCAGCAGAGCTTGGTCCTGTGCCTATATGCCCCCTTCCAGCTCAGGGCTCTAATAAATTATAAAATTATTTATTTATTTATTTTTAAGATTTTATTTATTTTCAGAGAGAGGAGAAGGGAAGGACAAAGAGAAGGAGAGAAACATTAATATGGGAGAGAAACATCAATTGGTTGCCTCTTGCTCACTCGCAGCTGGGGACCTGGCCCGCAACCAGGCATGCACCCTGACAGGGAATCGAGCCGGCGACATTTTGGTTTGCAGGCAGGTGCTCAATCTACTGAGCCACACCAGCCAGGGAAGGGCTCTGGAATTTAGGTCTCTAGCTCAAACTCCCCAGTTCCAAATCCAGATAACCAAGTGCATCCCTGGTTATCCCCATTTGGGTGTCTCAGAGCCCTTCGAACTCAACATGTACCTAATAGAACCCAATCTACAGCCACTAGCAGTGCTCCTTCAGGGCACAAATGACTTAATGTAGCTCATGGCTTGGGAGAAGCTTCTTTTTCAGGACCCAGGCCTGTCCCAGCATCTCGAGAGCACCCAGACCAGCAAAACTTAAGGAGGCATTCACATTCAAGGCCATTCTCCTTGCTTGCCTCAGTCTAGTCATGGGCTGCTTTTAGTAGTCCCACAGGAGACACCTTTGGTGGTAGTGGTGGGGAGGGATGGAGAAGATCCGAGCAGGGCTGGTGTGCCCCAGTGCTTTGTCCTATAGCCTCATGGGAAAACTCCCCAGTACTGTCCCAAAAATACTGGAAGGGGGATTTGCAGGGGTGATAACAAGAACTCAGGATGATTAATGTTCATGTGGGTTTTTTGACTCCCCAGGCTGGCAATTCTGCGTGATATTTGGATTCTAATAACCTTTTTTTCCCCATCTGTCCTCCCAGCCAGAAGGTGAATGGCTGTAGGAAGGAAACATTTCTCTTTGTATATGCAGAGACTGGAAAGGAGCAGGCATTGTAAATACAACAAACTAATTAAACCCTTATTCTCCCTGTTGTCTTTACCTCTGACCTGTTCCTCGTTCAGTGTCCCCCATTCTGGGAACACTACCCCCAATTCATCGCATAGTTGGAAATCTGGGACTCAACCTTCTCTCCACTGCCTCACCACTCTTTCCCTACCACGTACAATCCATGACTAAATCCGATTGTTGTTCACTTCATAAATACTGCAAATTCCATCCATATTTCTCTATTTCCATGACCTCTGAGTCCCACCTGAGCTGCAATAATTCCTCACCTCAACCTCTGAACTTCTGCAACCTCTGAACTGGCCCCCTGCTTCTACTCCTGCCTCGACACCCTTCCTCTGTTTTCCACCCAGAAGCCCGCGTAATATTTTCAAAATGCAAATCTAATCATGTCTGTCTACCTGTCTGTCCGTTTCTCCTACATACACATGCACGTGCACACACACACACACACCTTGTTAAACCTTTTCAGTGACTTCCCATTGGCCTTAGGATAAAGACCAGAACCCTTATCATGTCCGACTGAGCCCTGCCTGCATGGCTAGCCCTGCCTGGCTTTCCTGCCTCATCTTCGTGTCATTCCCTTTAGTTCCTGTCTTGGCAACCCTGGACTTCGGTTCCTCAAACAAGCCAGACTCCTGCCTCCCCCAGCCCACACACTTTCTAGTTCCTTTGCCTAAAACTCCAATCACTGCCCCCCTCTCCCTAACCCGGGCCCCGCCTGCCCCAGTGGCTCTTTTCCTTAGACACCGTAATTCCTACACACCCTTCAGATACAGTATATGTGAAAATGTCTCTTTTTCAGGGGAGCCTTCCCAGATCCCCAGGGCAGGTCAGCTTAGCTCTCCTTGTTGTGTGCTCTCATGGCTCATTCTTAACACCTGTCACATTTGAAATTTGCTTCTTTGCGTCATTAGTTGAGATGACATGGTTACTAGAGTAGAGAAGGAAATCAGGGGCTCACAGGCCATGTGCGGCCTGCATATATGTTTTAATTGGCCTGGCTAGTTAGAAAAATTGAAATAGTTGCTAGTACTTAAACATTGGGAAATTTCACATTTTAAATAAATGCTGTGTTTTTCTTGAAACATCAGATGTTCTAGGAACCCTGGGTTCATATTTGTCCAAGTAATTAGCTCCCGCCTTCAGAGGGCACTGCCTCTGACTCTGGCATTTCTGCGATCAGCCTACTCTCTAAGTCAAGTTAGTGACTCAGTTCTAGGGGGATCATTCTGGCGGTGGGATGGGAGAAGAGATTGGAGTGGGTGGGGAAGGACAATGGCAGCTGGAGGAACCCAGGGAGAGAAGGGAGTTCACATTCAAGTTGGGAGACACCTAGACCCAAGAGATACTGCACCTGGACTTAGGCGGAGGCTTGGGGTGGGGGAGGGGAATACATTTCAGTATCTGGTGCCCCTCTTCCACCATTAGAAGCTTGGTTTGGCCTAAAGGGAAGTAAAAACAAAATGGGAAATGTGCTGTAATTCTGGCTGATCTAACAGTAAATGATGGGAAACTTTGGAATTTTAGTAAGATGAATGTTGTTCTTCTGGGCTCACCCTTGCCCTCCCCATGTCTCAGAAAGATTAAAGATGAGCAAGATTGTGGTCCTTACTGTAGAGGAAATTGACAGTCTTGTGGGAGAAGAAGACATTTAATAACTAAATACATATGTGGTAGATAATAGAATTGAATCTCTTCATTCAACAAGTATATTTTGAACACCTACCCTGTACCAGTTACTGTGTAGGTGCTTAGGATATAGTCATGAAGAAGACAGATGTGGCCTCTTGCTTTCATAGAATTTATTCCTAGGTGGTTTGGGAGATCAGAGGATGATGGAATTAATTCTGAAGGAGGTTTACAGCAGCGGGAATTCTGGAAGGCAGACATTTGAGCTGGGTCTGGAAGGAAGAAAAAATTTTGTTAGAGTTTGCGTTGGAACATAGAAGAGTTTTTTTAATTTAATTTATTGATTCTGAGACAGAGAGAGACAGGCAGACACTGTGATTTGTTGTTCCACTTATTTACACACTTATTGGCTGATTCTTGTATGTGCCCTGACCAGAGATGGAACCTGCAACCTCAGTGTATTGGGGCAACACTGTAACGAATAGCAATGCCTGGCCAAGGAAAGGTTTGTCCTAAACAGAAGAAAGAACAGGATGCATGAGATGTTTAAGGAATATTGGGTTGGAGTGATTATTTTTAGAAGAGAAGGGAGTAAATTGTTTAGACTCCAAGTTGTCTTTTAACCTAGATACCATTGGATTTTTTTAGATAGAAATTGAAGTCTTTAAAATAGAACCATTTCAAAAATAACTAAAATGAGAAACCAGTTCACAGGTGAAACACTGTTGCCCCAGTGTATAAAGTTTCATCATAAAATAAGGCAGTGCTTTTAAATCAACACAATGCTCCAGAATTTCCATGTTCAAATGAGAGGTTTTTGGATTCTTTTTTTCAAATTATCTTCAGAGCCTAAAGTCCATTTTTCAGACTATTATCAAAGGTGGCAAACTTTTTATTCTTGAGGGTGAATTTAATTTTAGAGAACAAATAATTCAGAGCCAATGTTAGTAAGGTAGAAATCAAGCGGGGGAGAAAAAAGCATTAGGTGTGACTACAGACTAGTGAATCTGATTTTTTTGTATAACCTTTAAAGTGATCCTGAAGTCAATTCTCAAAGATGAGGTCCCCAAATCATTTTGAGCAATGGTGGCCCTGTCAGAATAAGGGTGGACACAATCACCCAAATCCGTTACTTCAAGGACAGTGTTTCTTTCAGTCATGCATGCATTCCTTAATTCATTCACTCAAGAAATATTTATTAAATACCCAATCGATGCCAGGTATTGTTTTGGGTATTGAGGTAAGTGGTGAACAAAAGAGGGTCCCTGCTTTTGTGCTGCTTTCTAAATAGAGGAGACAGGTAATCACCAAGTAAGCTAACAGGGTTGAGACAAGTTTTAGCAAGACAATAGAACAGGATGTTGTGCTAGAGTGACTGGGGGAGGGGGCGCGGGGCTGGGTTGGCTTGGGTAGGGTAGTCCAGGAAAGTCTCTCTGAGGGACAAACAGCCAGCCATGGCAGGAGCTGGAGGAAGAGGACCCTGGGGAAAAAAGGAGCCCCAAGGGCAGGGCCCCCAAGTCAGGAACTGGCTGAATGAATTCCAGGAACAAACAAAGGCCATATGGCTGGAGGACAAGGTGAGCACAGGGGTTGGTTATAGAAGTGAGGTGGGTGAGGAGGTAGGGTCAGGATCTAGGGTGGCCATGTAGGCTGCTGTAACTTTTCTCTGGCTGCTGTACAGAAACGGTGTGTGTGGCGGGGGGGGGGGGGGGGGGGGGGGGGGGGGGGGGGGGGGGGGTGCGGACAGAGGCACAAAGACTAATTAGGAGACTATTACAGTAAATATTCAACAAGTGCTTCTTGAACATCTGTGTGCCAGGAACTGTGCTAGATGTTAGGGACATAATGGTGAATAAGATGTGGGTTCCTGGCCTCAGGTTGCTGATGACAGTGGGGGATACAGACAGGGAAAGTGGCACCTATATGTCAGTGTGGTAAATGGTAGAATAAGCATAAGTACAAGGTATTACAAGAGTACAGAGGAGCCCTGGCTGGGTAGGTCAGTTGGTTGGAGCGTTGTCCTGATGTGCAAAGGCTGCGGGTTTGATCCCTGGTCAGGGCACATGCAAGAAGCAACTAATGAATGCGTAAGTAAGTGGAACAACAGCCTACAGGTATGGCTTGGTTGGTTGGGCATCGTCCTGCAAAGCGAAATGTTTCTTGTTCAATTCCTGGCAGGGCACATGCCTGGGCCTCTCTCTCCCCCTCCCTCCTTCCTTTCCTGTCTCTCTCTGTAATAAATAAATAAAGTAAAATAGTACAGAGGAGGGTCACCAGTCTGGGGGGGTTAAGCTCGCTTCTTGGAGGAGGTGTCTTTAAAGCCGAACTTAAAGGACCTCAGAAATTAGCGAGGCGAAGGGCTATAAAAGGACATCCAGGCACTGAGAGGACCTAGAAATTAGCAAGAATTTGGTGAGTTTGAGGACCCGCAAGTAGTTCAGCATGGCTGGATCTTAGAGGTGTATTTCCTGTAAAAAAGAAATCAGCCTTAAGTTAAAAAAAAAAGTCTCAGTCCTGGGGGTAGCTCAGTGGGTTGAGTGCCAGCCTATGAACCAAAGGGTCACTGGTTCAATTCTCAGTCAGGGCACATGCCTGAGTTTCAGGCTGGGTCCCCAGTGGGGGCACGCAAGAGGCGACACATTGATGTTTCTCTTCCTCTCTCTCTAAAAAGAAATAAATAAAATCTTTAAAAAAATAAGTCTCAGGTTTGCAAAGGAAAGGCATTCAAAGGTTTTTCAGCAGCCGAATGACATGGTTCAGGGAGGCGCCTGCCCAACTCTCAAATGCCTCTCTCCCTAATCTCCTCAAACCAGTCTTAATAATAATCTGTTGAGCTGTAGCTTTGACCCTGATATTATATTCAGTATTTAAAACGAGCATGCTGTTGAACACCTCTGTTTTCCTCTAACTAGATGAAAAGAAACAGAGGAGGGAAGAAAAGTCACTACTCTCTGAGTAAGAGAAAAGACCTACCTACCCAGGAAACTACCTGAACTACATAGTAGACCCCACCATCTGTGAAGCTACAGCCAGGGGTAACGGTGTGGGAATAGACTTGGGCCTGTTTTAAGCTTTTTATGGACTCTGGAAGAATCCCGTTTATCAAAGAAGGGACCAGTCTGTCGATTCTGTGTTCTAATAAGCTGACTCATTAGTTTTGTCCCTAACCTCTAGGGTAGCTGTGTATAAAGCAGATTCCATATTAGCGCAGTTGGTCTGCATAGTGGTTCACGACCTGTGCAACCAGACTTTTTCCTGAGACAAGCTTACTGGGGCACTTAAGACTTTCAGATACCCTTTTTTAAAAAAAGATTTTATTTATTTTATTTTTAGAGAGAGGGGAAGGGAGGGAGAAGGAGAGGGAAAGAAACATCAAATGGTTGCTTCTCACATGCCCCCAGCTGGGGACCTGGCCCACAACTCAGGCATGTGCCCTGACCTGGAATTGAACCAGCAACCTTTTGGTTGACAAGCCCATGCTCAGTCCACTGAGCCACACCAGCCAGGGCTCAGATACTTTTTTTTGATAGGATAGGCTACTCCCACTTCTTTCCACAATGCATTCCTTACTAGGGACTTGGAGCCACAGTAATAATAAATAAAATAGCCAACACCAACATATGTTCAGTTTATTTAATTTTCAAACAGTCCTATGAGGCTATTACTATTATTCCTAATGTATAGTTGAAAAAATAAAAGCACAGGGAGGCTAAGTCCATTACTTGAACTTACCAGGGATTGAACCCAGGTAGTCTGACTCGATAGCCCAAATTTTTAAGTTCTATGCCTTCAGTATGACTGATTTCAGGCTATAAAGACAAAGAAACAAACACAAACCCCTAAAATTATATAAATTGGTAAATTTTGGAATCTAGTTCTTTAAAATTGGACATCATTATACTGAATTCAGTGATTATACAATGGTATTAATACAATGGCTACAAAAAACACTTACAACCCATAAAAGCAGGATTTCATTCTACCATGAAGTTGACCTAAATGCATTCATTTGTTCTCAAACTATTACAACATTAAGATGCTATGAAAAAGCTCATGTTAAGCAATTGTGCTGCTTTCTTAAAGTTTATCAAGTATTTTTTATTTTCTTTGGTTGGGGGGAGGAGATAGGGAACATCGGAGAATAATCCAACGTTCTCAAAAAACAATCTAAAGCTGTGGCTGGTGTAGCTCAGTGGATTGAGTGCAGGCTGTGAACCAAAATGTCGCAGGTTCGATTCCCAGTCAGGATACATGCCTGGGTTGCAGACCATGACCCCCAGCAACCTCACATTGATGTTTCTCTCTCTCTCTCTTTCTCCCTCTCTCCCCTCTCTAAAAATTAATAAATAAAATCTTATAAAAAACAATCTAAAGGAAATTAAAGTTGGAGTCTTTTTCTCTTGGTAAATTTCCCTATTACAAATAGAAACTTCCAATTTTTTTCATTCAATTTAGAGCCCAATGTCTATAATCCCTAGTATGTAGTAACTACTGCAAATCATAATTATTAATATTTTTAAGAATTCAGCATACGCTAGGCTCTGTGTAAGCCTTTAAGTCTAGGAGAAAGGACTATAGTTATGCCCACTTTACAAGGAGGAAGAAACCAAGGCTCAGAGAGGTTAGGTAATTTTCCCAGATCACCTAAGTGGTTAATTAAGGTTCGGAACTCAGTGTTGTTTCATTTCAAAGTCTAAGCTCTTAAACTACAAATAGTTGTAGAGATTTGTTGTTAAGACATAGATACTTATGTAAATGTATGAGAATGATTATTATAATGAGAGTGTTTCTCCTACAGTTTTGAACAAGTCAGACTCTTCATTCCAAACACTCCCCAGTTAAGTTATCAGATTGAAATATGAACTAGGAAGCATTAGAGGCTTTTATCTTTTGTTCTTGACTTCAACACAGGGCCCACTTGACACGTTGTTGATGTGTTACAGAGCACACTACACTTTGTGAATGACACAGAATTACCAGGTTGTCATTAGCACTGGTTCTTAGTGATTTGAAACGTTTCTGTGAAAATGGCTGATACAGACCCAGTGGACACGTTCTCCACTAGATGGGGTAAGGCAACGAGAGCTGAGATGTGAATGATAATTAGGCATCAAATAGCATGGCAAAAGCCAAGTATCTCAGGTAGGGTCTGCTTGCAGAACCTAAAAAGATCATTATAGAACAAGAGTGGTTTTTATTTCCTTGGTTTTGTCTGTTTTAGTGATGAAAATGCAAGGTGTTCTCAAATAAACCAAAATATCTTTTTATGGAGAGATGGTAAAGCCATCAGCAAAAACTTCCAACTCAGATGTCACACCTTGAGACAGATTCTGGAGGATGGCATGGAAATAGCTTAGTATATCACAGCCAGGTGATTCCTGGGAATGTCATCCAGGAGACAACCACCTGCAAAATTGGGGTAATGTCAAACAATGTGTATATGCCTTTAAAGAGCTAGTAATATATGGTGCCATCTTCTCCATGGCCAAATTATGAGGATCCTGGTGGAAGTGGGAGTGATCCTTCTAGCATTTTTGTTGAATAATTCACTTACAGAATTTTGCTTTTTTTCTGTGTAATTTTGAGTTCAGTGGGTTTGGAGTTTTTATTTCCCAAGGAATGCTTCCTCCAGGGAATACAGACATTAAATTAATTTCTGTAAATTGGAAGCTGAGACTTCCTCCTAGTCATTCTGGTCTCCTTAGGCAATTGAACCAATGGCAGAAAAAGGGTTTTCAATATTGGCTGGGGTGACTGATTCTGATTACCAAGTGGAAATTAGATTGTTGCTGCCAAAATGGGCAAGAAGAATTATATCTGTTACTATTGGGTAGCGTATCATCTAATACTCCCATACCCAATAACCATCGATATAAAACTGTAGCAAAGCAATAAAAAAGATAGGACCACCTAGGTGGTAGGATTCACCTCTAGGTGAATCCTGTGAATCCTGTGGAAGTGAAGGTTTGGGTCATCCCACCAAGCAAAGACTCCCCTCCAGCCAACATGCTGGCAGAAGGTAAGGGGAATAAGGAATAGATGCTGGAAGAAGACAGCTGTGAGGACTCATGATCACCTACTGAGGCAAGATCTGTAGCTACTGTGAGTATCTTGTATTCATTGATTATTTCTCCCTCCCCCCTTCACTTCTTCTCCCCATGCCCTACAATCTGGCACAAAAAAAACACTAGTGCTGGCTAACTTCACAGTTCAGGTTCCAGGAGGAAGAATAACTGCACTGTCATCACTCAGCTACAATGTGGTTGGTAACTGATGGATTTTGTGCCTCCCTCTGTTGCCCGCCCCCAGCCATTCTCTCTCTGTGGTTGCCCTGTGCCCCAGGAAACTAAGTTCCGTGGATTGTATCACCTGGGCTTATTGCTCACTTGGGTTCCACCGGTGGGAGGCACTAGCAAGAGGTGGGCATGCAGAAGGAGAGTGAGTTTAAGGTTTTTCCCTGCCCGGGGCTATTTACATAGCCATTTTCTCATTTTCTGGCAAGGGCTGCTTCCTTCCAAGATAACAGCTTCCGTCAGCAGCCCTCTTCCATGGCTCAGGGTCTCTCTAGGTTTAGGAAACTCCATTCCCTTCCCTTTGCCTTTCACGCAGGCACAGTCATAACTTCCTGCTGTTGTAGCCTCTGGCCATCTCGGCCTCCCTTTTTGGTTCCCTTAACTGTGCCCAAACCTCTCAAATGGTCCCTTCATTAAAGTTTCTTGCGTCATATGAATTTTGTTCAGTTTCCTGCTGGGACTCTGACTGATAGATTAATCATTTAGAGGTGAGATGCAAAATTCTCAAAGTAAATCTGTTTCTTATTTAAAAACAAATCTAGCTGTAAAATCAATATTAGGAAGGATGGGAGATGAAAGTTAAGTCATTCTTTACAGAAACATTTACGGAGTGCTTCCTATATGTAAGTTAGGTGTTGGGAATATCAAAATTAATGTCGATCGCTGCCCACATGTACAAGCCAGTGAAGGCAGAGGTGTACACAAACTGTGTGGCGAGATGGGTGCTCTGTAATAGACTTGCTGAAGTGCTATGGGACAGGTTTGAAGTTTACTCATTCATTTACAACTTGGACTTATTTTAATCCTCTTTCTCCCCTGGCCCAGAAAATGGCATGTGAAATCTAAGAGAAACACTATTATTTTAAAAGATTAGTTTTCAGCCCTGGCTGGTATAGCTCAGTGGATTGTGCGCGAGCCTGCAAACCAAAGGGTTGGCAGGTTCGATTCCCAGTCAGGGCACATGCCTGGGTTGTGGGGCCAGGTCCCAGTAGGGGGCGAGTGAGAGGCCAACCACACATTGATGTTTCTCTTCCTCTCTTTCTCCCTCCCTCCCCTTTCTCTAAAAATAAATAAATAAAATCTTAAAAAAGAGATTATTTTCAAATTCTGTCTTAGTATAGGATATTCGTTCCCAGTGTGACAATAAAAGATATGGAGTGATGTTCATCCAAATGCTCCCAGCTGTTATCTTTGCGAAGTGGGAATGAGAGAAAAATTTCATCACCACTTTACACCTTTCTACATCATTTTACTTTTTTCAATTTTTAATTTAAAAATTGGTAAAAACTCTTTGGAATTAAATATCAGTGTAAAGGAAAGAGAGAAAGGAGATAATGCCTCACGGCAGGTCTCACAGAGGAGGACGTTGATTTGGGCCTGAGAGCATGAGCAGGATTAGAGAAAGGGGAGAGGGTGAAGCAGAGTCCCAGAGTATCTTACCCTTGTTTCAGATCGTTGGGGTACCTCCTTCACCCCTGCCCCTGTGCATTCATTTGTTGACAGCACCTCATCAGAAAACAAGTATGGCCCTGAGGCCCTGCTCTATGCCAGTGGCATCAGATACCAATGCAGTATAAGTCAGTTCCTGCTGTCAAAGCATTACAGTCCCAATGGGGAGTTAAGACATTCTTAGAACAGAGACAGCCCATGGTTAAGTGCCAATGGGTTTGGCCCATGAAAGAGCAGGAAAAGCTGAGTACGCTGCCAATGTTTGAAGCCTCAGAGCCCTGGAACAGCAAGTGCCATTTATAAAAATGGAAAGTTGGAAAAAGAGAGCTGTTTTGAAAGCAGATATACCTATAGTAAAATATCACCAGTCTATGTAAATTACACTTTGGCTATGCAAATGAACAGGGTTGCAGAAGTGTTGTTTTAGACTACGGGTTGCCAGGAACTATAATAATCTCTACCTTTCATTGACTGTAGACTGGGTGCCAGGCACTGTGCAAAGTCATTTGCATACATTATCATTTAATCTTCAACAACTCTATGAGGTCATTATGATCCCTATTTTAAAAAAAGTTTATTGATTGATTTTTGGAGAGAAAGAAACATCGACTTTTTGTTCCACTTGTTATGCATTCATTGGCTGATTCTTACATGTGCCCTGGCTGGTGATGGAACCTGTAACTTTGGTGACAATGCTCTAACCAACTGAGCTACTTGACCAGGGTATGGCCCCTATTTTTCAGATGAGAAAAGTAAGACTTGGAAAGGTTAGGTCACTTGCTAGGCCTTGCAGCCAGTGGGAAAATGACAGATTAGGAGTTGAACACAAGTCTGTCCAACTCCAAACCATTATGACACTGCTTTGTCATCCAGGAGTATTGTTACTGGAACCCCAATTTTTCCCCTTGAGTCTGCCTGCATGCACTGGCTCAAAGAAATGCATGAGCAGGAATTGCAGTAAGGAAAGAAAAAAAAGTTTAATATTGAATTGGTCAGTAGGGCGATGGGGAGCTTATGCTCTAAAAACGCAGCTCCCTGATGGCATGTAGGTTGCAGATTATACAGGGAAAATCACAAGACACCATGGGTTAGGGAGGTTAAGGATGGTGCTGGGAGCTGATTGGTTGGAGGTGAGGTAAAGGTAATAAATCATTTCTTCAGGTCTTGAGGACAGTTCTGAAGTCTTTTCCTTTGTTTGGTCTCATGGGAAAATAGCCAGGGTGTTGTTTCACCCTTAGGGCTCAGAAGCTGAACATAATTATGTCAAGATGTTATCTTTAGCCTGCCAGAGGTCTGGGCCAGCTGACAGTCAGGGTACTGTCTTCTGCCGCCTCACAGGTTGCTGATTATCTGGAGGAAAGTCTAGGTTTCTGAGAGGTATAACAGAGAGAGAGATGGGATTTCTAGAGCTAGGATTTAAAACTAAATGTAATCAAAGTCGTAGGGACCCTCAGTTTCAATACGTAGGGGATATCAACTTTCTCCCTCCCAACTATAAGTCGGAGGCAGGTGCAGGTGTGCCAGAGGCACTGACCACCCTCTCAGGCAGGCAGCTCCATCACCACCACCACACCGACATCATCGAAGGAAGCTCGGAGAAAGGGAGAACTGTGGGCAGGGAAGGCTTCAGGAAGAAGTTGAGTTTTGAGCTGTGTCTTAAGAGACAACTTGAATTTGAATAGAGATGGGAATGGAGGGAAGACACTCCAAGCAGAGGAGCTAGAGATGCAAAGAAGAGAAAATGGACATGGAAAAGGCATGCAGGGACTGGAAAGTCTGGACTAGGACCTGCTAGAACGTCAGATCAAGTCCTGACTGGCATGGCTCAGTGGGTTGAGGATTGTCCTGCAAAGCAAACGTCTGCCAGTTCAATTCCTGAGTGGGGCACATATCTGGGTTGCAGCACAGTCCCTTGTTGGGGTGTGTGCGAGATGTAACCGATTGATGTCTCTCTCACACATCAATGTTTCTCTCTTCCTCTTTCTCCCCCTCCCTTCCCTCTCTAAAAATAAATCAAATAGTTTTTTAAAAAGTCAGATCTAGATGATCAGATATGGAAGACTTGAAATTCTCCTGAATCTGCCAAAGGAAGGAAAAGGACTCAATAGGATTTTTAAAAAGGTTTTATTTATTTGCCCTGTGGTTCAGTGGATTGAGTGCTGGCCTGCAAACCAAAGGGTTGCTGGTTCTATTCCCGGTCGGGGCACATGCCTGGGTTTCAGGCCAGGTCTCCAGTATGGGGCGTGCAGGGGCAACCACACATTGATGTCTCTCTCCTTTTGCTTCTTCCTCTCTCTTCTCGCTCTTAAAATAATAAATAAATAAAAATATATTTTTTAAACCCAGGCATGTGCCTCAACTGGGAATTGAACCAGTGACCCTTTGGTTTGCAGGCCTTCATTCAATCCACTGAGCCACACCAGCCAGACTCTAACAGGATTTTGAATAAAAATGGGAAGGTGATGAAAAGCATGCTTAAAGTAATCTTTAAAAAGGCTGCAATATTCAGGGTGAATTGGAATTAGCCATTCAAACCAGATCAGGTTTGGGTTGACATTGGTCTAGAGTAGCAAGAGGAAAAGTGGAATAGAAGAAGGTGGAATGCGACTTCCGGCAAGATGGAGGAATAGGTGGACGCACCGTACTTCCTCCTACAACCAAGATTAGAAAACCAATAATTTACAACAATAATTTACTATCAGAATAACACCCAGATCCGGCAGAGGATTTATCTGAATGGAAGTCGGGCAGCCAAGAAGTTGAAGTAGACGCATTCATCCGGACTGGTAGGAGAAGACGAGCCGGCGGGCGCGGGGCTGGCGCGCGGAGGTCGGGGGAAGGTTTGGCGCGAAATCGGCGCAAAAGCCATCGGGCGCGCAAGAAGGCAGTGGTGATCCCTGAGTACGCAAGCTGCGGCTGGCAGACCCAGAGGGGCAGCGATTGTGGACCAGGGCAGAACTTGCGGCCCGGAAGCCCAGACAAGGGTCTGAGTCCAGGGGAACTGAACTACCCGCATTGTTTTCCTCCTCCTCCTCCCTCCCCCCCCCCCCCCGCCCCCCGACCCTCCCTTCTTCCTCTCTCTCCGTTTTAGCCTCCCCTGCCCCCTCACCTAAGGCTCCGCTCCCCCGTAACAACGACCCGACCGGAAAAAAAAAAGAGAGGCAGGGGAAAAAAAAAAATATGTTTTCAACAGAGCAGATCAGTCCCCCGGGACTCATCCTTTTGAGCGACCAAGAATTAGCCAATCTATCAGATGCGCAGTTCAAAACACTGGTGATCAGAAAGCTCACGAACTGGTGGATTTTGGACGAAATTTAGATGAAAGAATGCAGATTACCATAAAACAGATGCAGGAAGACACGCGGAGGAGAGCCAATAGTGAAAGGAAGGATTATGAGTCTCAAAACAATACAGTGGACCAGAAGGAAGATAGAATCAACCAAGCAGGAAAGCATGATGAAATAAGAATTCAAAAAATTGAGGAAAAGATTAAGAGCATCCAAGACACCTTTAAACGTTCCAATATCCGAATTATAGGGGTACCAGAATCAGAAGGGGAAACAACAGATTGAGCACATATTTGAACAAATAATAAAGGAGAACTTCCCCAATCTGGCAAAGGGAACAGTCTTCCAAGAAATCCAAGAAGCTCAGAGAGCCCCAAGGAAGTTGGACCCAAGAAGAAACACACCAAGGCACATCATATTACATTAGCCAAGGTAAAACAAAGGAGAGAATCCTAGAAGCAGCAAGAGGTAAGGGGACAGTCACCTACAAAGGAGTTCCCATCAGACTGTCAGCTGATTTCTCCAAAGAGACCTTACAGGCAAGAAGGGCTGGAAAGAAATATTCCAAGTCATGAAAGACAAGGACCTACATCCCAGATTGCTCTATCCAGCAAAGCTCTCATTTAGAATGGAAGGGCAGATAAAGTGCTTCTCAGATAAGGTCAAGTTAAAGGAGTTCATCATCACCAAGCCCTTATTTTATGAAATGCTAAAGGGACTTATCTAAGAAAAGAAGATAAAGAAAAGACATGTATAGTAAAAGGACAGCAAACTCACAAATATTAACAACCACACCTAAAGCAAAACCAAAGCAACTAAGTAAACAATTAGAACAGGAACAGAACCAGAAATGGAGGGCACATGGAGGGTTAGCAGCAGCGGGGTGGGAGGAGAGAGAGGGGGAAAAGGTATAGAGAATAAGTAGCATAGAATGTAGGTTGAAAATAGATAGGGGGAGGGCAAGAATAGTACGGGAAATGTAGAAGCTAAAGAACTCATAAGTATGACACATGGACATGAACTAAAGGGGGAAATGTGGGTGGGAGGGGGGTACAGGGTGGAGGGGAGAGAAGGGGGGAAATGGGACAACTGTAATAGCATAATCAATAAATATATATATAAAAAAAAAGAAGGTGGATGTGAGATTGTTTTGAAACAAACAAACAAACAAAAAGATGGAGATAGTATCTGAGCCCTTGTGTTCCAGGGAGGGAACACCTGTGATGCAGATAAATAAACACCCATGATTGCCGATCAACAGGTTAAAAAGTGCTAGGAAAATCACCAGACTGCAGCTCTTATCCAATTAACCTTTTCCCCAAACCCCTTACCTACCCTTTCTTCCCCTTACAAAAAGGTCAGCTGGAAATGAGATGTTAAGATGGTTTTTGAGGGTATATAACCTGCTGTCTTCTCAGATTGCCAGCCACCTGAATAAAGCACCCATAAAGATAAAAAAAAATAGAGATGCTTGGCAATTAATTGCATTCAGAAAGGAAAGAAAAGGACGAGAATCTGGGATTTGATTTGTGGGTAGCCAGGAGAATAATGATGCGTTTGAAATCAGACTGTACTTGTTTTTGGTGACTGTGTGTGGCCTTTCCCTGATGGAGAGCAGGTAGAATGTGGAGCAAAGGACAGAAAAATAAGTGAAGGAAGATAAAGAGAAGATAGAGAGAATGAGAGAGGGAGGGAGAAGGAGGAGGGAGAGAGAGAGAATAGGGCATCATGGAGTCAAGGAAAGCAAGGGAAGGGGAAGGACTCAAAAAAGATGTAGATGACCAAGGTCAGATAGGATAGAGATGGCAAGACAAATCACAACAGGAAATAGGCCACTGACTTTGAGAAAATCAATAGGCTATCCCAAAGTAAATCATGTTTTGAAAATGTATTAATTTTTTGAAAGAGAGAGAAAAACATTGGTTTGTTATTCCACTATTTATGCATTCATTGGCTGCTTCCTGTATGTACCTCAACCAGGAATCGAACCTACAATGTTGGTATATCAGAATGATGCTCTAACCAACTGAGCTACCACCAGGGTCCTCAAAGTAAATCACTCTGGCAGGCTTCTGTCTCTCAGTAAAAATTGCCAAAAGCACAAGGTGAAGGATACTGGAAAGGGGTGATGGTTCTGAAGCAAGGCAGCTAATATTTCCTGAGCACTTTCTATGTGCCCAGGCTAAGGTGATGGCAGACGGGTGTCATCAGTGTCTTCTTAGGGAGGGAAACCGAAGCGCAAAGAAATCACTGAACTCTCCCGTGGCCACATCATGGAGGTGATGGGACTAGGATTTCAAACCAGGTCTGCATGACCCTCAAGGCCCCAGCATTGTCCACCTTACCTCAGTGTCTGTGCTCTGCACCGATGGCTCCATGATAATTATATCAAAACCTACCATTTCACGAGCCCTTCCTGGCACTGAGGACTATACTAAACAGTTTATGTACATTAATTTTATTTTATGATACCCTTTGAAGTAGGTATTATTAATCCTGTACTACAGATGGGGAACTTAAAGCTTAAAGAGGTTAAAGATGTGACTAAAGTGACACAGTCAGAAAGCGGTTGAAGTAAGCTATGTATAAAACTGTGGGCTTTGCCCTGGTCAGTGTGGCTCATTCATTGGGTGTCATCCCGCAAATCAAAAGGTTGCTTGTTCAGTTCCTGGCAGGGCACATGCCTGGGCCCGGTCGGCAGCATGTGAGAGGCAACCTATCAATGTTTCTCTCTTGCATCGATATTTCTCTCCCTCTTTCTCCTTCCCTTCCACTCTCTCTAGAATCAATAAAAGAAAAACAATAATAAAGCTGTGGGCTTCTATTGCCTCAAGAATTTCTTTTAAAAAATATTTTATTTATTTATTTTTAGGGGGAGGGGAAGGGAGGAAGAGAGGAAGAGAAATATGGATGTGTGGTTGCTTCTCACATGCCCCCTACTGGGGACCTGGCCTGCAACCCAGGTGTGAACTCTGACTGGGAATCATTTGGTTTGCAGGCCAGCACTTAATTCACTGAGTCACACCAGCCAGGGCAACCTCAAGAATTTCTTAAAGGAAATCTATTTAGGACCCAATAGGTGACTGGCTAGTGTACTGAAGCTTTTATAAATCAGTAATTGTATAGAGCTAGTATCACATGCTTCCTGGCTGATTTTTGGTGCTTCGAACACTGTGCTTCTGGTGGCAGACTCCCTGGCTCGCATCAGCATCACTCAAGACTGCTCTGTTGGGTTGCAGCGCTCTCTCTGTATCACACTCCTTGCTTTACCCCAGGGACTGAGGCCAGTCTGTGGTTTTTGAACTTGCTCTTTTATCAGGGATGGAGAAAGCATGAGAGTTCATCTACTGCCTGAATTGTTAGGAGTATTTGGACAGAATCAGGCACTTGTGGCTGGCCGATGCCTCTGCCTGGCAGTCTCAATGGCCGGCATCACTTTTCCTGACTGAACTCGGCGGAAAGAGGGTGGTTGAGTGGACAGCGGCATCTGCCTGGCAGCCAGAGGCCTGTGAGACAGAGCTCTAATTCCTTCCCAGCAACCTTAACTGTGGCGGAGGCAAGACCAAGTGAAGGTACCCTTAGTGACAGCCATTTGGCTGGAGAGAGGCAGATATGGAGATTTCCCTGCGGGTTCTGGGCAGAAATAAGCAGGAGCTCAGTTGACATTGTGATTGGTAGGCCAGAGCAAGGAGGGAGCCATTAGGCCAAGTGCCTCTCTTCCCTTGGTCGTTAGTCAGAGGGCCTCAGGGAAAATGTCAGCTTTCCTGATCTAATTTCCAGCCCCCTGCTGTATAACTGAGTGACTCTCTTCATAACTGAGTGATTCTCCCTGCACATGGTCAGTAGCTGATTTTTCTCAAGGTGAAAGCAATTAGGCCTCCATCTCCTCCATCTCCTCCTCCCCTACTGCTAGAAAGCAAAGGAAGATGGAAGGGACGCTGTCCCTGCTTCTTCCAAGGTCAGCCAGGGTGCCCTGGCCTATTCCGGTAATTGGCTCCCTGACCTGCTCTTACCTCTCACAGGTTGTTGCAGCCTCAGGCATTTCGGTGTCCCTCGGGGAAATGAGGAGGGCAGGAGCTGCTGCTTTACACTTCCCTCCCAAACCAGAGAGAGGCCATCTTACCCTGCCCTGGGCAGGGAATTAACTGGAACACCGTGAGGCCAGCTTGGCTAGCAGCACACATACAGCACACACACGGAGCTGAGCTGCTCCCTCCTCTCTCTGGAAGATTCAAAACCAGGCAGGAGAAAACTCTTTGGAAGTTGCAATAATTCATTTGTTTGGTTAACGGCTATGCCAAGCCCTCTGTTAGCTAGGAGTTCCTGGTCCCTGTCTTCTTGAAGCTGAAGAGAGCATGGTGGGTGTAGGAGGTGGAGGGGTAGGAGAGGTAATGAGCAGAAAATCACCAAGGTGCTGAATGTCACAACAAAGGAGGAAAAAAAGATACCATGGGAACCCGATCTACAGTAGAAGTCAGGGAAGGCTGCTTGGAAGAAGAGACTTTTGAAAAGGGATAAAATCTCATGGTAAAATGTTTAAAGGTAAAAAGGGCAAAAATTGCAAATAAAAGCTTGTGATTATCCCCCACCCCCTCCCTTGTGGTAACAGCTGTAAATATAGTGTTCTGTACTTTCCCAGGAATTTTCCATATGTAGTCAGGTGCAGATACATGTATATGTATGTATTTACAATCCCTTAAAAAAAGGTAGTATTCTGCACCCATTTTGCTGGTTACATTTTTTCCACCTCACAATATATCCAGTGCATTTTTCCAGTCACTAGAGAGTGCTTTGCCTCATTCTTTTTGAAGGCTGTGTGTGGTATGAAGAAGTGAAGAAGTGATTTTTAAAGGTAAAACCTGAAGAATGAGTGAGATTAGGAAGGCAAAGGGGTGGGTCTTTAAGGGAGAGTCTAGGAAAAGGAAAATACATAGATCTCCATACCTATACCTGCTAGTCTTGCCCCTCCTCCTGTTCCCAGACCCCCTCCCTCTCCTTGCTGCCACAGTTTTCCCACTCTAATTTGCAAAGCCAGTCAGTTCCCTTTGTCTTGCCCTATCCCTGGGGAGCTCCATTGTTCTTGCCAAAGCAACTTATTAAGTATTTTCCTAAACAAAGAACCATCTACCCAGAGAAAAATTATACCACTCCCCTAACAGACAAAAGTAGCTGCAGGCAGTTGTGGTTTTAAATAGCAATTAAGAAAAAAAATCTGTTACACACATAAAGCACCTGGCAGTTCACAAATGGTGGCTGGTTGTTACTATTATTATTTACATGTGCCGATGGATGACTTGGCTGCTGAAAGAACCCATCCTTCATCCTGGAGCACCCACCTTTTGATTGGTAGCTTTTAAATGCAGAAACGGTGTTTTATTTGCCTTCGTACTCCTAGCTGTCAGCACAGGGCCTGACATAGAGGAGACACGCAGGAAATGAGTGTTGAGCTGAACACTTAAGAGCTCTGAGTGTGCTGCTCTGGGCAGATACTGAGTCATGGATATTGTGGGTCTGCTGTGAGCTGAACCCCAGTATAGATGCTTTGGGACAGTAGAGCTAACAATTTTATTATTTATTATTTATTTATTTATTTATTTATTATAGAGAGAAGAGAAGGGAAAGAAAAGAGGGAGAGAAGCATCCATGTGTGATTGTGATTGTCTCTCACAAGCCCCCACTGGGGACCTGGCCCACAACCCAGGCACGTGCCCCAACCGGGAGTTGGGCCCAACACTTCGGTTTGCAGTTCAGTGCTCAGCCCATCAACCCACTGAGCCACACCAGCCAGGACAGAGAAAACATTTAAAAAAAGACTTCTCTCCCTGGGGGACCTCACTGTCAGCCTGGGCCTTGTGAATGTAGTATCATTTCACAAACTGTAAAATACCCCTGTAGTCCCTGCTATCTTTGGTTGTTTTGTCTTTTGGGGAAGGGGTAAGCTCTCCTCCAACTTAGGCATAAAAGGTACAGTACTGTGTACGAATCTTAAATGAACAACTGAGTGGATTTTTATACGTGTATGTATGTACCTTTATAAACACTCCCCCCAAATCAACATACATGACATTTCCAGAACCTAGAGGGCTTCGTTGGCCTGTTTTCAGGTACAGTCCCCGCCAAACCACTATTTCTGACCTCTACCACCATCAACTTTTTAAAAATTCTTTTTATTTATTGCTTGCTGTTTTTTAGAATGAGAGGAAAGGAGAGAGAGAAAGAGAGAAAAACATTGATTTTTTTTCCACTCATTTATGCACCCATTGCTCAATTCTTGTACGTGCCCTGACCGGGGATTGAACCCGCAACCTTGGCATATCGACACAATACTCTAACCAATGGAGGTGCCCAACCAGGGCGCCATCAACTGTTTTTAAGCTTTTTATTGTTAAATGTAAAAGTCTTTAACTTCTACAGCTAAAGTCTTTGTTAAAGTGAGGTTTTATTGAGCCAAAAATGCTACCCAAAAGACTAGTACTGGGGCCTGGAGTCTAAACCACCAGCATCACGGCTAGGTAGAAAAGACAGCATGTTCCCGCATCATTACAGAGTTCTTACAGGCATTTTGATACATCGAGTAGGGGTAAGGGGAAGAAAGAGGTAGTCTGAAAGAATTTACATGAGCTTTAGGCAAGGGGTGGGAGAAGGTGAAGTGAGCAGCTCTGAGCTTGCAGAGTCCCAATAAGAAAATGTTTGCTCCTGTGGTAGGGCTGTGGGCAGCAGTCTGCAAAGCTCACCTGTAAACAAGCAGAGGCTCCTGGAGTTAGATGGCGCCTGGAGGAAATCATCTGCAGAAATAGCCACCTGGAAATCAATCTGAAATTCCAACAGGCAAAACAGGAATGTGAGAAGTCCTTTGTTACCTGGCCTGCAGCCATTAGCAGACTGACAGTTCTGTCTCTTTCTCTCACTCTCTGGCCACCGTAATTTAATTTAGAGCATCTCAGAATTTTTTCTTATCATTATAAATGGGATCACAGTATATATCCTTTTAGATTTGGCTTCTTGCACTCAAGCTGTAAGATTCAACCATGCCAACTCTTAGTTCTTTTGAGTGTGTGTGTATGTGTGTGATATAGTGTCTGGTGAATGAAAATATAACAATAGGCATTTGGTTTGTTTCCAGCTCTTCTGAATAATGCTGTTATGAATGTTCTCTTACACATTTATAGCCAAGAGAAATAAGTGTTTATTTCTCCTGGCTAAAATATATATATGATATACACATGAGTAGGATTGCAAAGTCATTACAGGATGCATATATTTCACTTTAGTATACTGCCAGTTTTCCAAAGCGGTTGTGCCAGTTTACACTCCTATCGGTGATGTGTGGGAGTTCCAGTTTCTCTGCCTCCTTGTCAACAGGTGGTATTATCAATCCTTTTAATCTCAGCCATTCCAGTGGATGTGTAACAGTCTCTTACTGTTTTCATGTGTTTACACTAATAAGTAACGATGTTGTTTTCACATGCTTATTTCATGTGCTTGTTTGGCCTTTTCATATGTTCATTGGCCATGTTGGACATCCTCTTCAAAGAGTCTGTTCAGCCTTGATCCTCTCACCTAGAGATGTCTCACCCACAGCTGTGTCTGTCCTTGTGCTGATCCCATCCATGAGCTGCCTCTAGAGACCCTGCTCCTAAACTGGCACCCACCTATCCAACTGGCTTTTGCTAACTCTGACAGGGTGATCCACACACCCTCAAGGTCAATGTGCCAGCTGAAATCTTGGCTCCTCTTCAGCTCCAAACCCGTTTTCCTTCCTTTCCTCTCAGGCCTACCCCACGATCTGGCCCATCATGTTCATTCTCACTGCCCTGTCCACAACCTCACATTTCTCAAGAAATGTGCACAACTAGTTTCCTTTTCCCACGCCACGCCCCTCTTTGCCCCAAGACCTCCTTTTTAAGTCTCGTCTCACACGTCACTTCCGCTCAGTTAGGTGTTTCCTATGCACTCCTCCAGCACCAGTTCCTTCTCATCATGTTGCTTATCACGCTGTGTTGTAATTACCAGTATCACTGCCTGAATCCCCGAATCAGACATCTGTTGTCTTCGCCTACTCAGCATTCATTCCCTGCTCCTTAGTTAGTACTCTCATTTTCCCTGGGAACCATCACTCCATTTGCAATCCACGTGGTCTGGGTGGGGCTGCGCAGAAGGGGGTGCACATCACCCAGGCCTTGTTCAATCAGTATATTCCATCCTTCAGCCCCATACCTGGGTCCATGTTAAGCATGGCATCAAGGCAGTTGATCAGAGCCAATCTTAGGGTTTTTGCTGGAACAACTGGGGAAGAAACATTCTTTTTCTGAGGGGGTTCCTGACAGGCTAAGATGAATGCCTGGAGCCAAGGGCAGCCATCAGGCCACCACAAGGACAAGGCCACCTGAGGGCGGAGGACCCAAGAGAAGAGTAGGGTGAAGATGTGAAGAGACATTTTGAGTCTCTGGATCAACAAGCCTGCCTGATGTCCATCCTCCTTTCAATTAAGTGAGCCAATAATTCTCTTTTTGCCCTGGCTGGCGTAGCTCAGTGGATTGAGCGTAGGCTGCGAACCAAAGCATCGCAGGTTCGATTCCCAGTCAGGGCACATGCCTGGGTTGCAGGTCATAACCCCCAGTAACCACACATTGATGTTTCTCTCTCTCTATCTCCCTTCCTTCCCTCTCTAAAAATAAATAAATAAAATCTTTAAAAAAAGAATAATTCTCTTTTCTTAAGCCAATTTGAATTGGTTTCAGTCATTTGCAACCAAAATTGTGCTAATTCATTTCCCCACTAGACTGCAAACTCCCTAGAGGCGGCACTGCCTGGCCGACAATAGGAATTCAGGAAGTAGGGGTTTAAGGAAGGAAAAACAGAAGAGCTTCTTTTCACTGCGCTGGATCCTTCCTCCTGACTTCCCCTGCCAGGTGTTATTCCAGCCATTCATCCACAAGTCTACCCCTGTCGGTCTGAGGGTGGCTCGTTCATTCTCAGCTGTGGATCTCTGCTCCCTGATTCCTTTGAAGCTTACTCGCCTGTCCCACTAGAGACTGCTGGCTGTTTCTCAGCTGTCTGTTCCCCAGATTCTCTTTGCTGGCCAATCCAACCAGCCACACATTCTAGGCGGAAGAGCTCTCCTTCACATTATTGGAGAACATAGATTCTTTTTTTTTAAGATTTTATTTATTCATTTTTAGAGAGAGGTGAAGAGAAGGAGAATGAGAGGGAGAGGGTTATCAATGTGTGGTTGCCTCTCATGCACTCTGTACCAGGGACCTGTACCAGGGACCTGACCCGAAACCCAGGCATGTGCCCTGACTGGAAATTGAACTGGTAACCAACCCCTTGGTTTGCAGCCCTCGCTCAATTCACTGAGCTACACCAGCCAGGGCTGGAGCACATAGATTCTATAAAAGAGCACTCCTCCACAGCCCTTTTGCCTTTTTAGTGCTTTGATGCATTTTGTAATTATTTTTACTTAGATTTATCGTCAAACTACAGAGTAGTCATTGCTAAAAGCACAAGCTCAGAAGGCTAACTCTAGGGGTCAAATCCCGGCCCTACTAGCTGTGTGACTTTGAGAAAGTTACTTAATCTCTCTGTGCCTCAGCCCTCATCTATAAAATGGGGATGATAATGGTACTTACTTTATAGTGTTGCCGTGAGAATTAAATAAATTGATTAATGTAAAAAAGATGAGGTTACACCGTGGGAAAAAATCACTCATGGGATATGTCACAAAGGAAGTGAAAACAAGGCCAGGTTTCCGAGTGACTAACAGCGGCCGAGTTGGTTACAGGAAATGCAGCGGAGTTTAGCCTGAGTGTCTCACAAGTAACTTCTAATGAGTTCCCTTGTTTTCTCTATTTTATCTGTAACGTGTTCTTAACCTCATGATGATATCACTAATGAAATCATTTTCAAGTGTTTGGCATCTCGTGGGGGTTCAAGAGCCAGAGGGTTACCAATAATGCAAAGGGATGATGGTAGTGTTTGCTGCACAACTTACATTTTTTTTGCATTCTTTGTATTGTACAGAGTATGTATTTCACCTGCATAATAGGTTTGGTTCTGTGATTCCAGCACCTAGATATCGATGTTACCGAGAATATTTAGGGACTCCTTCAGCCACCGCCACACTGTGGAGCTGCACATGGCTGAGAGATGGTGAAACACTGCCGTTTCGAGAGCATGGGCTTTGCATTTGGTCATATCTGGATTTAGACCTCATCACTGCTTTTTGCTTGCTTGTGTGAACTTAAACCATTAATTCATCCTCACTGAGCCCCCATTTTTTCTTCTGTAGAAATGGATAAAGTAATTGCCCCTAAGTTTGCCTCCTGGCACAATCAAAGGATTGCCCATCACAACAGATGCTATATCTTGATAGTATCTACTTTACAAGGTGGTTGTGCAGATTAAATGGGGTTGTTTCTGTAGCACAGTTAGCTCAGCATGGGCGCATAGAAAGCACCCAGTAAACATGAGTTGCAATTACTCATTATTTTACATTGGGAAGTATTTCTGATAATCATATCATAACAGGAGAGTGTAGAGTCAGGCAAGTGATGAGGAAGGCTTTCTGAGGAGATTCTAAGTTTTAAACTGGATTTGAAAGGTGGGAAGGAACCTATTTTGGCAAAGGAGATCAGGGTGTTTTGAGAAGGGGAAGAACGAACAGGTGTCTATGTGACCAGAATGAGCTACTTGGATGCAGCTCAGCCCTGTCCTCAGGGCACTGTTGGGCCTCTGCCAGTAGTGGGGAATCCCAGAAGCTTCTCTGGCTTGGCTGCAGAAGGAAACAGACATCTCCCACAGAGAGAAAGGAAGTCACCGAGTTGTGGTCTGGTGGTGCCTGAGATTGGGGCCAAACCGGCCAGTGGACCAATTTCTGTGTGAGCAAGGGGGCTGGCGGGGTGCGGGCCTGAGGGTCAGCCCAGGACTCCTTGGCCATGTGGGCAGCTGGGCTGGAGGCTTCTTTCTCTCTGCAGAGTTAGCAGGGCTGGTTCAGGGGCTTCTTCCCAGATGTTCAGATCCCTGTCCTCCTATATATCATCCTTATGGGCTCTTCTCTAGGGAAGGAAAGAGAGTACTGTACAGGGAAGGCCAAAGGGAACTCTGAGAGTTTTAAAATTCTGGTCTGAGCTTCCAGGAGGTCATCAAGGGACTGTGAGAGAGACAGCCAGGCCAGGCTCTGCTGCTTTCTTGTTGGGCCAAGTATGTCCTGTCTGCCCCTCCAGATCCACACTTTACCCTGTTCTGGGTCTGACTTGTTTCAAGACATCAGCAAACTCCTTTGCCCGCTGGCTTCAGGCTGCGCTCAGCCAATTGGAGTCTGTGGATGAGAGGCAAGAGGAGAAGAAGGTCGGGATATTTTTTCCCTTGGCTGCCTCCAAAGTCTGGCAATATGCCTTGACTGACACTCTCTGCTCTTCTTTAGGAGGCCGCTTCTCCAAAACTCCCTCCAGGTTCAGGTAACCATCTTTCCTCTGTCCCTTCAGGCCTAGGGGTGGTGACAGCTCCTTAGCTGCTACTAGCCCTGGGTTACCATGCTGTCCCATGTGGTTCTCCTGCAACACCTATACTGTCACAAATGAACCTTCCTTAAATTATTTTAATTTCAGTGCCACCTTTCAGTTGAGACACTGACTTGATACATTGGCCAAATAAGGATTCTTTTGGTTGTCTCAAGGGAGGGGGGATAGAAAGAGGGAGAGAATATGAATGTAAATTATTGCCTCATTATTGCCTCACGTACCTGAACCTTAAGGTACAGGCTTTAGACTGGTCTGTTCAAGTGCTTAGGCAAGAGCTCAAAGTTTGTAGGCTTCAGTTTCTTTCCATCCTTTAGCTCTGTTTCCTGTGGATTTGCTTTACACTCAGGAACTCTTTCCACCTAGGAATCCACCGTAGGTCCAAGTTTATATCCTCTCAATGTCAGATCCAAAGCAGGTTCATCTCTCTCTTCCATGGATTCAACAAAGTTCTAGCATTCTCATTGACTCGTCATGGGTCACAAGTCCACTCTCAAACCAATCCCTGTGATTGGAGGGATGGAGTAAGCAACTGGCCAGACTTGGGTCACATACTCGCCCCTGGAGCTTGAAATAGAGGTGCCAATCCCACTCATATCAAATGGCCTGAGAACAGGGGAGGGTGGTTCCTGAAAGAGGGTGAAGGTACTCTAACCAAAAGAGGAAGCTTAGATACTGAGTAGGGCAAAACCATGAGTGTATTCTACTTGGCTGTGTGAATTTGGACAAGTGACATAACCTCTGAAACTTTTGTGTCCTCTTCTCCAAGTGTTCTAAGAATATCTAATGATTTTTGAGCAGTGGTTATGTGCCAGGTGTTCCACTAAGGGTTTTACATAAATCTTTGGTGGGTACCATGATTTTTCCTGGTTTACAGATGAGCCAACCAAGACTCAGTCAAGTGATTTGGAGCCCAGCTTGCAGGCTGTTGTGAGGATTAAACGAGATATAAGGAAAATAATAAGCCAACATTTTTTGTACTCTTACAGTGTGTCAGGACCTGAGCCAAACATTCTACGTGGGATTCATGTTTAATCCTGGCAACAATTCTCTCAGCCTAGGAAACACCTAGCACAGGCCCTGGTTCAGTACGAACTCACTGGCAGCTTCTCTCCCCTTGTGCGCCCTGACTGTTCTCTTCATGTTGGTTCAAGTTTCTCCCCAGTGTTGGCCATCCTAGGTCCTTCAAGACTGCACAGGGTCTCTGAACTTTCCCCTGCTGCTTAGAAGCTGAGAAGAACCATGCTCAGGGCCTGCAAGAAACTGAAGTCCTGATGGGGAAATTGGGGTCAATCAGAGGAGGGCCGGTGGGAAAATAGGCATGGCGAAGTGATTGATTAGTGTCACTCAGTCAGTGTTTTCTCCTGTGCTGCTCTGGGCACTTTTAAACATCCCTGGAGGATTGGGGTTTAGCCTGCTGGAGAAGTGAGAGGTTGATGAGTCCAAGGCTCCCAGAAAGCTGGTATGAGGACCAGACACACATTCTGGCTTGTGCTACAATCCCCTGGACTGCTTTCATCCTGAGGCTAGTTACCCATCATCTTTGTCCGGTCAGGTACCAGGACCAGATGATTCTCCCAAACGATTGTTGCTACCAGAGAGGTTCTTTTTTTTTTTTTTTTTTAAAGATTTTATTTATTTATTTTTAGAGAGGGAAGGGAGGGGGAGAGAGAGAGAGAGAGAGAAACGTCAATGTGCGGTTGCTGGGGGTTATGGCCTGCAACCCAGGCATGTACCTTGTCTGGGAATCAAACCTGCGACACTTTGGTTCGCAGCCTGGGCTGAATCCACTGAGCTACGCCAGCCAGGGCTAGAGGTTCTTTATTAAAAGCTTTGACCAAGTTTTCTTCATTGGGATTGAGGGTAGGGACTCTATCTTTCCTTTTTTTGTGTTTCCAGTAACTAAATGCATGTTTAATTGAACTTAATAGTGATACTTTATTCAGAGCCTCCCATGGACCAGTTACTCTACTGATCATCAGATTTAATCCTCAAAACAACCTTGTGTTATAGCTACATTTTTTATCCCTATTTTACAGAGGAGTAAAAAGTGCAACTCTGAGGAGTTAGGTGACTTGTCTAAGGTTGGAAGGCCAGCAAATTAACTAAATGGTAAGCTAGTAAGTAGCTTGGAACTCTCTCTTGAACTCCAGATGGGCACCTCTGGTTGCATATTTGACATACTCACTGGAATGTCCAATGACATCTGAAAATTAACACATCCAAGACTGAGTTTCTGGTGTCCACTCACCCAGCCTGCTCAGTTAGTTGCAACTGCACCTGTCAGTTGGTCAGGACAAAAACCTTGAGTTATCTTTCTTTCTTTCTTTTCTTTCTCACACGCTCTAGCTCTAATCCATCAACGCTTTCTGTTAGCTGTACCTTAAAATTGCCTCTAGAATTGATCACTTCTCACTCTCTCTACTGCTCCCTTTCTGGTCCAAGCCATCATCATTGTTCACCGGGATTGTTGTGAGAGCCTGCCTCCTCATTGGTTTCCCTGTGCTGGAAACCCTTGAATGGATAAATTGATGAGAAAAAGCCAAAGTCCTTATTCTGAGCTACAAGTAGTATTCTGAGCTTCCTGAGACTTCTCTCGCCTCATTTGCAGTCTCCACGCTTCCTGCCCCCCAATCCTCTTCACTCTGCTGCATTTGCGTTTCCTCAGACCATGCCTCTCACCTCAGAGACTTTGCATATGCTGTTTACTCTGCCTGGAAACCTCTTCCCCCAAATACCCACATGACTTGCTTCTGGATCTCCTTCAGGTCTTTATTCCAATGCCATCTCCTTGGTGAAGCTTTTCTGGATACACAATGCAGAAGTTCACACCCTCCACTGATATTTCTATTCTCCCCCCACTTTTTTTTTGAGGATTTAGCACCATCTAAGATAATATATCTATTCTGGTTTATTGTCAGTTTCTCACTCAAATGTATGTCCCATTATAGCAGATTTCTGGTCAGTTTTGTTCACTGTTGAATCTCCAGCTCCCTTAACAATGCCTAACACATGCTAAGTGCTTAATAAATATTTGTTGAATAAATATTGTTTATCTTTTTGGTGACTAAATGAATAAATGAATGTAGAAGGAGAAATGAAGTCTGTTGACTCATTCTATTGCTCTATGCTGCCTATCTAAACTCAGTGTGTCTGTGATACACAAGTGGCTATTTGATGGTACTCACCGCAGGGGCCCCCAGTGTTGCTGGGGCTCTTGGGGATTCGTGCGCACCCTTCTTGCTTGAAAGGTTCTGAATCATTTGAGAAATAAGACAAAGGAATAAGGCATATGGAAATCATTATGTGTAATGATAAACTGATATTGAAGGTAGTGGCTTATGTCTGTGAGTAGTTGTGCTCTCCTAATACTATTGATCTCTGAAGTGGACCAGTTTTACTACCCATTCATTGGCAGTGCTTGATACTGTGTAGACCTTAAGGCGCAGAGAGATAGGAACAATGCCTTTTCCACGAGGAGATGATGTGTGTTGAGCAGTAATACCTATTCTTTCTCCCAAACTCACAGATCCTTTAATCACTTCTCTCCTTTAGGGAGGAGTGAGTTGGAAGAAGAAGTAAGCCAATGGATGCCTTTCCCATGGAGGAAACAATGAGGATGAGTGTCTCTTACTTAATACCCCCCAACTCTTTTTTTAAAAGATTTTATTTATTTATTTTTAGAGAGAGGAAGGGAAGGAGAGAGGGTGAGAAACATCAATGTGTGGCTGTCTCTCGCACGCCCCCTACTGGGGACTTGGCCCACAATCCAGGCATGTGTCTCCACTGGGAACGCAAGCAGCCAGGGCTTATACTTTTTTTTTTTTTTTTTTTAAAGAGTTGGGAATTAGCCTTGGCTCTTGTAGCTCAATGGATGAGCACTGGCCTGTAAGTCAAGGGGTCACTGGTTCCATTCCCAGTCAGGGCACATGCCTGGGTTGTGGCCCCAGGTCCCCAGTAGGGGGCGCATGAGAGGTGGCCACACATTGATGTCTCCTTCTCCCTCCCTCTCTCTCTAAAAATAAAATCTTTTAAAAAATAATAAAACAGCTTTATTGATATATAATTCATATACCATAAAATTGACTGTTTAAATATACAAGTCAGTGGTGTTTAGTATATTCACAGAGTGGTGCAACCAGCACCACACTTTAATTCCAGGATATTTTATTGTCCCAATGTCCTTTGAAACCCAAACATTTTTAATGTTTACAAAGTCCAATGACCTATTTTTTCCTCCTATTGATCTATTTTTTTCTATTGCTGCTTGTTCTTTTCGTGTCATATCCAGGAAACTATTGCCCAATACAATGTCATGAAGATTTACTCCAATGTTTTCCTTTAAGTTTTATGGTTTTAGCTCTTACATTTAGGTCTATGATACATTTTGCATTAAGCTGGTTATATGGTGTGAGTAGGAGTCCAGTTTCATTCTTTTGCATGTGGATATCCACAACCTTGGTGTATTGGGGACCAAGACTGCGACCTTGGTGGGATGACACTCTAACCAACTGAGTTACCGGCCAGGGCTGAATTTTTTTTCAAGATTATTTTGTTTCGCCCTGGCTGGTGTAGCTCAGTGGATTGAGCATGGGCTGTGAACCAAAGCATCGCAGGTTCGATTCCCAGCCAGGGCACATGCCTGGGTTGCAGACCACAGCCCCCAGTAACTGCACATTGATGTCTCTCTCTCTCTCTCTCTCTTTCTCCTTCCTTTCCCTCTCTAAAAATAAATAAATAAATCCTAAAAAAAAGATTATTTTGTTTCTTCTGTGTTCCTTGCATTTCCACATGAATTTTAAGATTAGCTTGTCAATTTCTGCAAAAAAAGCCAGCGGAGGTTCCGATAGGCATTGCATTGAAGCAGTAGATTGGTTTGGGGACCATTGCCATTTTACTCCTCAGAATGCTGTCTGTTCATTCCAGTCCAGGAACCTGAGGTTTCTTTTCATTGAGGTCTATGATATATTTTAGGTCTTCTATTATATCTTTCAACCATGTTTTGTAGTTTTCAATGTATTAAGTCTAACACATGCTAGGTGCTTAATAAATATTTGTTGAATAAATGTTTGTCTATCCTTCTGGTGACTAAATGAATAAATGAATGTAGAAGGAGAAAGGAAGTCTGTTGACTCATTCTGTTGCTCCATGCTGCCTATCTAAACTCCATGTGTCTGCGATACACAAGTGGCTATTTAATGGTACTCACCCCAGGCCACCATGTTAGATGAATTTAACAAATCTTTTGTTAAATTTATTCCTAAGTATATTCTTCTTCTTTTTTTTAAATTAAGATATTGTATTTATTTATTTTTAGAGGGGAAGGGAGGGAGAAAGAGAGGGAGAGAAATGTCACTGTGTGGTTGGCTCTCACACGCCCCCTACTGAGGACTTGGCCAGCAACCCAGGCATGTTGCCAGACCTGAATAGAACTGGCAACCCTTTGGTTCAGAGGCAGGCACTCAATCCACTGAGCCACACCAGCCAGGGCATTACCTTCTTCTTCTTGATGCTATTGTAAATGAAATTATTTTCTCAATTTCATTTTTAGATTGTTCATGTTAGTTATTATGGAGTGAATGTTTGTGTCCCCACAAAATCCATATGTTAGAATCCTAACCTTGAATGTGATAGTGTTAGGAGGTTGGGCCTTTGGGACGTGTTTAGGTCACCAAGATGGAACCCTCAGGAATGGGATTAGGGACCTTATAAAAGGAGCTCAGAGGAAACAGCGTCTGTAACCTCACCCGAACCTGACCATGCTGCCACCCTGATCTCAGACTTCTAGGCTCCAGAACTGCAAGAAATAATTTCTGCTATTAAAAATCTATGGTATTCTATTATAACAGCTCAAATGGACTAGCGTATAGAAATTCAGCTGTTATTTGTGTATTGATCTTATACCTGCAACCTTGCCAAAACTCATTTATTATTTCTAATAGTTTTCTTTTTGTGGATTCCTTAGGATGTTCTAAGACATTCCTTAGGATATAAATAAGAGCATGTCATCTACAAATAGAGATAGTGTTATTCTTACTTTCCAGTCTAGATGCCACAATCCCCAACTCTTATCCTGTCTTTCATTCTCCCCACACACAGCCTTTAGGTTAATCTTTCTAGTGTTTTGCTTTCAAGTTGGAGTAGGATTTGGAGACCCATGTTGGAAGCCACGTTTGGCTGCTGATCCATTCCTGTTTCTTGAGGTACAAAATTCTTTGAAGAAATGACAAATTAAAATGAGATAATGTGTAGTAAGCTGTTATTGTCCCTCTCTCCTACTAGGCACCAGATCCCTGTGTTCAGCAAGGCCACCACAGTGCTGGTCTCCCAGAGAGCACCCGTCCTAGAGAAGACCACATGGGTGATGCCCCTGAGACAACCACGACTGTCCTGATACCAAATGCTTGTCTTTAGTTCTCACAATGCCACGAGACTGATGTTAATCTCATTTTAGATATGAGAAAACCAGAGTTCAAAGTGGTTTTAAACGATTTTAAGGTAAGTCTCAGAGTCTAGATTTGAACCCAAGTCTTTCTGATTCCGTTATATCAAACTGTCTTTTAAAAAATAATATTTAAAGTTTTAATTTTAGCTTGAAAATAATACATGCACATGGCAAAAAAACTCAACAGCACAAAAAGACGTGTAGTGAGAGTATTTCTTTCTTATTGCCATGCCCTCAGTTCCGCCATCCCCAGGGGTAGTTATTATTAGTAGTTTCTGGCGTTTCCTTCCAATATATTCCATACATAACTAAATACATATGTCTAGCCCTGGCTGGCATAGCTCAGTGGATTGTGCGCGGGCTGCGCGAACCAGGGTGTCACAGGTTCGATTCCCAGGTCAGGGCACATGCCTGGGTTGCAGGCCATGACCCCAGCAACTGCACATTGATGTTTCTCTCTCTCTCTCTTTCTCCCTCCCTTCCCTCTCTAAAATAAATAAATAAAATCTTTAAAAAAAAAATACATATGTCTATAGTTATATAGCTTCTTATTTAAGACCACATACACACACTCAGACTTACTGAATGTTACACATCTTGCTTTAAAAAAAACTTAATGAATCTTGAAGACCATTCTTACAGCAGCACATACGGATCGTCCTCATTCTTTTTAGCAGCTGCACGCTGTTTCATTTCGTCCAAATGCTCCCCATACTGAGGGATATTTAGAATTTTTCCCATTTTTTTGCTGTTACCAACAATTCTGCAGCAAACATTCTTGTATGAATTTACTCGTACACGTCAAGCTGCTTTGGGAAATACTTTGAAAAGTAAAAAAGCCATACAAGGACAGGGCTTCTATGAGTAAGAAGATTGCTGACCATCAGTGCTCTCTAGCAGACAAGGATAGCTCTCTATCACTTGCTCTAGCTGTCAGAATTGTCTCCTGGGAGTCTCTGGCTTGGAGTGGACAGCACTATCGCGCTGGGTTTGCAGTTATTAGGCCTCAGCCTGGCTGAGCCCAGGTCGTGGCCTATTTTAGCTGAAGTGCTGAGCTACTGATACTGGTGTACAGCACTCTGATGACTGCAGGGGTAGCCAAAGCCACGTCTCTGAGATGACCTTGGATGTCAAGGTGCCTTGGGTGGCGTTGTTTAGCTAGATTAGGCTCTGACCTCTTCTGATCAGGAGAGGGCAGTAGTAAGCTGCCTAGCACTTTCGCGTGGCTGGTGGAAAGCTCTTCTCCCCAGCACCAATGGTTTCTGTCTGGAACAGCGCCAGGGAGAACCAGGCAGCCAGGTAAATCTCTTTACTCTTGAAGAAAGAAGATGTGATGGAGGAAATTTGGGTTGTAACATGCATTGAGGATAATTTAGGAGAAAATAAAATCAAGGTAGCTTCTCCCACCATGAAAATAGCTTTATTTTTTTTCTCATAAATATTATGCACACACACTGTAAAAACTTCAAACAATACATAGAAGTACAAAGAGCAAGAGAAAAACTGCCTGAAATCTTATGGCATGAAATAACCACTGTTCACATTTTTGGCAGTATTTTTGAAACCTGCATTTTTTTTAACCTGGAAGCAGTGAACATCTATCTATGTCAGTACCTTTAATGTCCGAGGCCTCAGGACTTGTACGTACATAAATGTTCCTTAAATTTTTCCACCTGTGTTACCCCAAAGGCAGAGAAGATGAATGCATGTATTGCTGGGCCAGTGGTGTGTGAGACAGTGTGTGGCGCTGAAATGTAAGAAGGAAGGAAAAACTTCTTTGACATTATTGGGTTTTCACCTGAAAAATTCAGACAAGTTTTGCTTTATACCTCATTACATTTTGCATTCTACACCATGCTTACTTCTATTTTAAAATATTGTTTTTTCTCCTTCAAATCTTCATAATATTCTCTATATTCTATTAGAGCAAAACACAATATTGGAGATTTAAGTCATTCCAATTTTTCTCTACTATAAACGCTACTGCAACGAGTGTCCTTATGCATATGTATTTTCTCTGGTCTGAGTATATATATCATTGGAATAGAGTTCTACACTGGGAACTTTAAAATACATTTTTAGTTTATTTTTTTTTAGAGAAAGAGTGGGGAGGGGAAGAGAGTGCGCGTGCCTGAGAGAGACAGACATCAATTTGTTGTTCCACTTATTTATGCATTCATTGGTTGATTTTTGTATGTGCCCTGACCAGGAATGGAACCCTCAACATTGGTGTATCAGCACCATGCTCCAATCAACTGAGCTATCATCCAGGGCTAAAATGGGCACTTTTAAAAATAAAGATATGCCTTTTCTGCTCAATGCTTTTGAGAAATGGACACAAATGAGATGAGAAAGGGAGCTGATGGAAAGGGGTTGTCTCTTTGAGCTTCCTTTTCTCGTCCTGGCTGGGATCTCATGGTGGACTGGCTCTAGGGTTGGACCCAGCTCCTCTTTGGCATTCGTCACATACTAATTACAGGGCTTCTGGGTGCCCAGTGCTGTACTAAGTTCTTCTTTCCACTTTATCTTATTTAGTCTTCACGACAAGCTGGGAGGGTAAGCACTGTTATTCCATTTTACAGAGTGGGAGCCAATGCAGTGAATCCAGGTGTTTTGGCCAAGGTTACACAGTTAGTAATTAGATGCAGGGGGTGTCTGGATTCAGGAATCCAGGGTCTTTGTCAGCCTAGTGAATAAGACACCTTGGCTGTAGACTTGTTTCTAGGACAGTTGTCTAAAAACCTTTTAGTTACAAGTCAAAACCAAACCAAACCACCACAAACACTAAAGCTATTTTGTTTTTGTTTTTAAAGGGAGGATGATGGTGGGAGAGAGAATTCTAGGCACACAGACAATCTCATGGAACCCAAGAGGAGAAGTAATTAGCCTCATGAGGGATGAGGAAGCAGCTCTCTCTCTCTCTCTCTCTTTGTTGCTCTCTTCTGTTTTGTTTTTCTCTTTCCTCTCTTTCTGGGAAATCATCACTTCCAGCATCGGCTTCAGTGTGTACATCAGCCTCATTCTTCTCCTCCAGCAGGTCAGCTTCTCTGCTCTCCCACGAATGTGACCTTCTCCCAGCCCCCAGCTTGACATCTGCTCAGTGTAAGCATACAGCTCAGCCTGAACTAGGATCTCTCAGTCCTAAACCTGAAACCCCAGGAGAGAGGATCTGATCTGATTATGCCACAATGGGTGTCCACTTCTGGTCCAACCAGTTGTGGCCTTGAGGCACAGGGTTCAGAAGTATAAATATGGCTGTTAGTCTAGTCTGGGTGTAGGGGCAGGCCTTCAAAAAAGGGGATCACTGGGGGATGGGAAAATTCCTACAAAAGTACATGTTTCTGTCTACTATGAATTCATACCTATAAAATCCAAATGTTAATCAGCACTGTTTTGGCTGTAAGTGACAGAAATTCTAGATGACTTAAACAAAAAAAAAAAAGGTGGGGGAGGAGGAGGGAATTTATTGTCTCTAACAGAATAGTCAAGGGCTTGGCTTCAGGCACAGCTAGATCCATTTGCTAAGAAAAATACTATTAGGAACCTGCCTGTTTCCATTTCTTAGTGAGACCTTTGTATTTGCTTCATTTCCTAGGTAGGCTTTCGCCTTGTGGTGGTAATGTAGCCACTAAAAGCTCTGGGCTTATAATCTCATGACTTAGCTTTCTCCACAGAAAGCAAATTTCTCCTTTCCAATCATTTTAGCTTTGACTGGTTTTGATTGAGTTATAAGCCCATTCTGAACCAATCACTGTGGCCAGGGGATAGTTTCCTCTGATTGGCTATCCCTGGGTCACATGACCATTTCTAAAGCTGCCTTGGTTCAACCACATTGAGTGGAGTCAGCGAAGGACAGTTTCCCAAAGGAAAAATGGGGTGTTATTACCAGAGATTCCAGAAACTACTATTTTAAAACAGTGAATTGCAATTTGCACCAATAACCTCTTGGGACATATTAAATAATCCTGGTGGAGGGCGAAGAGATACCTTTTATTCTTTTATTCAATATACATTTATTGAGGGTTCTCTGTATGCTCAGCACTGTGCTGGGCTCAGGGAATACAACAGTGAATCTGGGAGACAAGATCATTCTTCTCATGGAGCTTAAATCCCAGTAGTGTACCAACAAATAAATGTTTCTCGAGCATCTACTGTGTACAAAACACTGTTCCTCCCACCTCCATATAAAGAGAGCTAACACGTGCCTTTTTCTCTGGAAGCTTAGAATGTACCAAAGCAAATAAAATCATGACAAGTAATAAGAGCAAATGGTAAATGCCCAGAAAGTTATACAAGAAGGTGCTTAGAGAGAGAGGACTGGGCTGAGGAACTGTTACCACTACTAATGGCAAAAATAAAAATAACTAACATTCATTCAGTGCTTACTGGCTGCCAGGCACTGTGCTAAGAAGTTTCTGAGCAACATCTCCTTTAATCCCACTAACAACCGTATGAAGAAAGCACCCTATTTGAGAGAGGAAGGAACTAAGGCTCCAAGAGGTGAAGTGCCTTGCTCAAGAGCTCACAGCTGGGGAGTCGCAGAGTCAGCACTTGAACCCAGGTCTGTCTGACTGCAGAGCCCATAACTTCGACCATTATATAGTCCTGGGCTTATGTAATAAAAGGGCAGGAGGTGTTGGGTCAGGAGACCTGGGCATGTGGTGTACCTGAGGGGCAAGGGGCCTGCAAGAACAGGCTTTGTTCTTCCCTCTACACAGGGGGCTTTCTCTGCTTCTTCATACAAATGGGGGAAAGTGGCTGTCCCCAGCTTTGGGTCCAGTACCTAAACTTTTTTGACTCCCTGGTGCTGATTACAAACTGGCAGCCCTGGAGACCAAATATGATGCACAAGATATTCTTAGTCTGTGGAAGTTAAAAGAATGAATTAGTGCCCAGTATTCAAAAATTGGGAAATATCACATAAAAAAATCTAAAAAATTAGAGTATCTGTCAAGTCTGGACCTATATTCCCATGGCAACCATCTGCTACAGCAGAGTAGCAGCTGCTACTTTTAGACAAGACACAGTCTCTCCATTCACCACACTGCCCATTCCGCATTGTCTCTCTTTGGGCTGTTTCATTCATTTTTGCTACTGATGACCCTTGGGGGCATTTGAATTAGAGTCACTCTGTCCCAGTTTCTGAGTTCCAGGAGATAGAATTCAGACCAGCTCTGGTCAAATGTGCACCGTGGTTCAAAGCAGCATGGCAGTAGCAGGGTGGGCTTCGGGTAGGTCCACATGGACTTTATGAGTACCTCCTCTTTAGCGAGGTGTGTGGGCAACAGTGGACTCTCAGGAAAAGGATTGTCATTGGGAGATACTCCAAGACAAGTCTAGTAGAACGGGGGAAGAAGTTCAGATTATTACTCACTTTTAAGGTGTGTAATAATGAAGTCATAATGAAGGCCTGAACTGAAGCAGAAACAGAGGGGATGGAGGAGTAAGGGGGAGATTTATAAGATGTTAAGAGCATGATGATTTGTGGGCAGGGCAAGGAGAGGGCAAGGGTGACGTTTGAACCTCCAGCTTGTGTAACAGGGCAAAAGGTAGTGTTATTCATCAAGATCAGGAACACAGGAGGAAGAGCAGGTTTGGGGGTGCAGATAAAGACTTCAGTTCTGGGCACGTCGGGCTTGCTGTGCTTGGGGTCATGCAAGTAGAGCTGCGTAGTAGGCAGGTAGCACTTGGGGGAAGACGTTGCCTGGAGATATGGTTTGGAAGGTCACCAGCAAAGTGGTGGATGTTAGAAGACTTGGGCACCGATTAAACCTGGGGGGGGGGCATGAGGAATAGGAAGAGAAGGGGAATATGAGCAGAATCACCAAGGGGACAATATTTAAGGGATGGAGAGCAGCCAGTAATATACCAAAAAGTGCTGGTCGCAGAGGGAGAAAGAGAACCAGGGGGTGTGGCTTCAGAATTCCAGGAAGGAGAATTTAAAGAAGAGAGTGGTCAACATCTGTTTACTTCTATTTTTTTTAAAGATTTGTTTATTTTTAGAGAGAGGGGAAGGGAGGGAGAAAGAGAGGGAGAGAAACATCGACTGATGGGTTGCCTCTCCAACCCCCCCACCCCCCGCCACCAACATGGGACAAACTCACAACCCAGGCATGTGCCCTGAACAGGAATCTAACCCGTGACCTTTTGCTTTGCAGGACAATGCACAACTGACTGAACCACACAGGCCAGGGTTCAACGGGTGATTAAAGAGGAGAAGAAAGAAAGGCCTGGAGACAGTCTTTTGGATTTGGCAGTTCAGAGATCATCAATGAGTGTGATGGGAGTGGAGTGGTTGGGCAGAAGTTACAGGGGCTGAGAAATGAGTGGGCAGGGAGGATGGGAGACAGGGTGTCAACTCTCCCCAGGGCTGGAGTGTGGAGGGAGGGAGAGAGCTTGTCCAAGGGCAAAGAGTTTGTGTCAAACAAGATTCCATGGGAAGGCCTGGCTGCAGGTAGAGACCCCTGCGGAGCTAATGTCTCATTCTGTGTATGTGTATGGGAGGGCCTAGGAAGGACCCAGCTGCCAGGTGCTGTCTTGTTTGTGGAACTGGAATGGAAGCTCATCCTAGGGGCCAGCAAAGGGAATTGCCTGAAGAGGAGGCCCCAGCTTTGTGGCTGGGTTTTCCCCCCTGCTCTGCATCTAGTTTCCTTGATCCACTGATTATCTTGGGCCGGTTTTGCTGAATGACTCAGGAGCTTGAGCAACCTTTGCGTACTGGGTTTCAAAGCTCTGGGGGAGGGGAAGTCTGATTCTTTCCTGATAACTGAGAAACAGTCATTAGATATTGAAAGAAGGACAATTAGCCCCAGCTTTAGAAAAAAAAAGGATCTCTAAGCACTAGAGAATTCTAGTGCTTGGATCTAGGAGCAAACAGCAGATGCTGGGGTGCTTTTCCTCTCTGCCTCTCCCTAAGTCTTAATAAAAATAACAATATCTAACAGTTACTGAGTGCTTTTATAATGATCAGGCATTGTTCTGTGAGCCTACAGGCTTTACCTCTGACATTGAGTACACTTATTATCCCATTTCACGTGACGAAGTTGAGAGTTAGAGAGGTGACATGACTTTCAGCAACTGGAAGAGCTGAAAATCGACTTCCAAAAGCCCATGTTCTTTACCACTGCACAATACTGCAGGTCTCAGGATGTCTCTGTGGGACCCAGCAAGGCTGTGGGACTGAAGAAGATCCAGCAAAATGGCTGGAAAATAAGGTTCTTAAAAGAAACTTCTCTCAGCTAGGATTTCTACTGGGAAGGAAGGGACAGGATCCTCGGAGCTCATCTGAGGCTCCTGGTCACCTGAGACCCCTTCTGTGGCTGCCCCCTCCCCTGCACCCCTCCAGTAAGCTCAGTGATAAAGGGTCTATTCATTGGGCCTCCCAGAGTTGGGTCTACAAGCTAGTCCCTCCCTCCTCCAGTCTGCCTTCCCTGCCCCTCCTTTTGGACTCGACACCTGGTATCTTTTTCTTGTGTGTCTGAGCCCAGGGCGGGTGAGGCCCAGACAAGCACAGTATCACTTTCTTCCTAAACTGTCCCTGAAGCAGGGACAATTTTGTGTGTTGTCCGCCCTCACCGTTAGTGCATACTTCCGAGGGTTCCTGTGGAATCCAATCTCCGGTAAACACCCAAAGGGGAGGAAGTGGGCCAAGCAATGAGCCTGCGATTGCATCAGGGCTGACGCACTCCCTCTGCCTTTTCTCCTATCTCGGTCTCCAGAGGAGCCCTGTGGGGTCAGGTTCAGGCCCTCTCCCCTTCGTTCAGCCCAGGACAGAGGCTAAGGTTAAGGTGGAAAAGTGATGTTTACAGAGTGACAACCAGGCGCTGTGTAACGATAATAGTAATACCTGACTTAGGACACGTCAGGCACTGGAACAGCGGCTCTAGTTCTGTAATAAGAAGCAATTAGGATTTTATTGCATGCTGCTGCTATGTGGTTTACATATATTATCTAGTTCTAGCAACACTTTTTTTTTAAGGTTTTATTTATTTTTTAGAGAGAGGGGAAGGGAGGGAGAAAGAGAGGGAGAGAAACATTGATGTGAGGGAGAAACATCGATTGGTTGCCTTTCCCACACCCCCAACTGGGTCCCTAAGAAAACCCAGGGTTGTGCCCTGACTGGGAATTGAACCATTGATCTTTCACCTTTGAGGGATGATGCCCAACCAACTGAGCCCACCTGTCTGGTCAGTGCTAATTTAGCAACGCTGTTAAGAGTTAGCATGATTATGATTATCCTTTTACAGGTGAGGAAACTCAGACTCAGAGGGCTTAAAGTTCAGAATTATCCAAGGTCACTCAGTTGGTCATTGGAGAGTTGAGTCTTAGATTTGGGTGTTTTTATTCTTTGCTTCCTTAATTAATGTAATTTTTCTCAACATGGGTAGTTATTATTAACTTTGGTTTATAAAGAGGAAACCGAGGCTCAGAAAAGTAAATTGACTTCAGGTCAAAGTGCAAGTGTCAGTTCTTGTCACCCTTAATGTGATGCGTTCATGCTGAACTAGAGTGGGCCCAGGAGGAAGGAAGCCTTGCTGGAGTGTTCCTAAGACTGTCCTCAATTCAGGGTGGATTTCATATTATTTCTCCCCTCCCCTGTCTCTAGGCAGTGGTGGAGTCAGCAGCTGCCTCTGTGAAGTTCCTTTCTGTATTGGCTTGTGGTCATCTGCTGACCCAGGCTTCCCTCCGGACTGCCAGCTCTCTGAGGGCCAACTCTGGCTATTCAGTCATCTGTCTGTAGTCAATAGCGCCTGACCCACAGGGGAACTTGTTTGAATGACTAAATGGACTCATTAGGAGCTGGGATTGGAACCTAGGCCTTTTGGGCTCTGCCAGAGCCATTTCCACTCCATTACCTGAGTCGGGGCCCTCTCACCCAGGAAGGCCAAGCCACACAAGCTGAGAAGCAAATGGCCAGGCAGCAGGCAAGCTGACTTAGAATTCTTCCCCTCTTCTTTCCTTTTCTTTTTCAGAAGCCAAGGAGAAATATGCAAACTCAAAGGTGCCGAGAACCAGTCTCAGCTCCCAAGTCAAGGAATGCAAAAGGTGAGAGTCGCCATGGTAACGGCAGTGCCAGGTGTGTTGCTGAATACCTACCTAGTTCTGCAGCAGCAGCAGGGAAAGCCTGCCCAGTGCCTGGTCGAAGGCTTGCATTTTCTGGCTACAGGGGAACTGCATTTCATTTGTTTCTCTTAATGGGACATTACTGGAGACTTTGCTTTTCCATGCTTCCATTTTCTTATAAGTGAAAGGGGAGGGAAAAAACCCCATTTTCCTTCCCCTCCCACCCACTCAGAGAAATGCCAGAAAAACACCAGCATTCCCAGCATCAGAGGCTCTGCTGCTGCCAGTCATGAAACCCATCATCACTGAAATCGCTTGCTCTACTTTAAAGGTTTGTGAAAACTGCATCAAATCGATTTTTGCCATATCACTTCTATCTGTTATTTCTGTGGTTTCTCCTCTTCACTGCTGCATTTCCCAGGGGCAAGAGACAAAGTGTATATGGAAACTTAAGGTACTCTTTTGTGGTTTGGGAACCAAAAAATAAAAGGATTTGGGAGGGTACCAAATTGTTTTTCTTCTACTTCCTCATGTATATACATATTTATTTTTACCCTGGGTCTGTTGAAAAGGATTTGGTTCACAGATTCCAAGCTCAGTTTAGCTTCAGGTCTTAATCACGTTTGAGCAGAGAATTTTGTGGCCACAGGGATGGAAAGAACTTTGGAAGTCACCTAGCTCAGAGGTCTTCTGACTTTTAGACATTATTAGTGGTTAAAACTTCAAAAAAATGAGAAAGGGGCACCAAGACATGGTTGCTAGCTTTTAGTTTGACCAAGCAGAACGTTAAAGAAAAATGACTTATCATGTTACAACCACTGCTTCATAAAAGGAAGGACATTTTAATACCAAAAAAAGAAGAAAGGGTATACTCTCAGAATGAAAGACTGTCCCTTGAACTGAATAAATTTAGCAAAAGTCACCTCTGTATCTTTATTTTTCTCCTTTTCCCATACACTAGCACCAGTTTGAGGGTGAACCACTAATTTGGCTTAATGTACCTACCAGTATTTCTTGCAGATGGTGTCTTGTCCTCTGTATACCTCTGGTGGCTGGGGCGCTCACTACTTAATCTCTTTGGATAATCCAGGCTGTTTCTTCTTTTTTATTGCCCCTCTCTTGCTTTTGCCTGCTCTACTTCAGGCGGGTTAATATCCCTTTCCTGTGCTTCCTTATGTCCTCCCAGGTGACCACTTTTGTAGTTCTTATCTCACAGTGTTGTAATTGCCAGCTAACCCATCCATCAGCAATGAGACTGTCAACTTCTTGAGGGCGGGCCTACATCTTCTCACTGTTGGATCCTCAGGCCCATCACATGGCAGAGGCTCATCAATAATTGTTGATTGAAGGAATGAAACTCTATCCACCAGTCTAATGATATAGTGAAGTAACCGTCACAATAATCATGACAATAACTAACATATACTTAATGTACACTGTAGCCTAAGCACTTTATGTGATTTTGATCAGGAATGGGCTTTTATGTCAGGTCATTTGGAATAAGATGCAAAGGATAATTTATGAAGCATAGTATTTTAAAAGGAACAGGTCACCTGGGAATTTATCCTACAGATATCCCCTAGAAGGGCTTCCAAGTTCTATATGCAAAAATGTCCATTGCATTACTGCTTGTAATAGCAAAATATTGGAAATGATCTAAATATCACTAGAGAGATATTAAATAAGCCATAGTTCAGCCATATTATGTAGGCAGTCTTTAAAAGAATAAGGTAGATATAAATGTAGTGACATAGGAAACTTCCCAAGACATATTAAGAGAAACCCATTTCTTTTAAACACATGTGTGCACACATACGTGAGTGCATAGAAAAAGTGTGAGTGTACAGAGAAAAATTTGGAAGAACAATATAATACAAATTGTTAATAGTGGTTCTTTCTCTGGGTATGATCATTGGGGACTTTTACTTTAATAAGCATTCATCTCTGTAATTAAAAAATTGTGTAAGAAGCTTGTCTTATTTTTAACAGTTTTATTAAAGTATAATTTATGTATCATAAAATGCATGTACCATTTTTAAGGCTGGGGAGCTGGGAAAATTTTTTAAGACACAACTAGAAGGAAAGTCTTCTGGGTTGAAGCTAATCAATCTTTTGTCCCTTTGCCTGCGTTCTGTTCCCTTCCTCACAATGGGCTCCCCACCCCTTCTCAATAGCTCTCCTTGGCCTGGAAAACTCCTTCTCTTTACCTAGGCCTATAAAAGGAGGGGTCGCACTCACTGACTTCTGAGGTTCTTTTAGACATGAATTTGGTTAAGTTCATATTCCTTCTGCTCTCTCTCATACCAAAACTCATTTTCAGGAACAACTGTAATAACATAAACAATGAAAAAAAAGATGAAAAGAAAAAACAGAACTAAAAAACCAACAACCCCAAACTCATTTTTAGGGAGGATCTGATCATTCTGTTCTCATTACATAAAAATGTCTAGTGAGGCCCAGTTTAAATTTTCTCTCTTGTGATGTTTGCATTTGAACAAAAGATGAAATATTATTTGGCTTTAAACAACAACAAAAAAAGAAACCATCCATTGTGCAGTTTATATGTATACTACCTGAAGATGGGGTAGGTGATATGTTTTGGGGGGCAGGGCACCTTTTCAGTATCCTTGAAAAACAAGTTAGAATCACTTGTGTGGAGATTGGTACTCGAGGTTACTACTGGGTAAACTGGGACCCGCTGTGGAGGGGATGTCAGCATTCTGGCCATTCCGCCTGACAGAATTAAGACAACTGTGCACCTGCCGGGGAAGGAGTGCTCTCAATTTCACAATGTGACCTTGATTGCCCCATTTAACCTGGTGCTTTGATGTCTCAGTGTGTAGAAACATTATCACAGGCAGAGAGCATATATTAAACATTTATACACAAACAGATCCCGTAAGTCACTCTGGAACAGGTTGCTATAATGAAGAGCTTGCACTCTTAAACCAACATCCAGAATGTGGGGAGACTGCGACCACATTCTCATTTGAGAAGCAGAGGGCACAGTGGCTGATGGGGTGTGTGGGGGGGGTCCTGGACAAATATTCCCTGGGTTCAAATCCTGCCTCTACTCTGTCCTATCTAGGTGGCCTTGGTTAAATTCGTTAGCTGGCTCTGCTGTTATTCATCTGTTTTCCCATTTGTAAAGTGAGGATAATAATAATTTCCAACTCCTAGGATGGTTGTCAAATGATCTTAGTTAATACACATAAAGTACTTAAAACAGTGCTTGGCACATAGCAAACGCTCAATAATCCCTTCGTAGTGTAGGGAGATTTGCTGCTTCACTTCCAGCAGCTCATTTCAGTTAATAAATTTTTTGATATTTCCCAACTTCCAAAAGGGGAAACAGTCTGGAAGTATCGCACAGTGCTGTGAACTGAACCCAGCAGGCAGGACAACGCAGCGCCAGAGGTTAAAGTACTGGCCTGGAGTCCGCTTGATTCTCAGTACCGCCCAGAGCAGATCCCCGCCTCTCCGCCTCAGTTGCCTCATCATTATTAAGATAAAACAGGAAGTTAAGCAGGATCTCTATCTATCTATATCTATCTATCTATCTATCTATCTATCTATCTATCTATCTATATTCGTGTTTTTTAACTTTTCCCTCTCCCTCACTCCGAGTTCCAGAGGTCATTTCTTGATTTCTGGGTGAAATCGACTTACACTTGACCGAGGTGGAGATGGGATCCTGACAGCTGATTGGCCGCAGGAAGGATCTCCAAAGAGCTTGAGGGCTTTCAAGTGCACTCAAGCTCAGAGATTCAGCCGCAGCTTCCCAGTTCCTACCCACGTGAGGAGAGGGAACTCCCCGCCTTAGGCTCCACCCCACAGAGCGAACAAGAAGTCTCCCGGAATTCACAGCTCCTCTCCCTCCCTGCTGGGCTCTCCCCAACTCCACGCAGGGAGGCAGCTAAGAGCAAACTGTCTGGGTGTGTGCAAGACTCCCAGGGGCTTCCCGCAGAAGCTGATTGGCAAGGGGGGCTTCCTGCAGCCCGCGGTAACCGGCGCCCTGCCCTCTCTGCCTCCAACCCAGTAAAAGAGGGCTGTAAAATTCCCGAGGAGAGATTAGAGGCAGGGGATGGGTGGGTCAGTGAATCAGTACATTCCTTACCCCCCACCCCCACCCCTCCTCTCCCACTATCACTTTCGGAAGGTTGGGTCTTCTCATGGCCTTCACTTGACCAGTCCAGCCGCATGGTCTAGGAAAGCTAAGCTGTGCTGGGTGGGACCCTTGCAGGACCCTCCCAAGCTCAGTTGAACTTTGTAAAGCCTGGACCACTTATTTTGCAGCTCATGACCCCATTTGGTTTCTGGTTGGGGAATTTTGGTCCTTGCTTACAACTGGGTCCTTTCCATGAGAGCGGCTTCTGCTTATTGGCTTACTAAGCAAGTCCCTACTGTGCGGTAAAGTCTGGGCTAGGTCAGTCTTATCCTAAAACTTTGCAATGCAAGCATACCTTATCTAAAGTTAGAGGCAAGGAATCTGAAAGCTGAGAGATGTTAGGTAACTTGCTGAAGGTCACACAGTGGAAGAGCCAGGACAAAGCCCCCACCCCACCCTCAATCCCATTAATTTCCCACTACACCCTGGGGCTTCCTTTGCTTTAGGACGTAGATAAACACCACTTACTAGGATGTAGGGAAGCAACAAGTATGGACCACCTCCCACCGTGCTAGGTACTTTAAATATATTGTCTAGAATGTTTTAATTTTTCACAACATCCCCCTGAGATAGATGTGATCACTATGTCCATATTACACATGAGGAAACTTTAGAGGTTAGGAATTTAAGGGGCAGACCTGAGGTTCCTGTACAGTCATAGTACAAAACCACAGTTAATGTTTGTATGGTGCTTGACAGTTTATAAAACACTTTGAAGACACTCATTTCAGAGCAATCCTAGTTCACAGATGAAGATAGAGGTTCATTCATGAAGTTAAGCCACCTGTCCAAGGTCACAAAACTAGTAGTGAGTAGCAGAGCCTGCAATTTTTAAATAAACTCTATGGGACCAGTAGCAGCAAAGCTCATTCCATTTATCCATCCCACAGTGCCGAGTACCATTCCAATAATTGTCTTAATAGCTCGAATTTATTGAACACTTCCTCTGTGTCCAGTATGGTGCTACCTGAGTTACATACACTGACTCCAGTAATACTCAGAACTACTTTATGAGCTGAGTACTGTTACCTTTTCCATTTTACAGATGGGGACACTCAGACTAGTTAAAGTAACTTCCCAAAGTTACACAGCAACTAAATGACAATGTGAGGATGCCTGATGTAACAGCCTGGAGTCCCTTGGTATGAATTAGGCACCTGGGTGGTGTCCCCACTTCTGTCTCAAACCACTTCTCCCAGGATTTTGGTTTCTTTGTCACACTGCCATTACTTCTCTTTCTAACCCCTGTCTGTGGCAGGCCCACACAGCTTCTGTTCTCAAGAAGCTAAGGCTCTGCTCTAGAAAATCAGTCAGGGATACCGCCAGCTCTGCTTCACACAGGCACTGGGAGGATTAATAAGCTAATGGCACTTGGAATGCTTCAACAAAGGAGGTGAATAAACTCAGGGCCACGATTATGTGTAAAATTCACTACCAAGGGTGTTCATGCTGTAATTAGCTGCCTGCAGCCCAGTTCCTGATCTGTTTGAGATATTCAGTCTTCCTTGAGAAACCATTTGGATGAGGTCATTCATGCCAGGGGTTAGAGCATTTCCTTGCTGTCATAGGGTGTGGGGAATTGGTGGTGCCGTGGTCTCAGGCATTTTGCTCTCAGAGGTGGGTATTTTAGCATCTCAGAAGGGATTCCAGGTGAATCCGAGGGACATCAGTTATTGACTAGAGTCAGAGATTAACATCATGCTTCTTTGGGCTTTAGTGACAGATACCTGGGCTGAATGAATCCTGCTTCTCTGGTTTCATTTCTCTGAGTCTCCAATCCCTTTTAAAATGAGAATAAATAATACCTTACTCATAGGGTTATTCTGAAGCATAAACTTGATAATATATTTTAAAACACCTTGCCCACAGCTTGGAATAGAATAGAGTGGATGCTTCATAAATGGTAGCCATTATCGTAACCATTATTGTTACCCTTATGTTGTTATTACATCATTACTGACATTTTAGGGCCAGGCTGAGAGGTAGGTGGAGGGAAGATTCAGTCATTTGTTCAACAGTCTACAAGACTGCCCCAAGTAGGTCAGTTTAAGTAGGGGAGAATCATGAAAATGGGCACTTATGAAACAATGCGATAAATGCTATGATAGGGGATTGCATAAGGTGTTTTGAGACTTGAGTGGAAGAATGAATAGCCAGGAGACTCAGTAAAAGTTTTGCAGAGGAGATAGCTGTCTGGTTCAAGTCTCTGCTTGGAAGAAGTAGAAAATGCTGCCGGCTGGAGGCAGGCAGAGCACAAGTGCAGCTAAGCCTGTGTTTTTCACCCAAGGGCGATGAATCTGATCTTCAGTCCCTCTTGCTTCAAGGCCTCTCAACTCCTACACAGCCCTGCCGACCAGCCTTGCCCTGGAATACTCTCTCCTGGGCCACCTGCTGGTGGTGAACATCCAGGGTTCTGTGCTGTGGCTAGATGTGGCTGCGTCATAAGACCTTTCTTTTTACTGCTAAGCTCTAATGGCAGCCTTCTGTTCAAGAGCAATGCCCCTACCTCATATGGAAGGCCTCATGATGACTCCTGGCCAGTGTTCCCCGCTTCAGGGCCAGATGAATAGGTGTACGGTGGTGAGTGGGTCTGGGGAGAGGCAGTCCAAGGAACAGTAATCCCTTCTATATAGACTTTCCAGGGTGGATAGGGAAGACAAAGCAACCCCTCCCCTCAAGGCTTATCGGTATGCCTCCAGTCTTTGTCCCAAGCCAGCCTCCAGTGTCTCTTTCTGGCTGCCATCTGGCAGTAGCCCAGACCAGTCTCCCAACTCACTGGTGACCACATTTTCCATAGTCTGACAAAGAATTAAAGAATTTCTGGCCCTGGCTCGTGTGGCTCAGTTGGTTGAAGCGCTGTTCTGTGACCTTAAGGATTTGGGGTTTGATTCCCAGTCAGGGCACATGCCTAGGTTGCAGGTTCTGTCCTGTTGGAACACATAGGAAAGGCAACCAATCCGTTTCTCACATGATGTTTTTCTCTCTCCCTTCCTTCCCCCCTCTCTAAAGTCATGAAGCATGTCCTCAAGTGAGGATTAAAAAACCTTCTCTGCGCGCCTTTAAACTTTCGAGGATAATCAATCCCTCTCATTAAAGGGGACATTAGGTTGGAAACCTTGAAATTCAGGGTAGCTTCTTTAACAGGCATTTCCCCCATAGTTTTATTATGTGAAAAGAGCCCCACGAGGTAGCTAGTAACTATTTCCACTTTAATATTTGAGAATACTCAGAGAGAGGAAATAAATTGCCTAAGATGCTACATCCCGGAAGTGTGAATTTTGGTCCGTCACAGAGGGTTCGTAGATCTAGGTGTGTGTGGTGGCGGGGATGTGAAGCCAGGCGCAGTAACATCCTTTGCAATCGCAGACGCACACGCCATTTATTTGGGGCCTCGAGGAAGGGCAGCCAAGAACTGAGCTGCACTGGGTTTCTCACTTCCGAGTTGGAAATCCCCAAGCAAAGGGCTCGGTCACTGCCCCGTCCCAACAGGATCTGGTCCCAGGCCCCACCGCAGGGGTTGCCGGAGGGGGTTAAAGGCCCTTTGACCTTGCACCTCACCCGGCGGCCTCCAGCCCTCGCCCCAAGCCAGGTGCGGATGGGCGGGCCGCAGTGTGGGCGAACCACTGGCTAGGTCTTGTTCTACCCACTCCCGGTCACATGGACCCGCTTCCGCAGCCAGGAGTGTGGAGCGGAACGAAGGGCGAGGAGAACCGGGCGAGGTGCCGAGGGCAGTGGGTCAGCGCCCCGCGGGGCAGTGGGCGGCCCAATTGCCCTGCGAGCCTGCCCGCCAGCCAGTCAGCGCGTGCGGTGGGCGGGCCGACGGGCTTGCGCCGCGCCCTGTAGCGCCCCCTGAGGGGCGGCGGCGGGAGCTGGTTCCGGCTGCGCGCGCAGCGGTGGTGGCGGAGGCGCGATCAGCGGGTCTGTAACCGTCGTCCGTCCGGTAGCGGCTGGAGCGGCAGCGGCGGCCGGGCACGGCGCTAGGCGACGCCACAGGGCAGTGGCGGCAGCGGCGGCAGCAGGAGACACAGCGGCGGACGCAGCAGCAGCAAGACGGACTCGTGGACACGCGCCGCCGCCGCCGCCGCCGGGCCGGGCCGGGTGTCGCGCGCCGAGGCTGGGGGGGAGTCGTCGCCGCTGCCGCCACCGCTACCGCCGCCGCCGCCGCCGCCGAGGTGACTGAGGAGAGAGGCGCCTCCTCGCTCCCGCCGCCGCTGGACGTCAATGCCCAGTCCCCAGCTCGACAGCGTAAGTGCGCTGCTCCTGGGCGGCCCCCGCGCCGGCTCCCGGGGCCTCGGGGAAGGGGAGGGCGGGCGGGAGGCGCCGCAGCCATTAGTACAGGCCCGAGACACGTCCCCGGAAGGAGGGCCGGGCAGGGACCCGGGGAGGGGGGAGCGTGGCCGGGAAGCGTGGAGAAGGAGGGTGGGTGAAAAAGGGGGGGAATTGAGTGTGTAAGAATATTGAGTGTGGGTGGGTAAAAGGTGCGTGCGTGATGGGGGTAAAGAGTGTGAGTGGGGGAGAGGTCTGAGTGTGTATGTGGGGGTGAGAGAATGGGGAGTGTGAGAGGAAGAAAGTGTGGATGGGGGTAGTTGGGGACAGTATGGAGGGGAGTGTGTGTGGGGTGAGTGTACAGGAGAGTGTGTCCGGGGGGATAGTGGGAGTGTGTGTGGGGGGAGTATGAGTTGTAGGAGGAGAGTGAGCGTGGGGGCAGCGCGTGGGGCGTGGGAATGAGTGAGTGCGTGCAGGGAGAATACGAGTGCGGTATGGGGGGGGTATGGGGGGGGCGAGGTGAGTGGCAGGGGAGGGAGTGTGGAAGGATGTGCCTGCGTCTGTCCAGAGTGTGAACTGACATCCTGGAGGCTCTCCCTGGTCTTGGTGTCTGGCGATCGTGACTCCTGGGGCCTCGGTTAGGGAGTCCTTTCCAGGAGCGTCTTGTCCCGGGGTTCTTGGGTTCAAGTGTGAGGAAAGGGTGTAGGAGTATAGTCTCGTGCACTGTCATCTTTTGGTTCCGGGATTTTTTTTTAACGTGCCCCCCCCCCTTTTTTTTTTTTTGGTAAACTCCCCCCGCCCCGGCGGCCCCCCCCCCCCCCCGCCCCGTTCATGCCATCGACATAAATTTCTGAACTTGTCAAGGATACGGTTGTCATCCCATTTTAGTCTGGGGATGTGAGAGCTAACTAAAACTTGTCTGTTGCTCAGGGTCCTCCGCTCTTGCCTTGGAGTATTCAGAAGCATGGACTCTTTCGTAAAGTACTGTTAGCTTTTCAGGTGAGGTGAAAGGTATTTTATTTTTAGGTAAACTGAAGTCATATTTTTTAGGTTGTGGCTCTTCCTGATCTTCTGGAGAAAAGCTGTTCAACAATAATATTGATGATGATGATGATGATGATGATGATGATACGATGTAATGATGATGGAGGAGAACCATAGGCTAGTTTATTATTTTCTGGAATTTGTCAAGAGACATTAAAGTGTCTAGCAGTTCTCGCGTCACTGTAGCTCGTCTGTGTGGAGTCACCAAATGACAGCCACAGCTGGATTAGAGTAAGGTAGTTATTTCCTGGCATGCTCTGTATTACGGAGTAGTTTCAGACAGGAAGTGAGTGAAGTTATGCTTTGTTCAATGTGCAAGAAGAAATTAGGGTCACAGAATGACACTTTCGTAAGGCTTCAGAGTCACTTGCCAGCATACCATCGTGGTGGTGAAGGTGGTGAGAAGTTTGCCAGTATTCCGATCTTGACATTTTAAAAGTTGCTTCATATTGGATAGTAGATGGACTGATCATTGTCATGGACTTTACCCAGATTATTGTGTTGTAGAGTAGGGGTTCTTCTTCTTCTTCTTCTTCTTTTTTTTTTAGATTTTGTTATCTTTTAGAGAGTGGGGGAGAAAGGAGGAGAAACATCTGTTGGTAGCCTCTCCCATGCCCCCAATTGGGGGTCTGCTAGTAACAGGTCCCTGTGCCCTGACTGGGAGTTAAACTGGTGATCTTTTGGTTCACAGGCCAGTGTGCCAGCCACTGAGCCACACCAGGAGAAGTGGAGGTACTTGGTGAAAAGTACCTTGATAAGGATTTTATGTCTTAATGATGGGACTTTTCTTAGAAGTTGAGAGTTTTTCAATATGATAGGCAAAGAATAGGGTGTTTCTTTTTATAGTAGACATAATGGAATCACAGGCAAAAGCAGTGATGTGTCAGAAATTGTATTTTTCTGAGTGCATTCTTTTTCTCAATACTAGTATACCCTGTTTTTGAAAATCGTAACTAATGTTGCTATTCAGTGAGGAACTGGATTAATTGGTATTAAGTGCTTACTATGTATCAGGAGCTTTTTATACTCTCTCATTTAATTCTCACAGCTACTAAAGGGTGGTAAGTGTCCTTATTTGTATTTATTTGGCACATATTGAGGGTTTTCTGTTTTGCAAGGCACTAAGGGATACAGTGATGAGCCCCCATTGACTTAAAGTGATGAAGGACTCAAAGAAGTTAAGTGACTTGTCTCAGGTCACAAGTAATAAGAATTGGAGATGGATTAAAAACTTAGGTCTACCTGATTCCAAAGTTGTTGGCTTTTCCACTACATAATTATTATCTTCACATTAGGTTGTCTCACTTTGGGCTATTTTACCACACAGGGACCTATCAGCTTGTACAGGTGAGAGACGATGAAGTTAAAGCAGAAGACTGAATGGCTGGAGGCAAGGGGATCATTAGGAGATGCTGACTTGAGGCTCTTTGGGACCTAAGCAAGGGTTTTATGTAGGTGGAGATTCTGCCTTAAAACTCTCTTGGGGCCCCAGGGTGTGTGCTTTGAGACAGAGTTTTATGACGTACCTGGGATATGTCTGGGAGAGGGAAGTCTGATTAAAGAAACTCAGCAGTCTTTTATGACTTTTATTTTGGAGGAAGAGGAAGAGTGTCTTTATTGGGGCTAAGAGTCAGCCAGAAGTTGTCACTTCTTTGTGAAAGTCTTTCTGTTCAGCTGTGTGGGATATTTTCCTCAGGAGATTGTGAACATCAACTGAGAAATATATGAAAGCACTTCATTATAAATTGAAATACAGGTTCAAAGTATTAAGACTTTTCTACACAACAGCTTAATTGTTAGACTTAGTAGCTGGAAAAGGCTAGCATTTTAGAACACCTATAGACATGAGAACTTGTTTAGAACTGCTGAACCCTGCATATTCTGACTCAGAATAGCAAAAGTCAAACCGCTCCCTCCATGAGTCAGTCAAGTAATATTTAATTTAAATGAACCAAATTTATAGGCAGAAACTATTTACAACCTCATTGAACTTTGGTGGCACTAGGGAAGAATAAATGTTTGAATGCTTTTTGCACATAACTTTATAAAAAGCCCGAAAACCCATATTATATTTTACTTGAAAATACATTTGTGTGTACAAGGTAAAAAAGATTTATGTTTCTATTTTTAAAACTTACTGATTTTTAGAGAGAGAGGAAGGAAGAAAGAAAGAGAAACGTCAGGCTTGTTGTTGGATTCATTGGTTGATTCTTGTATGTGCCCTTGGTGTATGGGGACAACACTCTAAGCAACTGAGTACCTGGCTAGGACAAGATTTATGGGTCTTAAGATTTAACTTTTTACTCATTTTCTTTTTCAAAGGTAGCAGTTTTGTATCTAGTACACTATGATTTTGGGGCACAAAATTGAAATTTAGTGGATTTATTTTATGGAGTTTGATTGTACTTTTTTTGTTGTTGGAATGTGGGATTGGCAACCAGTGCAGCCTCTAGAAAAAGCTTTTACAAATAAGATGCAGAGGAGCAGTGCATAGATTTTTAGCTGTTGCTCTTGGAAGACTGAAACCTAAGTTAGGTTGATTTCTTTAAGTGTTATATCACTAGCTGTACTCCTCATAGAAGTTGGGGATTTACAAAACTTAGAGCAGCTGGAAGTCAGGACCCATAGTTTAACATGGTAGACTTAGTTATGTTTATTGAGAAAGAGTAGTGGTAGTGTTCTTGAGGTCTCAGACTACTTGTGAAGTCCAACGTTAGGTTTCAGTATTTCCTTCTGGAGATCATGTCCTTTGTGCTGAATCACAAATCACCTCATTTACAATTCATAATAATCCTTTAAGTGGCATTCTTTCACTTTTGGGGATAAGGAAATTGATTTGTAAAATAATTGTCGAATCCCAGGTTTTGGAATCCAGTTTAAACAGTATCAGTAAATAAAGGGTAGCAGATAAAAAATGTTTCCCCCTGGGGTTTAAAGTACTTAAATCTCTGGTTAGGCTTTTGTCTTTCAGTTAACTCTAGTCAGTTTACAGGGAGTTATGTAGCAGTTAAGTAAGTAGATGCTAAGGAAGTTGGCCTTTTTTGCTTGAATTTTAATTTCTTTTTAAAAGAATACTTCAGGTACTTGCATACACTCTTTGCAGGATGTTGCTGCTTTGAGATTTTTCTCAAGACACTAGTTGGGTTATAAAGAAACTGACGATTCTCCAAGTTTAAAAAATAGAGAGTCCTTAATGCTACAGTTCAGATAATTTTGTACCTTGGATTTGTTAAATGAACAGTGGATGCCACCAGTTATAATGACTTTGGGAAGTGTGATTTGAGTCTGTTAATCTGGAATGTTAGAAGAGCCTTTTATTCATTTCCAGCTTCAGAACTAGTATATGTATTAGAGGTGTCTACTAGCTTTCTCCAGTTATCCTTTGTTTTATTGACTGAACCACATTCTCTAGTTCCTTTGACTTCCTGGCTACCTTTGGGATTTGAAGCCTTCTTAGATTGCTAGGTGTCGAGCTCAAGTGGCTATTGTATGTAAATCTGTTGCTCCTTTGAGTTGTAGAGCTCTAGGCTGTACCAGAAATGTCACTACTCTAACACCTAGACAAAAGAAACTTCACAGCGCCGCAGGCATTGTCTGCTTTCAGTTACCCTGTGGAGTTTCCAGGACCCAGGTGAGAAAATGACTCTTCTCCTGCATGTCTCACATGGTTTTCCCTGCACTATCTGTGCAGTCAGTATAGATTTATGGGGCACAGCGTCTTCCATAGAGAAATGACTATAAGGAGTTGACAGATTATACCAAATTTTTGTTGTGACTTTAATACAAATGGTTTTTGTTTGTCTGAATTCTGAATGGATTTCTGTCCCATAGGTTCTGTAATACAGCACTCACTCTATTTTAAGTGGCTTGGAACTAAATTTCATCATTTGAATATAAATTTATATTGCACAACATTGCCATTTTAAACTGTAGAGAATTTTAAGATCAAGTTTTTCTGTGACCCTTTTTTTGCTAGTTGAGCCTGCTTTGAAAAAATATTTTTGACTATTAGAACAGTCTTTACCTTTAGAGAATTGGTGTATTTAATTCCTTTCATAGTATTTTTGGGTTGAAATTTCATTCTTCTCAGAAAATGGTAATTCTTTTGGCATAAAATGCACACATGATATATTTGCTTTAGCAGATCAGATAAATTACTTTATATTTTTATTTCTGCAGTGGTCAGAAATGTTGGCTCTATACTAATGTATCATTTGACAAGAATTCAATTCACAATCAGGTTTGCTTTCTTCTGGTCCTTTAATTTTAGTAGAGATTAAAGCATAGGTTTTTTTTTTTGCATTTTTTTGGTAGGAAATATTCACTACGTTGTACCACCACAGTATTTGTAAATTGTACTTATATACATACATTGATATTTACTGTTCTTAGTAGCAAAACACATTGATGTCTTTTCTGCTTTCCATTATTGGTGAAAAGTGTATCATGAGGGAACAGAGTGACTGGTTAGTGCAGAAGGATATGAGTCATCAGCAGGATTTGTCAGCAAATTGGGAAGGATATGATGGAGAAACAATAGATTCTAGTGACATTCTTCTTCTTTCCACATGTGTAGTTACAAACAAGTTTCCTTTTGGTGATTGGTTTAAATTCAGGTAATTTAGATCTTTCTGGATAAAAAGTACTTCCAGTTTTAAGTCACGGCCTATGCTCTGAATTGTTTTTCTAGTGAGATGAGATCTTCATGTGGAGGTCATCAACAAGTAGAATTTAGTTAAACTCGCCTGTTTACTAGGAAAATATAATTTATCAGGTAGGATTTAGTAAATTGAGAGACTATTTTTGTGAAGCTTGTTGTATTTACGGAATTGCTCAGTAGATAAATCCCTACCAACATGGTAATACAGTTGACCCTTGAACGACATGGGTTTGATCTACATGGACCCACTTATATATGGACTTTGAAAAATAAATGCCTCCACTGTTTTTGATCCATGGTTGGGAGTCGCAGATGCAGAGGGTCAATGTATGCATTGATTTATACCGTGTTATATAGGGGACTTGACCATCTGAGAATTTTGGTATCTGTGGCGGGGGATGGGGGGATTAGATACTGGAACTAATTCCCCTTGGATACTGAGGGACAACTTAAGTATTTGGGGAGCCAGAAGTTACACACTGGTTTTCAGCTTTGTGTGTGTGGTGGGGGGGAGGCAGGGAATGGGGGAGTTTGGTGCCCCTGACTTCCCTGTTGTTCAAGGTCAGCTGTATTTGTTTTCTCACAGGGAGCAAAGAATTGCTTCCGGACTACTATTCTACCTTTAAATTCCTAAGAGCTTTTATTGCATTTGAATTGGTCTGAAATTCTGAGCATGGTTAAGGCCTCACCAGCAATATCTAACCAGAGACTCAGGTCCTCTCCCAAGTCATGCTACCATGGCCCTTTTCTGTTTCTACCAGTCTAGTCATAAAAGTTTTTTTTTTACCTCTCCTCAGAAGTCTTAATTAATCCTACTCCATTCTACTCATGCTTGCTTTGTATCTTCAGAGTATGTAGTGTTAATATGAAATTTTAATGTCCATCATCAAATATATATTTTTGAATTCTTAACTGAGGATATGTTTTATTGATTTTAGAGAGAGAGGAAGGGAGAGAAAAACATTGATGTGAGAGAGAAACATTGATTGATTGCCTCCTGTATGCGCCCCAACCTGGGATCGAACCTGCAACTTAGGTATGTGATCTGACCAGGGGTTAAACCTGCAACTTTTGGTGTATGGGATGATGCTCCAACCAACCAAGCCACCCAGCCAGGGCTTTCATCATCAAATATTTTTCCCCACATTGATTATTTTAGGATCCTGATTCTAGATAATGTTTTATGGTGTGCTCATAGAACTCCATAGATACTTGTAAGACTGGATGTGTTGCATTTTAGTATCATTCAGACATGGTATGTTGTCCCTCATCTCAGTAAGTATTTGGAAGAAGAGAACAAAAAAGAAAATTTTGCATTTTTAGAAAACTTAGCATTCTTTAAATGCGAAGAGGAGGAAGGGGAATCCATGTTGAAATTGAACAAAGCTAGTGAGCAAAGAATAATAGCCCCTTGACATGGTATTGTAGAGTATTGTAATATGAAACAACTGTATGGTTTTTAAAGATTGTAAATGTTGTGTTTTATGAAAATAAACATCAAGCCATTATCAGACAAACTGGATAGACGATATATTTTAGGAGGCCAGCAGCAGCTCCAAATAGAACAATTTGGGTTCTTGTCTATTTGTTTTGTACTAAGTATGCAGAGAGATGGCTGTGAAGTATAACATGATTTATGAAAAGCAAGCTTAGGAGAGGAAGTGAAGTGTAATTTACCCAGTTTTAGGGGAAACTTGGACCAAAATGCCCTAACGGCAGAAAAATTTCTGGGGCTCAAACAAAAGAATTTGTGCTGACAAGATGTTATTTGGAATGTTTTTATTCTGTATCCTGACATAGAAAGCTTCCTTTCCTCGCTTTTTGGTGGTAGATACTTGGACAGGACCAATACATTTGACAAAATAGGGAAATGAAAGAGTTAAGTTGACCCATAAACTGCTAAGCTCTGAAACATATATTTTAAATAATGCTAACAATAGCCTGGAAGTTTTTGCTTTGCATGCTGCTCCTGTGCTGTAGATTATTTTGAAAGGTGATTCAAATAACCTTTTCCCAAGTATCTATTTTGCAACCTCAGGGAACTTGCAGCTGTTACAGTCATTCAGACTGTCCTGATGTAGGTCAGAAAACATTTCAAAGTAGTGTTGACAGGGCAAATCCAGGTGTCCTTTTGGATTTTTCCTACTGAAATTATTTTGTTACAATTGAAGTTTTAAATCTCAAATACATATCTTTATTAAAGAAATAATTGATTCAGTGGTTCTTGGGTTAAGTATGTATAGTGATGTTGGAAACTAAGGTGATTAAGATTAATTTTTAAAAAGATTTTATTTATTTTTAGAAAAAGGGGAAAGGAGGGAGAAAGAGAGGGAAACATCAGTGTGTGGTTGCCTCGACCCAGGCATGTGCCCTGACTGGGAATCAAACCAGTGACCCTTTGGTTCACAGGCTGACACTCAAGCCACTAAGTCACAACAGCCAGGCAGATGATTAAGATTTAAATTGTTCTCTGGGGCAATTACTTAGCCTTTTGAGATTGCAGAAAGTAAGATGAAAGGAAAGAAGAAAACAAACATTAGGATTTAATTTTATGGGAACACAGCTGAGTTTGAGATAGTTCTTATTGTATAGAGGAGATCCACAGTTACTTAGAAAGAGAATGTGCTTAAACTTAATATTAAAAAGTCTTGGGAGTCTTAAAATGCACATAAACTAAAGTCTGTGGAGAGGATAATTATGATACCTTTGCCTGGAAATGAAAGTATGAATGAATATAACCAATAACAGAGTTAATTAACTTAATTTTAGAAGATTTGCTGAAAATGATAAGATTAATGCCCAGTATTAGAATTGTGCTTTTGGGGTTTTTAATGTTATTGCTGGTATTCAAATAATTTTTTAGAAAAAGTGAAAATTGGCTATAGTATTGTTACCTCCATGAGAGGACAAATTAGAAAAATTGGACAAGGGATTTAGCTGGAGAATTGCTAATCTTTAAGAGAATAATGAAGTACAAAATGAAAAATAAATATTTTCAAGTGCGGCATGAAAATATTTAATGCAATTTTAGTCTTAGTTATTCGTAGAAATAGGAATTACTGGAAAAAGACAACTACTTCTAATCACTAGGGTACATACAGACTCAGAAACCACTCCCTTTACATTTGAGTGGGAACAGGGCCCACAGGACCTCAGTAAATAACTGTCACTGTCCTCAGAAGCAGGTGTGGTTGTTGGTTAATTCCTTTCCTTTCCTTTCCTTTCCTTTCCTTTCCTTTCCTTTCCTGTCCTGTCCTGTCCTGTCCTGTCCAGTCCTGTGGCAGGCCGTGTATCTTCTGCTGGTTCTGAAATGTTAAAGATATTTTCCCACCATCAAGGTCATAATTTCTTTTTATACAACTTATTGTTGATTTCTGTTCTGGAACTTGATTCTTAAGTTCCCTTCTTAAATGAGGAAGTCGAAAAGTGGGAATAACCAAGGTAGTAACTATGAAACTTTTTTTTGTTAGCAGTAAAGAAGCATCTTGCTATTTTTAGCTTGTTTACAGATGTTTTGGGTCCTAATTTGTGTAGAATTTAATGGATACCTCTTTCTTTACTATAAATTCCCAAGGACTGTTGTCAGTAGGGCAGGAGAACTAATATTAATTAGAATTGTCTATGTTCAAGGATCCAGATGTATTCAATTTTAGTTTGATAAATGCAACAGTAGCAGGATAAAGAAAGATAAGTAGCACAGAGAGTAGAGCTGTTGTTTCTGTAGGGCTCTGATGAGTTGGGAGTAGGTTATGAAAGATGAGTAAAATTTCAGTTTGAGCCCCGTTAACCAGAAGTTGAGTGTTTAATGAGCAAAGTTGGGTTCTCTTTCGTTTACTAATCTTAAAGTACTCCCCCACAACGGTCAAAATGCAGTAGATAAAGTAGTACTTCACAGAGGAGTTTCTCTACTTCCTTGATGGTGGTGAAGATTTTTTTTCACACTCATATGGGATGTTTATTAAAGCTGGGGACAGTGAAACAATGAATGGCTTAAGATAGAAGAAGCAACAGGAGAGCCTAGGCTGGGCTGCTTTGGCTCGTGGAAGTCAGAGAAAGAGGGCCTTGGAGACAGGTTCAGGGGGTTAGCCTGGGAGAGCTGCTGCTGCTTGCTGCTGCCTTGGTTGCAAGTATCGTGGGCTTCCAGCTGTGAAGATTTTATGCTCTGTTGCCTGAATAGTTCCTGAATGTTAAGTGAGGCTTTACAAGTTCTTAGAGTTATTGAGAACCTTGACATTTCTTTTTTTCAGACCCCATATCCAGGCTGTGGACAAATCTTTTTGGGTTCCACCTCAAAGTATATTTTAAGACTGATCCCTTCTTATGTTCTGTATTTCTATTACCCTGGCTCAAGCCATCCTTGTCTCTTTCCTGGATTATAGCAACAGGATCTGTCCGCTTCCACCCATACTACTCATATAATGTCTCCACATCGCAGCTAGAGTGGGCCTTTTAAGCATAAATTGTCAGTTTTGCTTGAAATTTCATTTTTCTTAAAATAAAAGCCAGATATTGGCCCATAGGCATCCACTTATTTCTCTGACCCTATTTATTCCCTTGCCTTCTCTGAGCTGGTAGCACAGGCTGCCCTTGAGGTTCCTAGAACACTCCAAGCTTGGCCCCACCTCATAACCTTTGCAACAGCTAATCCCTCTGCCTAGAATGCTCCCTCAAATATCTATTTGGCTCACACCTCCAGGTCTTGGATAAAATGTCACTTTTTTCAGTGAGGCCTTTCCTGATAGCCTTATTTAGAATTGGAGGCACTGCAGATTCTCTTGCTTTGCATTTTCCTCCATAGCAGTGGCATATTTTATTTGTCTTTCTCTGCCTACTAAAGTATAAGATGCATCCTGACAGGAGTTTTTCTTTTTGTTTTTACTGCTGTTGCTGCAACTGTAGGAGTATGTGATACATAGTATATGTCCAGTAAATGTGTGAATTAGTAAATTCTTAACCAGCCAAATTGCAAGGCAAAACTAACTTCAGAGAATAATTGTTTTTTAACTGTTGACAGATCATTCATACTTTAAGGGAAGTGCACATGTCTTCATTGAAGTGAAATAAATTTGTTTTAGGAAAAATTGTTACAAGATTTTAGTCTTATATACAGTATTATGCTTTCATGTTGCCTGTTTGTAGAAACCAAGCTAACTCAAATTTGCATGACTTCCTGTAGAATTTCTGGTTAAGAAAAGTAACAGCAAATATGCTTACTTGTAAGACCTTTGCTTTTAGATTTTTATTTTCTTAGGTCTAGAATATTTTATTCTGCATTTATAGTATAATATGCTGTTTTAATTTGGTGAATACTGTCATAACCTATCAAATTAGAGGGTTTACTGTATCATTTGCTTTAATTTGGAAATAGAAAGAGGTGTTTTCTCAGTGGAAAGCTTGATGTGAGTGGATTGACAGAATTTTAAAAAGGATGCCCAGTAAGTTTGGGTTACACTAAATGGGACTGATTTTGTAAGTTCCTTCAGCCTTTAAATCCCCTATATTTGTATTTAGACTTAGATTTACAACTGTCAAAGTAGTACCTGAGTTTTTACTCAGTAGTTTAGTCTCTTTAACAAAGAACACTGTCTTCCCGGACAGAGGGGCTAGCCCTCTTGACGCCCTTTGCTATCCCGTGGTTATAGCACTATTAAGAAAGTAATTAAATTGTAAATCTGTATCACCCTAGAATTAAACAGAAATTAAGCTAACATATTATGTACATGAAAAAAAATTAAGACAGTTCAGAAGGCAAAGTAAATCATACTCCTGGCCTTGAGTTCCCAGGCAACCCCCGGAAACCGCTGTTACTTCTTAATTTTCAGGATAGTTTATGGGTACGGAAGCTATATGGTACTCACAAGTGTTTCTGTATATACTGTTACATGCCTTGCTCCTTTCACTTATTAGTGTCTCTTAGCCATCTTTACGTAACAGTTCTTATAAATCTGTTTTATTCTTTTTAACCTCTGTATAGTTTTCCATTTTAAGAATGTGCCATGATTAAATGATGGATATTGTGTTATTTCATGCATTTTGGTTTTTGATTCTCATCTAGACTGATGTTAGCCATAGAGTATTGACACTAGACATTTAAACTCTACCATAGTCTTCAAAGTTTTAAGTATTCTGTTGTGTTATTGACTCTGTCTTATCTTAGCTTGGTAGGCCTCTGCTTACTTGCCATTCTTTCAGCCCATTTCTTCATTCATTTTTTCCCTTCCATTCTTCCTTTCCCTCAATTTAAAATGATTTTTCTGTTATAGACCATCCTGTCTAATCCTCCAATGAAGTTACATTCTTTTGTTAAAATTGGAAATGTCCCAAATTCAACATCTTATTTTATTTTTTAAAAGCTTTTAAAGGTTTTATTTATTTTTAGAGAGAGGGAAACGGAGGGAGCAAGAGAGGGAGAGCAACATCAATGTGTGGTTGCCTCTCATTTGCCCCCTAGTCCGTAACCCAGGCATGTCCCCTGACTGGGAATCACACTGTCAACCTTTCGGTTTACAGGCGGGCTCAGTCCACTGAGCCACACCAGCCAGGGCTTAAATATTTCATTTATTTACTTTTAGAGAGAGGGGAAGGGAAGGAGAAAGAAAGGGAGAGAAACATCAATGTGTGAGAGATACATTGATTGGTTGCTTCTCACATGCCCCCAACTGGGGACTTGGCCCACAGCCCAAGCATGTGCCCAGACTAGGGGTCAAACTGGTGACCTTTTGGTTTGCAGGCCAGTACTCAATCCACTGAGCCACACCAGCCAGGGCTAAATTCAACACTTAAAAGTTAGGTTCCATAAAGATAAAAGTAAAGGGTAGCCCTGCCAGTGTGGCTCAGATGGTTGGAGAGTCATCCTGTAAAACAAAAAAGGTTGCAATTTGATTCCCCATCAGGGCTAGGTTGTGGATTTGGTCCCCAGTCCAGACAAGTACGAGAGGCAACCGATTGATGTTTCTCTCTTTCTCCCTGCCTTCTTCTTTCTCTAAAATCAGTAAGCATGTCCTTGAGTGATGATTAAAAAGAAAATAGTTAAGGGTGGAGTGAATATTTGGATGGATATTTGAATCTGGTAGCTATTACATGTCAGGTAAACAAAACATACCAAAAAGCCTCTTCCAACACCTGGTAAATTAAGGCAAGAATCAATTTTTACTTAAGTAGATAAAGCAGAACTAATGCTAGAGAGAGACTTTAGAAGAAGGTTTTTCTGTAAGGGGTACAGGTGCTGAGTTTATGCTAAAATATAGGCCTTTGTAACTTGTACTTTCCAGCTGTGATACGATGTTTATGATTCTTTTACAGACGGTTTGCTTTGCATTCTTATGGGTTTCACAGGAATGAACATTAGTTATCTGAATTGACAGGTGCAAGAACATTTAACTGTTGATGTGTAGTTGAACCCTTGGGGGAGGGGGGAGGGGGAAGGAGCAGAAGCTTGCTTTTATCATGTATCTGTTAACATTGATAGAACATACTGTTTCATTTGGAAGAAATTCTTTTGCTGGGGATCTCAATATGGTGTTTCGAATTGAAAATTGAAGCCCTAGCCGAGTGGCTCAGTTGGTTGGAGCATTGTCCCCTGTACCAAAAGGTTTCGGTTTCTATCCCTTGTGACCCCCTTGGGGGCATTTACAGGAGGCAACCAATTTATGTATCTCACATCGATGTTTTTCTCTCTCTCTCTCTCTCACACACACACACCAATAAACATATCCTTGGGTGAGGATTAAAAAAAAAAGAATTGAAAAGTTAATAATGAATTGTCCTTATCCCTGGAAGTGGTCCTTCCAAAATGATTTGGAAGAATAAGATGGGCTAAAGATTGCTGTGTTTGCTGAGCAGGCAAACACTGGAGACTAGGTAGAAAACTTAATGCTAGAACTGTAACTTTTAAAACCTGGCCATCACTACAATGTAGGTCTTTCAGTACCTTTACTCAGCTGACACAAAAATTATCTGCGATAACATCATTAAACCAAAGAGATTCAAGCAGGCTAGAATTTCCTTGTGTTTTGCTCTGCACTGTATGCAAACCATTGTTCTTTGAGTAGTTACTTTATTTATCTTTTCTCCCCTTATTATAAGGTCACAGAGTTGCAGATGAATATCCAAGTAAATATTTGAAAAGTTACACTTACATGAAAAAGATTATGACTTAAGTATGTGGGTACCTCCATTAGTGAAAATTGAAGGAGAAATCAATAGGGAGTTAGGAGACCTGGGCTCTTGTGCTTGATCTGCTACTAAGTAGTAGTGTGGTCTTAGTTAAGTCATTTTAACCTTTCTGGATCCCAAACATCATCTTTTTTCTTTTTAAAGGTCAGAGTAGTTTGATTTGTAAGTTTTTTCTAGCTCTACAATTCCTTGATTATTCATGGAGTACTCTGTGAAATGTGCAATCTAAGGTGGCTGTGTTTTGGAGGTACAGTTAGAGTTAGGTAGGAAGAGTGATGGTGTGTGTATTTTTATTTTTGTTAGTTGAGTATAGAAGTTTTCATTTTTACTGTAGTGGGTAACTCATTTTGCTGAGGTACTGAAGTTCTTAGAATGCCATTTTTAATTTTTATCTTTCATATTTTAGGAATGTGTTTAGTTTTGTGTTTGTGTCCATGGTGATATTGTCACAAGTATGTAACTTACAAAATAAAATGCCATAAGAATATCTGTAAAAAGAAGACTTGAGGATAGATGAGTAGGCTTAAAAGTTTGTAAGCCCAGGTTCTTTTTAATCTATATTTCACTTTTTTCTGCAAACTATTATATAGTCATTATCTTTCATGTCTTTTTCTGTTCGATCACAATTACCTTTTTTAGAAACTTCTAAATAAGCATTCATTGGAAGCTTAAGAAAGAGGCAAGTGAAAGAACTTGACTTTGTCCCTGTTTCCAGAGGAAATCATGATTATGTTGACAGTCTGACTGAGCCATCTATCAAGATTACTGTGTTTCAAAGCAGGCTTAAGATGTTAAAATTTTACCACTTCTCTTTCTTGCCTTGTTTTGGTAGGGATTAATATTTGGGCAGGAGAGTGCTGTATGAGTCATTGACCTTTAAATGCTTTTGTACTTCCGAGCTACTGATGTAAGAAGTAGTAAAAAAGGTAAACTGGACTAGAAAGTGAGAGGATGGGATTCATACATTGGTTGAGTCAGCTGACGTGGTACATTGGAAAAAATATGGAACTAGCAAAAGACTTGGGTTAGAATTTGGACTCAATTAGTTCATTCACCTTAGACAAGTCACTTCACTTTTCTGATCCTCTTTCCTCATTCCTCATAGGTAGTAACAACTACTCAGAGTTGCGAGGAAAAGGCAGTTTTTTGAAAGAAGTGCTTTACCGGCTAGTATCCTAAATGGGGGCCAATGCATATACTTTGGATAGAAGGAATTAAATCTCTATCCCTGGCTGGTGTGGCTCAATGGATTGAGTGCTGGCCTGTGAAACCAAAAGGTTGCTGGTTCGATTCCCAGCCACAGGGCACATACCTGGGTTGCCATCCAGGTCCCCAGTAGGGGGGATGCAAGAGGCAAACACATTGATGTTTCTCTCCCTCTCTCCTTTCCTTTTCTCTCTCTAAAAATAAATAAATGAAATTCTTAAAAAAAAAGAATTAAATCCTCTAAGTGGAATTTTGGTAAATATTGTCCATCCATTTATAGATAAATCTTACTTTAAGCAAAGAGTATATGTAAAAGGCTTAACCATCAAAGCAGAAAAAAGATTATTATAAACTTTATGAAGAGTCCACGAAGAGATTTCTTTAAGGATCATTTATCAGTTAAAAATGACTTGAGTTAAATATAATCTTGTTAGCACAGAAACTTTGATTATTGGATCCTGATTTGAAAAAGAAAGACATATTTAACTTTTGAATCTCAGTCTTTTAAAACTTCTGGTATATACTTCTACCCTACTCTTGATAGATGCCAATCATTTAGAATGGTGACATTTCAGATGTCTTTGGGCTCATAAAGAATGTGTCCTTGACTTTGAGCATTGTGTTTATGATGCTGTCAACCTCCAGTTCATTTTGTTTATGTTTTTCTCTTCCAGGTTTTTTGTTGGAATATACGTTGCACATTTATGGCGATTCTGAGTGTGAGGGCAGACTTCTGCCAGGCTCAGCACAGCGTTTTTGCTGACAAGTGAGCTTGGGGGTTCTATGTGCCATAATTAACATTGCCTTGAAGACTCTGGACACCAAGACTGGCCTCAGAAATAGTTGGCTTTTTTTAATTGCAAGCATATTTCTTTTAATGACTCCAGTAAAATTAAGCATCAAGTAAACAAAAGTGGGAAGTGACCTACACTTTTAACTTGTCTCACTAGTGCCTAAATGTAGTAAAGGCTACTTAAGTTTTGTATGTAGTTGGATTTTTTTGGAGTCCGAAGGTATCCATCTGCAGACATTGAGGCCGAAGTTGAATTTGGATTCAAGTGGATTCTAAATACTTTTGCTTATCTTGAAGAGAGAAGCTTCTCAAACAACAAACAAGTTGAATAGAAAAAACACTGATTGATAATAGGCATTTTAGTGGTCTTTTTAATGTTTTCTGCTGTGAAACATTTCAAGATTTATTGATTTTTTTTTCATTTCCCCCATCACACTCACACACGCACGCTCACACTTTTTATTTGCCATAATGAACCGTCCAGCCCCTGTGGAGATCTCCTATGAGAACATGCGTTTTCTGATAACTCACAACCCTACCAATGCTACCCTCAACAAGTTCACAGAGGTAAGACTGTAGCATGGTGTACTTTTGGATTGGTAAATTTTTAATAAAGACTGTTAAAAATTAACATCATTATAAAGAAGTCTCCTATCACAAAGCCATTTATTTCTGTGATTGATTGCGGGGGTCATTCTACCAATCTTTTGAAATGGATTGGATTAATTATAACAGTTTTAAAGGAACATTTATGGAATTTGGGAAGACCTTAGAGATGATTTGTTACTATGTTTTTTCTTCTATTCTTTCTACATTAGAAGCAGTTCTTTTATCATACTTTCAATAATAAAAATAATTACCATTTATTGAACACTTTGTACCCAGCATTACAATCAGCAATTTTAGGCAGCATATCATTTACTCCTCACAATAACCCTGTGAGGTGCAGGTACCATTATTATCTCCCTCTGTAGATGAAGAAACTGAAATTCAGAGCGTTTCAGTAATTCAGTGAAAGTATACAGTATGTGGTGGAACTGTCTCTGACACTAACGCCCGTGTCTACCTCAAATATCCTAACCACTTTTGATGAAAAGCTACCCCAGAACTACTTGCAATAGTAGCCATCACAAGGGTTCAGAAATTCAGGGGATGGAAGAGTATCATAGCATTTTTGTCAGATCCTTCATTTTTCCTATTGGTAGTAGTAGTAGAGGAATGTTTTGTACTTTATTCAACAAACATTTGAATGTAAGCCTTTTATCACTCCCTGGTTATTCAGTCTGAATGTGATCTCTATTGATGTAGATCTCTACTGATACAGAGTAGACTTAACTGGTTGAACCCCTAGGGATTCTAAATCCATCCCTCTCATTTTTCAGCTGGCAAAACTGAGTTCAAAAGAGGTTTTGACTTGCTTAAGGCCACAAATATTTACCATAAAAATTCTACCATAACCTTTCAATAAACGGCTACTATGAAGTTCATTTCAGAGGGATTTTATTTGTATTTTGAAACTTCTTAAAATTCCTGACTCATTATAATACTTAACAACTTTCCTGAACGTATTTTATAAGAAGACCTTTCTGTCTTAATTTTAACTTATAAACTTTAGCAATTAAAATAACTTTACTTTTGAGATAACCAAATGGCGAATGTTTCTTGTAGGATGTCACTGTTCCTGCTTGTTTACACTTAATAAGTCCTTGAGCTTCTAAACGTGGTGTGCACAGTGTATGAGTTGGCTCTGGGCTTGTGTGCCCTTAGGTTGTCCAGTCACCCTGGCTTCGTTATGTGGTACTATTTTTAGTCTCACATAATTCCTCGGCCATAGAATCCAAAAGTGGCAGAAGTTATTGTCCTCCTGCAGCTATAAAAAAGATACTGGTGGTCCCTTGAAAATAGGTAGCCCCTGGATTAGGTTAGGCATTACTGTGGGAAAGTTTTTAAAGGAACAAGGCTTCTGGCTATAATTATTTGTGTGTTAATTGGCTTTGTAATATGATACTACTTTTAAATCTTAATTTCAAAGTAACTTTTGTTTAATAAAAAGCATTAAGTATTTACTTCATAAAAAAAGCTATAGATAAGCAAAAGATACTTTAAAAATACTTAACTGTTAATACTTAGCTTTTAGATGTTTTTTTCTCTGCATGTATGGATATATTTATAAGTATACATATAGATAGGAACACACTATATATTCAAAAAAAGTCTTCCCCCACTCTCCTTAGTATTATTTTTATAGATGTCATAGTATTTTGTATGGATGGCCCATACTTTTTTAATCATTCCCATGTTTTGCATCATTAATACTGTTTCCAGGTTTTTACCATTCCAAGCCGTGCTAAACATGCTGGCATCCAAATCTTTGTGCATATCTCTAATTATTTTGTTAGTAACAAATCCCAGAAGTGGAATTTCTTGGTCAAGTATATGTGTTCTTTAAAAGATTTGTGTTGTGCTACTAAATTGCTCTTTATAAAGGTGAAGTCTTATTGTTGCTTCTACAAAGAGTGCGAGTATATCTATTGCACAATGTATGTTGCCATCTTGAGAGTGATTTTGATTTTTGTTGAAAAATGATGTTTTGTTGTTTCAGTTTGTATAAATCATAGAACATTTTTAAAGCTTTGCTTGCAGATTCTAAAAGCAAATTCTTACATTATTTTCCTTTAAAGGAACTTAAGAAGTATGGAGTGACAACTTTGGTTCGAGTTTGTGATGCTACATATGATAAAGCTCCAGTTGAAAAAGAAGGAATCCACGTTCTAGTGAGTGTGTAGTGTTTTAATTTTTCACTACAAATAAGTTGTACCTTTCAGACATAGATACGTATAAAACTTGGCACTCAGTAGTTTTGCTTTTTGAGCTTGTATTAGGAGAATGTGGTGTTCATAGCAACCTTTAAATTTTTGGTAGTTGGCAGTTTGTTCATTTGTGCTGTTAAAGTCTACACTTGCTGGGAGGGTGTTTTTAATACATAAAAAGTAAAATTTAGGGAACACTTATTTTAAGAAAATGGAAATTTGCATTTTGTTTTTTCTAGGAAATTTATGCAACAGTTGGCTTTTGTTTCTAGGCTACTGGTTTGAATCTAACTGAAAGTAATTTTCATCAGACATTCTTAAGTCACATGGAAATATTCTTCCTCACTTTGCAAGTACAAATTAGTTACTTAATAGTTTGGCATCTCTGGGCCACACTAGAAGAAGAAAAGTTGTCTTGGGCCGCACATTAAATATACAAACACTAATGAAAACAAAAGTATCTCATAATGTTTTAAGTAAATTTATGATTTTGTGTTGGACTGCATTTATAGCCATCCTGGACCATGGCCCATGGGTTGGTTACCCCTGTTGTAGGGCACAAAAAGGTAGTAGGAGAAGCTAAGGGATGGGAGAAGGCATCTTGCTCCAGAGTTATCAGCATAGTTTCTGATACTTTTCTAGGTTTCTAAGAAACTTTTGTGTGATTTGATTTCTTTCATAGTTTAGTTTGAAGAAAAAGTGGAATTGTTTTAAATTAAAATCCTCCCTAGCCTCTGTGTATGCTATTTTATTATAGAAAATAGGAGCCTTAGATTGGGTAAAATTTTATACCTTCTTCCCTAAATAGTTGTCTAAATTGCGGGAGCATGTAATGAAATGACTTTGTAGTCTTCGGTGTTTTAGAACTATTTGATTTGATTGTGGGAAGGCAGTTAAGTAGGTTGAGACCTGGGGATTTTTTAAAGTGGTTGGTGAGGAAGAAAATAATAAAGAAGATAATTGTACAGTGAACAATTCCTACTTTTTATTGAAAGGAAAAAGTAGGAATTTTTGTAGTCTTAACTGCGTTGGCCAGTAGTTGTGAGGGCTGTTCATGAACGGAAAATAAATGTTCAACATGTCAGCAAGGCAGTCATCTCCTATGTGATTCATAGAGTTTCCTCACCTTCATTTTGGTGAAAACAGTAAAACTAAGTAGCCAAGCATTATGTTTTCAAAACATTCTATGTCTTCAAATGTATTTGAATAGTATGGTAGCAATTTGCTCACATTCTCATTTCTAAATGACTTTACGTTCTCCTGGCTGGAAATCATGGGGATAAGTGTAAACATGTGTAAAATATAGCCCTGTTTTTTTTTTTTTTTTTTTTAAATTAACTTCTGGTATAGCCCTGTGTTTAAAAAAACAAAACAAAATGTTAACTTCTGAAGCTAGGCTGAATACAGTGGTCCCCCCTTATCTGCAGTTTTGCTTTCCGCAGTTTCAGTTACCTTGCAGGGGTCAACCATGGTCTTAAATTATTAAATGGAAGAATTCCAGAAGTAAACAATTCATAAATTTTAAATTATGTGCCGTTCTGAGTTGTGTGATGAAATATTGCTTTGTCCCGCCCAGGATGTGAATCTTCCCTTCTTCCAGTGCATCCGCGCTGGAAGCTCCACACCCCGTTAGTCACTGAGCAGCCGCCTCCGCCTCCGTTGTCAGACTGACAGTTGTCCGACTGACAGTCACGGGATCGCTGTGCTCGTATTCATGTTGTCCTTATTTACTTAATAATGGCCCTGAAATGCGAGAGTAGTAATGCTGGCGATTCAGATACGCTGTAAAATGCATCCTTTTACATGAAAAGGTGAAAGTTCTCGATTGAATAAGGAAAGAAATAAATGTGCTGAGGTTGCTAAGATCACGGTAGGAATGAGTCTTCTGTCTGTGAAATTGTGGAGAAGGAAAAAGAAAGTTGTGCTGGTTTTGCTCTCACACCTCAGACCACAAAAGTTACCGCCACGATAACTGCATAGTTCATGATAAGTGCATAGTTCAGATGGAAAAGGCATTACATTTGTGGGGGGAAGACATGAACAGAAGATGCGTTTCAGTTGACAGCAAAAGTCACACCAGAAGCTGTTAAGCCTGTGTGATCACTTCAGCAAAGGATCTCCTCAAACAAGTGACAGCAAACAAGTAAGAGATGGTTACACAGATTCAGGAGGAAAATATATAAAAATTACTGGAGATAGAGACCACATTTATGTAACTTTTATTACATTATAATAGTTCTATTTTATTATTGGTTATTGTTGTTAATCTCTGTGCCTCATTTATAAACGAAATTTTAACAGGTTTGTATGTATAGGAAAAAACAGTATACATAGGTTCTGCAGTTTCAGGCACCCACTGGGCATCGTGGAACATATCCCCTGTGGAACGTATCCCCTGCTGTATATTCTCCAGTGGATAGATGGGAAAGAGTTTGTTTGGACAGATGGCAGGATGGGAAAATGAACTGCAGATTGACTGTGTGAATCAGTAATACTGTTAAACACTTTATAAAATAGAAATGAACTAAAGAACTAGTTTGTAGAAGATGCTGGTAGGTCTGGGGTTTATTCCAGACCTTTAAATGCAGGCTTTTGTTTTGTTTTATATAGCTATAATCAGATAAAATTAAAGGGCTAACTTAAGCTTGAAAACAAGGACATTTAAAATTAAGATTGGAATTTCTTTCCTTTTCCCAGACAGACTTTAAGATGGATTGTTAGTTTACTTTTGCTAAGTGAAGAGGATTTGGGACACTTTATGAGAGAATGTCCCCAGAATTAGGCCTTTCGGTCCTCTGACCAGTGCTTTTACAAATCAGAGACACATTGAAGTAGACTAATGGCGGTTTCAGCTATGTCAGTTTGAAGTTCAGATGCTTCAAAATTGTTACTTTAATGATTTTTTGATAGAAACTGTTTATATGAGTAAGTAAAGCATGTTTCATGTTATTGTTTCTTAACTAGGTACATTTTAGGGAGTAGTAAAGGAAGTAAGCTCTCAGCTAAAGTACTTAACTCATTTTACTGCTATTTACAGTTAAACTACAGTGACATTTATAATGATAACACTGACAGCCCTTTAATTATGGGGTGTAGTTGACAAATCAAACATAATGTACTGTCATGGCTAATAGGCTACATGCAGTATTCTAGTGGTACCTATAATGAGTGCAGAATCAATTTAGTGCCCTGCCACTTTTCTCTTTTCCCTCCACTAGTATTTTAAAGTGTCCTTATCCAATCTCATCAGAATAGTCTTGTTTAAAAAAAAAATGCCCAGTGTTTTTACATTTCTGTCCTTGAAAACTAGATGGAAAATAAGGTATGTAAAATGTAAGTTCTCTTTCCCCTTTCTTCAAAGCTAATTTGTATTGTTTTTTTAGGACCTCTTGCAAGGTAGCAAGGAAGATAAACACCTGCCTGTGTTGTGAATGCACATGGGTTTGTCTTAATTTAAAATTTAAAAGAAGCCCAATTTGATGAATGTAAAAAGAGAAAGGGGTATTTGAGAAATAGGCCTCCATTTGCTTAGGGGGCTCTATTATGTGGCACTGCGCTTGTTAAATGGGATATGTGTAATTTTGACAGAGCGTTAAAAATATTTGCTACTTGGCTTTTTTAAAAAATATAAGCACAAAGGTGGTAGTATTTTTCTGTTATGATATGCTAACTATTGGAGATTTCTTACCAGAGAGCCTTTCTCTAAAAAGACATCATACTTGGAACTGTTTGGGGGATAATCCTCACAAATATTTGTAGAGATCAATAAGATACCAGTTGGCATACTTCTTTGCCAGAGAGAACTTTTAAATCATATTGACAAGTGTTATATCTTCTCTTCCTTTGTCTTGGCTATAAATACAGTTTTCCCTATGCCTGTTTACTGATCTATTCAGATAAAATATTTGAGGAACACTAACTTCTTATCACTTTGATAGGAGATTTCTATAAGGTAAAATTAGACATCAGCTACACTTCATTGAGGAAGGCACTCCTCTATGAAGTGTAGCTGGTGCTGTATTTGGTGCTCTTAAATTTCAGTCTTGGATCACTTTCAGCAGTGATCGGAATTATGTTATTAAGAATAGGTATATTTGGTATAATTAGTTCAATTAGGCCTGCCCTGTGCACTACAGAGCTATTCTGTATCAGGATGTTAATTGTGGAGGAAATACCAGTTTAATGTAAAATATTTTTTTTTTCCAGGATTGGCCATTTGATGATGGTGCGCCACCCCCTAATCAGATAGTGGACGATTGGCTAAACCTATTAAAAACCAAATTTCGTGAAGAGCCAGGTTGCTGTGTTGCAGTGCATTGTGTTGCAGGATTGGGAAGGTAAGTTTTTACCCTTTTGTCTGTGAAGTCATTATCAAACATTTCACTTCGGTGGAAATTTACATTTATTACACTAAACATTAAATTGCCAGAAGGAAAGGAAATGAGAACAAAAGCTGGCATATGATTTCTCAGAGCTACTTTGTGTGTTCCACTGGTCGTCTGATTCTGACACCATACCAGATTTAGTGGGCGATGGTCAGTAGTTGTTTCGAAACTGACTTAATATCTTCAACCTTATCTTTGAGCTAAAAATACAGTCTTAATTCCATGTTTTTTTTCTTTTTCTTCCCATTTCAAGTAACCAAAGGTTCAGGTTTTTGAAATGGGTGATGATATTTTAAAAATCTGTACATGGTTAATTTTGGATTGCAATGTATGGGAAGTTAATAGGTGGAGAGCAGGTGGCTAAACTTTAACTCCTGAAAGGAGATGTATGGAGAACAAAAATTAACTTGGATTTTTTTAAAAACCTTTATCCTTGAGCATTGCATGGATTGGTGTTGCTGTACTCAGCAGCAGCAGTAGGTTAAATGTCAATTTATGGTGTTTGTACTTTGACTCAAAACATTAGTGCAGGCTGTAGTGACTCAGGCTCTTACCTCTGCTTAGCCCTTTTATTTGCTACTTTTCTTTTTTAAGGTTTAGTAAAGTTTCTGAGTTTCAGTTCTTTTTTTAAGAAATTTTTTTAAGATTTTATTTATTTATTTTTAGAGAGGGAAGGGAGGGAGATAGAGAGAGAGAGAGAGAGAGAAACATCAATGTGCAGTTGCTGGGGGTTATGGCCTGCAACCCAGGCATGTACCCTGGCTGGGAATCGAACCTGGGACACTTTGGTTCCCAGCCCGCGCTCAATCCACTGAGCTACGCCAGCCAGGGCTTGAGTTTCAGTTCTTATCTTGAGGGGGGAAGGTAGTATTTTTAATTCAACTTGGATTAATTTTATAACTAGTAAGTACTTCAGGTAGTCCAAAGTTGGTGCCCTGTAATGGACTTAAAAAAATAATCATTTCCTTTGTTACATTAAAAAAATATACTTAGCCCTGGCCAGTGGCTCCATTGGTTAGAGTGGCATCCTATACACCAAAAGATTGTGGGTTCGATTCCTGGTCAGGGGACATACTTAGGTTGAGGGTTTGGTTCTTGGTTGGGCCACGTGCGGGAGGTGGCCAGTTGATGTTTCTTTCTCACATTGATGTTTCTTTCTCTCTTTCTTTTTCTGTTCCTTTCTCTCTAAAATCAATAAACATATCCTTGGGTGAAGATTAAAACATAATAAAATTAAAAAACATATACATATACATACTTATAGAGACTGTTCCTAATTACCAATTCTCTGATACTTTCTCCTAGCCTATGAAAAGGATTAGCATAGTTTTAGTATTTGATATGGAAATGATATTAAAATTGATTTGTAACAGAAATCTGAGATAATTTTGGTAATGTAATCTGGGTTTTATTTAAAAAATTTTTTTATTGTTTTATTTTTAGAGAGAGGAGAAGGGAGGGAGAAAGGAAGGGAGAGAAATATCAATGTGTAGTTGCCTCTCACATGCCCCCCCACCAGGGACCTGGCCTATAACCCAGGCCTGTGCCCCGATGGGGAACTGAACTGGTAGCCCCTTGGTTCACAGGCCAGCACTCAATCCACTGGGCCATATCAGCCAGAGTATATATAATCTGGGTTTTAAAAAAATTCTTTAATTCCAAGGATGCATGGATATTTACAGATGAGTTTCTCTCTGCAGGGCACCTGTGCTGGTTGCACTTGCTTTGATTGAATGTGGAATGAAGTATGAAGATGCAGTTCAGTTTATAAGACAGTGAGTATGAAGTTTTATGTTCAGAAACACATAGAGCAAGATCATACAAGAAGAATGAATTGTGGAAAAGTATTCATTTGTAGTCTGGAATAATTTGTTGTCTTCGGCTTAAAATATTGTTTGTTCGAGGATATCAGAAAGAGAAAGTGATAAAGATACTCAAGACTACTAGCTCCCAGATTTAAAGATTTCCTAATTTAGGTGGCAAGTGTGGACATTGTAGAATATGTCCAGTATATGACTTGAATATCTAGGAATCTTTAAAGTGAGTAGCTAGGTAGAAGAGTCTCAGTAATCTTGTGTCTCTTTTAATGGATGTTTAAAGTACTTTCGAGCATAGCTGGTAGGCACAAAATAGACAGGGGGAGGTTAAGAATACTATGGGAAATGGAGAAGCCAAAGAACTTATATATACCACCTATGGACATGAACTAAGAGGGGGGATTGCTGGAGGGAGGGGGTGCAGGGCGGAGGGGAATAAAGGGAAGGAAAAAATGGGACAACTGTAATAACAACCAATAAAATATAATTAAAAAATAAAGTACTTTCAAAATGCCCTGTCTATAATCAGGAGGCAAGCCAGCATCTATAGAGGTGCCGTGTATCACCAAGGACTCGTAAGTTCAGGTGCAGAGTCCGGATGGTGGTGCCCAGACAGGGTCTTGGCGTCAGCCTGGAATAATGGGCCATGCTGCTTTGCTGTTTGGAATTCTTTGGCAGTTATTTTCTTAGCTTTTCTCTTTTTTCTTTAAAAAAGAGGAGGAAAAGAAAAAGACTTGTTTGTGACAGGGCATGGAATGAATTGTAGCAGCTCTAGGAAGGAAACATATTTTAAGGAATGCCATCTGTGCCTGCTGCTTCATATAAATACTCTCTCATGCATCCTAAATACTTGCTACTGATTCTAATCTGAAGAATATTTTTAATCTAATTGGGAAGAGTATAGTCAGATGTCTCTGGATAAATCATTCTGATTTTTCTTAAATGTTTAATAGGCTAAAAAGAGCCAGCAAAGAAAACTGGTCTGTTCCTTCTCAGAAGGCACAGAAAGTGCTTATTTCAACTTAAGTGATTTTGTATGGGAAGTATGTTGACTTTCAGCTTTGTGGTATTGGAAAGGCCAAAGGCCATAAATAATGCATTTCAGTGACTTAGGCAGCTCCTTTCTTCTTGTATGATAAAGTTTGCCATTCTTGTATTTCGCAGGAAAAGAAGGGGAGCATTCAATTCCAAACAGCTGCTTTACCTGGAGAAATACCGACCTAAGATGCGATTACGCTTCAGAGATACCAACGGGCATTGCTGTGTTCAGTAGAAAGAAATACAAAGGCTGACGTGATTGTGGCATTTAGAGGGAACTCTTGGTACCTGGAAATGTGAATCTGGAATCTTGACTGTGTCATCAAAGTAGTGATGGATTCAGTACTCCTCAACCACTCTTCTAATGATTGGAAAAAAGCAAACAAAAAAGAAATCCCTCTATTAACATGAATAAAATGTTTAAGAAAAGAAAAAGAGAAAGAAAAAAGGGATTAATTCAGTGGAGAATGATTTTGCTCTTAGTATTGAAGTTTGAATTTCTGCCAGGACTGAATTATTTCAAAATCTCCTGTCTTTTTTAACTTTTTCAAAATAGGCCTCTAAGGGAAACCAGCAGGACAGTAAGTAGCCTGTGCAGAGTCATCTGTTTGGGGAGCTCACTCTTCCATTATGCTTGGCACATAGATCTCCATGTTGTGTGATTTCTTTCTTTTTTCTTGATTTGAGGGTAGGGGGTGGGGGCTACAATATTCCTCTCTTCTCTCCTTTCCCTATTCCTCTCCTTTTCCCCCGATACAAGCTGTAGATGGAATAGGAGAAGCCCTTGTTGCTGTAGATGTGCGTGCAGTCTGGCAGCCTTAAGCCCACCTGGGCACTTTTAGAAAAAAAAAAAAAAACACCAAAAAAAAAAAAAAAGCAGTGGCATATCTATTATATGATCCAGGTGGTTTTTAGTCTTTACTGATGATGGGGTGTTCATGTTAGTTTCTTTTCTTGAAAACTCTATACAACATTAGGCAAAGTAGCCAGGAGCCTTTTGTTTGTGGTTTTGTTTTGGTAAGTTAGTGGGGAAATGGCATTTCAGGAGGAGTCTCTTAAAGAGCTTAGCTGTGAGTCAAATTCTTCACTTTTCCAACCAATGAAACTAAGTGGGTATCCCAGAAAGTTTGTTTTCTGAAGGGGAGTACTCCAGTCCATCACTAAAGATGTGTCCAGGGAGAGAGTTAGCACACTTTCTACACCTTGTAAGAGTTGTGGGCTGTGTGTAGCAGTACTCGCTGATTTTCTGTCTAATGATGTCAGAGAATGCTGGTAGTTGGAAATTTTTATTTTAGGATTTATCTGTACTCTGAATTTTCAGGAACAGTCAGAGGAGTAGCAGCGAAGATATAATATCTTGGACTTGAGAAATGCCTGCATGGGTATTTTCCAAACTGCCCCCATATGTACAGTTCAGTTTAACCACTGATTGCCTTGTTATTTTCTTACTAGGTTCTTTATGAGATAAAACCAACAATGCCTAGTGAGTACGTGTCCACAGGCCTAACAGGGTAGGAGAGAGACATAGAGCAGCGCAACCAGTAGCAAAAGGACTGTGTTGCTAGTGGTATTTGGTGTAGTGTCATTTTTGCTGATTCTTTGTTGGGTTCAATGTGCTGATCTAGAAAAACTGTTTTTTTGCTATTTTGTAGAAGGCAGTTTTGACCAGGCTGTATCAACAAAGCAAGTTGAAAGACACCTTCAGGGGCTTCTGCACTCTTCATTTAAATATTACACACTTCCTAGTGCTCTGCTTCTAAGGATTTGAATAAAGGCTTAGGGTCATCTTGTCGTGCTGGAATTTGATATGCAGAGCCATAAACTTCCCATTTTGTTAGGATCAGCTAGACCAGTAGGAATGGACTGGGACCTTGTCGTGATGATACCTCAGACATTGGCTGGCTATGTGAACTGCCTATCTCTGATGCCAGGGTTGTTTTGCTCTTAAACTAAATGAAAATCTGTAGATGCTCTCCTCCCCCATCCCAGAAAACAAAACAAAATAATGCTTTTTGAAATTGTTTCTAGGGTTTTAAAGTGGAAAATGATGGTACTATCCAAAAAATCCTGTATTTTAGAACATATAGGCTCAAGATCAAAACAGAATATTCTCAAAGCTCAGATAGATTGTCGACTCCAAGGGTTTTGATCAATACCATAACAGACCTTTTTCCTTTGACATGCTCTGATTTTTGTTGTCTGCGGGGAGGGAGAGACAGAGAGAGAGAGAGAAACAGTTGTGTGTGTGCGTGTGTGTGCAGTGTCCACCAGTATCAGTGCCTGCCTGAGTTAGGAAAATTACATTCCTGGTTCTGTGTGAGGAGAAGGGTGTATAAAGCAACATGAAACATTAGCCCTCATTTTGTTTTAAATTACAGACTAATGTTAATTGTTCTCAGAACTGGATTTTCTTCCTCAAAATTAAGGTGTTTTTTTTTTTTATCTTTTGGATTTAATGAAGTATTGCTAGCTGAAGCCAGTTTGACATGGGGGGAGATGTCAGACTGATGAAAGATGTGCAGCCTGATTGGAAACCAAACCCTGAACCCTTTTAAAGAACAATAAACATATTTTACATGCTCTTTGTGTGTGTGTGTGTGTGTGTTCTTTACCCCAGGCTGGGTTTCATTTGTCTCCTTAGAAAACTTGGTATTCTTAAGGCCTGATTTGGGTCCTACTAATTATTGCAAGGAGGTGAAATAATTAGAGGTTGGGAAGTTCGTAGGTTTCATGCCATCCAGGTGTGTTCAGGAAGGGCAAAGTTATTGGGGTGCATTTTCTGCATTTTCTAGTTCAGTTCTTGGACACAACACTGCAGGAATTCAGCATCTTGCCTCATTCCAAAGGACTTGTTTACACCATAGGTCTTAACGAAGCATTGCAAGTTTTTACATGAACTGTGGAAGGAGGAACTCTATGTATCATAGGAGTGGAGGTGGGGAATTTCCTTTAAACCATGCGTAAGCATTTCAGCCACCCATTCAGATAACAAACTTAATGTGCTCAAGTAACAAGAATGAAAAGATAAGGCCCTGATCCCACTTTGGAGGACCTCAGTCTAGAAGAAGAGTTGGCTATGTGGACATGAGCAGTGAGTGATTCCAGTACTATGTGACATAATTCATTGATCCGCTCACTTGTCTTTAATTTTCCACTTCATGTCCATCATCCAGCTTCAGTTCAGTGTCCCATGGTTAGTCAGTCACTCGCGGCTACACAGTGAAATAGCCTCACCCCATCTCTTGCTTCATTGTATGGACTTGCCTGGCTCAACTCCATTTGGTCGAGTTCAATATGCCACCTTCTCTGCTCTTACGCACTCAAGCAACTGAACCTGATGGCTCTGCCCCTGAAGTGGTGGCCTCTGTTTAAAGTAGACCTTTGCACCGCTTGACAATCCAACGACATTTCTCTATTCCACATACTCGTTCACTCTCCTTGAAAGCACTACATTTGAACTCCTTTCCCATCTTCACTGTTTATGACCTTTTTTCTTTTAAACAAAATTTCCGCAGGCTCCTACTATCACATCTATTTACCTATCTACATCTGTGCTTATATACTGTGTCTCCTCCAGTTACAAAAATGTTCACATTTCTAATCCCTGGAACCTGTAAATACGTGTGTCTCTTACATGGCAAAAGGGACTTTGTGGCCATCACCATGCTGAGGATCTTGAGGTGGAGAGATTATCCTGGGTTGTTTGGGTGGGCCTGATCTAATTGCATGGGTCCTTAAAAGAAGAGTATCTTGCCTGCCTGAGGTCAGGAGATGTGACTAGGGAAGGCTGGCTGATAGATGCCGTGTCGCTGACTTTGGAAGACAGGAGAAGGGGGCCTCTAGAACCTGGAAAAATAAAGGAAACATTCTCTCCCAGAGCCTCCAAAAAGGAATTCAGCCTGCCAACACTTTGATTTTTGTCCCATGTGGGACTCGGATAATAAGTCTTTTGTTTTCAGCCACTAACAACAGAGTTGTGTTAACTTACTGCACCGGCAGTAGAAAACTAATGCAGATTTTTGCCTTCCAGGATACCACACTCGAGTTTTTGCCTAGTTAAGCATCCACACCTCAGTTTGAGTTTCTGGTTCCTTGTTAGCTCCTCCACTTTTGCTCCATCTGCTTGGACTCTGTTCTTGACCCCAGATCCATTATCCAGTGCCTACTCGACATCTCTCATGGATGTCTCATAGTTCAAAGTCAACTTCAAGGTTTTCCACGAACACCCTCTTTACAGGTTTCAGGTGTACAATTCTGTGATACATCCCCTGTATATTGTGTTGTGTGTTCCCCACCCCAAGTCAAGTCTCCTTCCATCACCATTTATCCCCCCTTTACCCTCTTCTACCTCCTCCCAGTCCCCTTTCCCTCTGGTAACCAATCACCTCTTGTCTGAGTCTATGAGTTTTTTTCTTTGCTTAATCCCTTCACCTTTTCACCCAGGCCCACATGACCCCTCCCCTCTGACAGTTGTCAGTCCATTCTCTGCAAGTCTGTTTCTATTTTGTTCATTAGATTCCACATATAAGTTAAATCAAATGGTACTTGTCTTTCTCTCTCACAGACTTTATTGTCTCTCCCCACCAGAATAACGGGCACAGATTTTTTGTTGTTCACTGTGTTTTCACCAAGAATGGTGCTTGACATGTACTAAATGCTCCATAAATATTGAATGAATGGGTTCTGGCTGGTATAGCTCAGTGGATTGAGTGTGGGCTTGCGAACCAAAGGGTCATTGGTTCAATTCCCAGTCAGGGCACATGCCTGGGTTGTGGGCCAGGTCCTCAGTTGGGGACATGTGAGGGGCAACCACACATTGACATTTCTCTCCCACTCTTAATAGAGGTAGAAAAGGTTGATGCACAAGCTGGCTATAATAAAAAAGATGGACGATAACATGTCTTGGCAAGGGCGTGGGGATATTGGAGTCGTTATACATTGCTGATGGCCATGTCAGAGGGGTGGAGCTGCTTTTGAAAACTGTTTCTCAAAAAGTTAAATGTAGATTGTCAGATGACCCAGAATCCCAGTATATCCAATACCCGATTCTAGATGTATACCTTAGAGAACCGAAAATGTTAGTGGTTGCCTGGGGTAGGGGTGGGAATAGGGAGTGACCGCTAATGGATGTGGGGTTCTTTTGAGGGAGATAAAAATGTTCTGGAATTAGTGGTGATGGTTACAGGACTGTGAATGTGCTAAATGTCACTGAATTGTACACTTAAAATAAGGCTGATGTGGTGGAAGCAGACTTCAGGCAGTAGAAGTGAGAGAAGGGAGTATGAAAGAGCGAGGTACGTGTGGGAGAAGTGGCATGACGTGGGCCAGGCAGGGCTGGTTGTCACCAGACGAGGCAGAGCTCTGCACACTCCTCCGTTGTGCCTCCCTCTCCACCTCCAAGGCCACGACTAACTGGGTCAGAGGTAGACAGTTGGCCCAAAGCTAAGCAGTGGCCAGATTCTCGGTTTCAACTCAGGGAGACTCTTGGATGCGAGGAGCCAGTAGGGCCAGTGCGTGTGTTCAGTCACATGTGACATGAGTAACAGGACGGGGGAAGGAGGATGGAGCAGCAGCCGAGGGAAAGCAGACTGGAGAGACCGTGGCCTAGGAGCAGGGAGAAATACCTTGGCTCCGGCCAATTCTGAGTTCCACTTTCCTGTGAGGTCCAGGTGGATGCTTCTCCCAGAGCACTTACAGTGGTTTCTGCCCCTTCCCTCGCTCCTCGATTAAAGTAGTTTGAGTCATTTTCCTAATAGCCAACCGAAACTTGATTTGGGCACCTGCCACGTACTATGCACTACTCTAGGCACTGAGGGCATAGTGGCAAGTAAGACATACTTTGTCCTAGTGGAAAAGACAAATGAAAGCGGGAACGAATAAACAAGTACAGGAATAGGCAACCATTTCAGAGAGTGACTAGTGCTCGGAAGATAGGAAGTAAAGCCTGTAAGAGGCCAGTGATTGGAGTTATGTGTGGAGCTGAGTGGAAAGGTCAGGGAAGGTCCCTGAGGAAGGGGAAGGAGCCTACTGTGTGCAAATGCTTTGTGAAGATGGTGGAAGCCCTTTCCAGTCAGTATGCATAGCAGTATGTAAATTTGGAAGATTGAGCTTGGTATGTTCAGCAAACAGCCGTGTGGATAGTATGGCCGGAGTGTGGTAAGCAGTGAAGGTGAAATTTTGGCAGAGGCCAAACTGATTTGGTATGGCTGGGAAGGCTGGGGTCACATTGCAGAAAGTATTATGTATCATAGCAAGAAATTTAAGAGCTTATTTAGGGTTTCTCAATCAAGAGGAAACATCAGAGTTACCCATGCGGTTTACTCAAAATGTCCATGTCCAGCCACCACCAAGGCCATTCTGAATCAGAGTCTCGAGTTGGGGATCTCTGCTTGGGGCGATGAGGAAGCTGAGGGTTGGTAAACACAGGAGCTACATGGTCAGATCTGTGTTCAAAGAAGTTATCCGAGAAGCTCCTTCAATGAGATGCCATGCCTGTTATGCAAACTCAGTGCCTGGTCTGTGCTAGACATGCAGTAAGTATCAGTGGCATGAATGAGAGTGGACTGGAGAGAGAAGCTGAGAGGCCATTATGGATGGCGGGTTGCTGAAGGCTTGCAGTGGGCCAGCACTGGTGTGCTGGGGCCTCAACTAAGGAAGCGACAGAGGAATAGGGTAGAAGACTATCTTTCCTTTTAGCCACTAGAGTCCTGAGAGCCCAGATTACATGAAAAGATACCAGTATATCTGCATTCACATTTCAAGGGATTAATTTGCCTCCACTGGGATATCTGGCCGGTGGCAGGGAAAAGATTTGTAGAACCACCCCCACCTCAGGTCCGCCCACAGATTACACAGTGCAAATGGCAGCAATTAGAATACCTCACTGCTTTCAACCTTGCCAACTGCCCTGGGAGAGTTCACTGGCAAGTGTGACTGTTCCGTGCCTCTGTCTCCTTTGCTGTTTGGGGGTCGGGGCAGATAGGAAGATGGAGGAATAAGCAGTCAACACTAGCCGACATCTGCTGAGTAAGGCTGTGCTCACAATTTTATTACGGCATGATCATCTCATTCAATCTTCATGGGCTTCTCATTGCTAACCCCATTTTGTAGAGGAGGAAACTGACAAGAGAAATAACAAACAGGTGGCTAGACTAGAGTTTGAATTGGCCAGTCTGACTCCAAAGTTGGTACTTAATCTGGTTGGCTGTCCGGGTTTGGTAGAATGGGAAGATGTCATGTTTGGGCTGTTGCTGTGGGTTTTTGTGCACAATAGGAGTCCCTGTCACTTGAGCTGCATCTCTGTTAAGGGTGTGCATGGAGCGTATGTCTGCATGTGTATAACAGTGTGTATAATAGTCAGTGGATTTAACTTGTGCAAACTCCATGTGATGGACCCTACCAGTAACAAAGCAGGACATTGAAGCAGCATGGTTTATATTGGGTTGGCCAAAAAGTTTAGTTTTTTTTCTGTATGATGGATGGCTCTGGTAGTGCTTAGTTTTCTTTAACTTCATGCGAAACAATTTCGTTAGGTTGTATTTTGACAGCTGTCATGTCAGCATACATTTTTTAAAAAGTATCAAAATTGGTGAAATTTTGTGCAGCCATTTAATATTGAAGATGGAAGAAGATGTATACACAACATTTTCAGCATATGATGCTTTATTATTTCAAGAAAGGTAAAAATGCAACTGAGACATAAAAAAGATTTGTTCAGTGTGAGGAGACGGTGCTTCTGAGGAAGGGGAAGGAGCCTACTGATTGTGTGACTGATTATGTCAAAAGTGGTTTGCGAGTTTCTTGGTACTATTGACATTTTGGCCAAATAATTCTTTGCTGTGGGGCTGTCTTGTGCATTGGAAGATGTTTAGCAGCACCCCTGGCCTCTATCAACTAGAAGCCAATAGCGGGAGATAGCCAATATTACTCAAAATGTCCAAATCAATGAAGTTATGGGAGAAAATGAAAACTGTGTCTTTTACAGAAAAAAACTAAACAGACTTTTTGGCCAAGCCAGTAGTTTATAATTGGCTCCCTATTACTGTTGGCTGGTTCTCCTGCACATAGAGTACGATTCCAGGATTGGTATTTGATTTAAGAAATTTTCAAATTGATTTTATCTTTAGTGCATTAATGTGTGGCCTAAATTCCTGCAGAGGCATTTGGTAACCTGTCTGGACATGCTTTAGCAATCATAACTGGGTCTGGGCTGGCAGGGCTACAGCTTGTATCCAGCACAGATAAATCACTTTTCTGAACAGACTTTTCTACCTAAGTCCTGTGACTTATTTTTTTTTAGGGCTCCTCAAGTGTATACCCCCTTGAAATTGGAGCCTATTTTCCATATCGTGCTAAAACAGACAAATGGGAATTTGTTAACCCAAGTGGATTTCATCTCTATTGTTCTGCTGGAACAGAACACATACATATGCAAGGAATGGCGTGGAAATCAGCCTTATGTTCTAGGGTGGCCAATTGTAATGTCTTTTAAAATCAGGAACTATGAAACGTGACCCCCAGACGAGAATGTTATCGATGCAGCTGTGCGCATGAAATGCTGGAGAACGTTCTGCCGTTTCACAAGGATTAGTGGAGGTAAATGTTTTTCAGTGAAAGGACTTTTTTTTCAGCTCTGGGAGTGCAGGATAGATTGCTGCTGCATGAAAATACCAATTAATCATCTTTTGATGCTTTTATGCAAATGATATATTTGACTTTCATTTCGAGCTGTCATTAACACCTGGAACCCTAAGATTGATAACAGGTAAAACAAAATTTTTTTTTGATAATGGGTAACATTTTTAAAGAATTACATAAATAAAAGATTTGAATTTTAGGTGTTTAGGTGAATTTATAGTACTTTTTATTCATTACTTGCCGGTCCTCTTGAAACCTAAACTAATCACAGGATGCAACAAAGTAGAGAAGGCAGCCTTCGAACGGACCAGTTTTTTTCAATAGTGAAAGAGGGTGACTTGGAAATGCTAAACTCTGCAAAGGTTTCTTCTGCCGTTTGCAATGACTGGCCCACAGGAGAGGCCACGTGTCCTGCAGAAGACCTTTTCTTCTTAAAGTGCCTTGAGACAATGCTGGCCTTTTATTTTTAATGAAGATTTTCCTTCCTATGCATACTCCTTGCTTTAAAAAAAATACTTTTTTGCCCTGGCTGGCGTAGCTCAGTGGATTGAGCGCGGGCTGCGAACCAAAGTGTCGCAGGTTCGATTCCCAGCCAGGGTACATGCCTGGGTTGCAGGCCATAACCCCCAGTAACCACACATTGATGTCTCTCTCTCTCTCTATCTCCCTCCCTTCCCTCTCTAAAAATAAATAATAAATAAATAAAATCTTTAAAAAAATACTTTTTTCCCAGAATGAAATAAAAAATAGGGTTATTGAAGAAGTTTTGGGAAATACAGGGGAAGGGACGAAAAAACCCTCAGTGGTGTGCCACCATTAACATTATTATGTATTCCTTTGACCTCCCTTCCCCACCCCCAGGTATAATTGTAATTATATAATTATGTATCTTGCTTTTTCACTTACATAGCTACAAAATATTTATGATTTATTAAAAGTGTATCATGTGCCAGACACTGTACTTAGTGTTTTAAGCATATTATCTTCCGAGGGGTGGGTGACATTGTCTCCATTTTACAGATCGGGATGGGAAAGGTCAGAAAGGGGAAGGCAGCCCTCCTAGTGCCCCACATCTGGTGAGTGCCATGGCCAGAATTCTAAGCTGGAGTGTCTGACTCAGGAACCCAGATCACATCACTGCTCTGCACTCCCCTTGCACTCACCAAGCGGAAGCTGTCCCCTGAGGACACTGCTTTGTCTGTGGCCTCAGAAATGGAGGCTACTCATTGTCCCATGACCCATGTAGCACAAAGGCCAGTGGGAGATGAGAGGTCAGCTCTCCATGGCCACGGCCAGACCATTGCCCTTCTGTCCTTGAGACAGTTATCACCAGGCTGTTGCAACCACTGCCCTTCATTGCTGCTGTCCCCTGCCACCCGCCCTGTCGCTCACGGCATGCAGCTCCTTCATGGCCCACCCCAGCCATTCTTCCCGCCTGGGCGGGTTCCATGCCTCTGCCAGCCCCTCGGCACCAAAGGCCTTTACTGCCCTAACGCCGATGACCCGCACCCGTGCGAGTGAGCCTGGTCTGCCTCTGCCAGAGGCTGGGGGAGCAGCCGTGTGCGTGTTTGTGCGCATATACATGCAGACATGCCCACGTACCAGTTTACTGTAAGTTTTACTGATGTAAAGGGTGAGTGACATACAGTTTAAAAAGAATAAAATACACATTACTCTTTATTGTAAATTCCATATAGCCAGTTGATTCTCACAGAATGCTTTTGTGGGTTTTTGCCCAATTCTTATGTACTAGCTAACTTTGGGTTGCAATTGACAACCCATAAATGTTGGTTGATATTTTCCTTTATGCTAAAGACTCAAAAGGAAAACAATGAAGACTTAGGTTAGTACAGGTGGCAAACACAAGGCCCGCAGGCCAAATCCGGCCCTCCACCTTGTTTTATCTGGCCCAGCACCTTATTTCTACCCTGCAGTGGTGTTGAGCTCTCACTTAACTGTTAAGGAGTAGTTACATTTGTACAGTCCTAAAATGACATTGGCCCTTTGAAGGCAATAGCGAGGCTGATGTGACCGCGGGTGAAAATGAGTTTGACACCCCTGATAGAACTTCACTTGTTTTTCAATGAGTGACCTCTTTGCAGATGTGGATAAAAGTGTTTGAATACTGGAAGACTATTTCCTCAATTTCTCGGTGCTGTTTACAATGTAATGGCTACAGACACTATGCACTCAAGTTTAATATGCATCACTAACATCTTCTCCATTACTTTCTCAAGTGTGGACAATCAGCAGAACAGTGAGTCAAGGTCTGGTCTGTAGCGTTTGCTAATTTCCATGGTGTGCATACTCCTGCCATGGCTAATTTCATGCTATCAGCTGACATCACTGAACGCAGAGTTAAGAAGAGATGTGCAGGGGGCACATCGTTACAGTATTTCCACCGCACAAAGGCAGTGAGTAACAGCATAGACGGGGGTGGGGTGGGGGGAGGGAGAAGCAGGTGTAGGGAGGAAAACGGTGATGGAAGGAGACTTGACTTGGGGTGGTGAGCACACACTACACTATACAGATGATGTGTTATAGAATTGTACACCTGAAACCTATATAATTTTATTAGACAATGTCATCCCAATAAATTCAATTAAAAATAAAAATAAAGAGCATTAATGAGAAAAAATAATAGCATAGATATAAAATAGTAAAATGTAGTAAAATAATTAGGAAGTGATGAGTTTTAAGAACTTATGTCCTTTGTCTCTAAATGTAATTTATTTAATTGTAAGTTTCAAATAATGACTATTTAACAACAGCTTGCAAAATTCCTGAAATGTAACAATCCCTGGGTATGCGCCAGCCCCACCCAGCAGTGTGCGCACGTAGGTGACTCTGCACCTGCTCTCCGACCACCGCCCATGGGTCCCTCTCCCTCGCTTTCTCACCTGCACACACACGCTTACCTTTTGATTCATTTTCTATGCACTCCTCAACCTGACTTTTGTCTTTTCCGTGATAGACCCTGTGCTAGCAAGTAAAACTTCCTTTTTCCTTTACTGGCCCCAGAATTGCAGTTTTTCCCAGGGCTCTGTCTTGGGTGGCTTTGCTTTTCCCTTTGGGCACACTTTGCTCTGGTGACCTCATCCAAATCCCTGACATTCAGGACACTGATGGCTCCCAGGTCTGTTGTCTGCACCCGCATCTCTCTCTGGAGCCCCAGATCCGTTTGTCCGACAGTCTACTGGACATCCCGCTTGCTTGTCTCACGGCAGTTCAAACTCAGAATTTCAAGAATGTATCATTTCCCCAGCCTCCAACCTCCACCCCCAGATCTGATTTTGCCCCCCTTTTTCCTCCTTCAATAAATGGAGATACCTCATTTACTAAGCCTTCCATATGAGGCACCTGAGAGTCATCCTTGATTCCTCTCTTTTCTTCATCACCTTCACCTTTCACCTTGGTACCAAAAACAGATTTACTCATTCATTCATTCACTCATTTATCCATCCATTCACTCACCTATTGAAACTTTCAGCAAACACTTATTAGCATGGCTGCAGAATATGTTGAACAAGAACACTAGAGCTTGGAGTCAGTCTGACAAGCATCAAACCCTGGCTCTACCATTTACACAGTTTTGTAACTTTGAGAAATTTACTCCCTGGCCAGTGTGGCTCAGTTGGTTGGAGTATTGTCTCATAGACCAAAAGGTTGTGGGTCCAATCCTCAGTCAGGGCACATACCTGGGTTTGCGTTTGATTCCTGGTCAGGGCACGTATGGGAGGCAACCAATAGATGCTTCTTACATCGATGTTTCTCTCTCTCCCTCTCTCTCTCCTCCTTCTCTCTCTAAAATCGATAAACATATCCTCGGGTGAGGGTTAGTTTAAAAAATTTGCTTGACCACTGTGTTTTAGTTTTCTTAAATACGTGTAGAGTGGGGTTGATAACAGAGTCTGTCTCACAGGGAACCCAGTGTGTTTGAAGTGGGTTCTTCTGAGTAAAACTCTTAAAACACAGCTTGGCTGTGGGCCAAGTCTGGCCAGCCACCTGGTTTTATAAATAAAATTTTATTGCAATATTGCAAACTCACACATACACACACACACACACAACACACACACAAAACACAGCTTGACACAGAGTGAACAAAGAAATGTTAGCTGTTGGTATTTATATGCATAAATACCATAATTATTCTGCCAGGAGGGCATCCTAAGTAAGTGGGAGTGTGTTAGTTTGCTAGGGCTGCCATAACAAAGAACTGCAGATGAGGTGGCTTAAGGGAAAAAAAATTGCCTCGCCATTCTGGAAGCTGCAAGTTGAAAATCAAAGTGTCGGCAGGGCCTTGCTCCCTTTGAAACTTTTAGGAGAATCTTCCCTGGCCTCTTCCCATTTTTGGGTGGTTGGCTGCAGCCCATGGCATTCCTTGGCTTGCAGCTGCATCCCTCTGATTTCCACCTTCCTCACCACACGGCACTCTCCCCGTGCGCCCCTATCTTCACATGTCTATTTCCTTGTGAGGACACTGGTCATATTGGATTAGGGGCTCACCCTGCCCTAGTATGACCTCATCTTAACTAATTACATCTGCACTGGCCCTATTTCCAAATGAGGTCACATTCTAAGGTGCTGGGGGTTTGGACTTCAGCACATTGTTGTTTTTTTCTTGAGGGCGAGGGTGGGGAACACAGTCCAACCCGTAACAGGCAGGAGCTATGGTATAGGGATTATGTCTGACCCCTGACCTTCTCGCCTCCTTTCTCTCCATGGCCACTGTCTTAGTTCCTTCTGTCTTGTTACACCTCCCGACGAGAACCTAGTCTGGCCATGCCATCACCCACCTGCTGTGTGGCTGTCAGAGGGATCTTCCCAAAATGTGGACTTGATCATGCTACCTGCTTCCGAAGCTCCCTGAGGTGAAGGGTTAGCACCAAAGACCCTTTGTGCCCCAGTTACTTCCTGATGCTCTACACTGAACCCTCACCACGGCCCCGAACTGATTGTCAGCCCTGAACTGACTGTTGGCCCCAAGTGTGTCGATCTCTTTCACGACTCTGTCAAGGACATTCTTCCCGCCCTGCACACACACACCTTCACACTTCTTCACCTATCTGGGAAAGAGTCCCCTGACACCCTCCACACCCTCCTTCCGAGCTCCTCGGTGCCCTGTGTGCACCCTGAACGTGGGATTTACTGAATTAATTGTTTTTCTTGTGCCTCGCTGACATGACAGAGTGCCCTGTGAGGCAGGGACTGTCTTTGTATCACCTATTGTTTGACTTAGTGTCATTTTTTATCTTTTCACTATTATAAATAATATGTGATGAGTACTTTTATGTTTAAATATTTTTTTTAAATTTAAAATGATTTCCCTAGGCACAACTCAACAAAAAAAGATGAACAACCCAATTTTTAAAAATGGACAAAAGAATGAATAGACATTTCTCCAAAGAAGATAGGCCAATAGCCAACAAGCACATGAAAAGATGCTCATTGTCATCAGTCATTAGGAGAATGCAAATCCAAATCCCAATGAGATACCACTTCCTAGCCACTAGGATGGCCATGAAAAATAAACAAATGAAATGTTTATAAACCCAGACAAGTGTGGAGAGGATGTGGAGAGAGAAAAACCGGAGCATCCGGGGAACATACAATGGTAACAGGTGCAGCTGCCGTGGAAAAGCAGTTTGGTTGTTCCCTATGCGTGTACGTGTACATGGACTTCCATAGAACATAGCACAACCCTTAGGTATAGACTCAAACAAATTGAAAATAGGTGTTCAAACACATATTTGTACACAAGTGTCCGTGGCAGCACCGTTCACTTCAGCCAGAAGGTGGGAATGACCCAAATGCCCACGCATGGAGGAGTGGATGGACAGCGAAACGTTACTCAACCGCAGAAAGGTAGGAAGTACTGACTGATACATACTACAATGTAGTGAGGCTTGAAAAAACCATGTTAAGTGAAAGAGGCCAGACAAAACAGTCAGATGATAATGATTCCATTTATATGAATATCCAGAATACAGAAATCCATGGAGACAAAAAGCAAATTGATGGTTGCCAGGGACTGGGGGGCGGGGTGGGGGGAAGAATGGGAATTAACTGCTTCTTGGGTACAGGTTTTATGTTGCGGCGATGAAAATGTTTTGGAACTAGATAGAATGGTAATTGCACAATGTTATGAATGTGATCAATGGCACTGAATTGTATACTTAAAAATGTTTAATTTTATGTCACATGAATTTGACCTCAGACATACCAGGAGTGAAGTGCTGATAGTTGCTACAATGTGGATGAACCTTGAAGGCGTTCTTCTGAATGCAAGAAGGCAGACACTGAAGGTCCCATATGGCAGGATTCCATTTACGTGAAATATCCAGAATAGATAGATTCACAGGGACAAAAAGCAGATTAGTGGTTGCCAGAGGCTGGGGCAGAAGGCGGGCTGGGGAGTGACCAGTGGAATTGACATTTCCTTCCAGGTGATGGAATGTTCTGGAACTAGGTGGTGGTGCTGGTTGCACATCACTGTGAATGTACTGAATGCTACTGAATCACACATTTCAAAATGCTAAGTTTTACGTAACGTGTGTTTTACCACACACGAAGAAATATTTCCTTGGCAGAGATTTTCTAAAGTGAAGTCAGAGTCAAAGGATGTAATGTATCACTGAAGTTTTGCGGAGAAAGGGTCATCTCACTGCCCTCCCACCAGCAACGTTTCAGAGGGGCTGCATTGTGTCTCTGTGCATTGGGCCAGACTTGGGTTTAAAAAAACACTTCACTGATTTGCCATAATGCTGTTTCTCTTCGGAAAGCTCCCTGTGCTTCCGAGCACAGGGTTAGATCAAACGAACTATTTGGGGACAGAGCCAGAGCAGATGGACGTCCGAGCTGGGACAGACCCAGGGGGCGTCTAGGCCATTGGACCGCACCCTTATCAGACCAATATTTACTAACAACCTAACAACCCTGAGATAAAAGCCATAGTAACCAATCTAAAGTCTATACGATGTAGTGCTTCAGACAGTATGGATTTTGAAGTAAACTTCCTGGGTTCACATTCCTGCTCTGCTGTTCATTAGCTGTGTGAAGTGGGGTACTCGTCTGTGCCTCAGTTTCTCCATCTATAAAATGGGGCCAATGGCAGTGTCTCCTCACAGGGTTGTTTTATGGATTAAATTAGTGTAGGATTCCAATCTCAACTGCAAACACGGGAAGAAATATAAGGAAAGTCATGTATGACACAATGCATTTTAAAGTTGTAAATACCTATGCATGATTATCCTAGAAGACACTGAAACGGAAGTCTAAGCCTGCACGTAGAATCGCCCCGGATGCCACAGCACACACGTGGACGGATACAGGTGTGTTGCACTTCAACAACTATGAGCGCTGCTCTGGGTGATGTGTTCTTCCAAAATCAATCCTTGGGCAAATTACTTCTAAACAGATGAAATCCCTTGATTTTCACAGGAGTTACATTGCTGGGCAGTATTTTTAGAAATCATGCTTCTATGTAAAATGGAGTTAAATTCCAGGTCAGATAATTTTACAGCTTTTTCATCTTCGTAAATGGACTGTGGGGCATTTAAAAGTGGGACACAGCACCATTCTTTATTGTGTGGGACATGCCACATATTTCCGGATGTCTGGAATCCCTGGTCCCCTCCTTTAAATGTCAGTGTTCTGCAGTGGGTGTTCCCACCCCCACGGAGAGCCACCGCAGCTATTCCAACCATCTCCTTTTCCAGACCAGGTCACTGAGGCTCCCAGAGGGAACTGCAAATCCACACGTGTTGCTGTGAATATTTACCCCATCCCCACCTCCAGCTATGTGGGAGACGCCTTGTTAGTGAGCAGAACTCCAGCCATGCCACTTTTATCCACTCCATTCCTTCCTTTTCTTACCCACCATCCTTCCTTCCTCTTCCTCCTTTCTTCCCCAACACCCAACCCATTAGCCAGTCCTGTTGGCTGTACCTTCAGTAAGTTCCCTCTACTTGTTCTCTGGCCCCTACTCTTGCCCCACTGAAACCTATTTTTCTCATAGCTGCCAAGGGAATTTTTTTTTTTTTTTTAAATCACATCAAGGCAGGTCTCTATTTCAGCTGCGCTGGAGGCTTTCCAAGACACCGGACTAAAATGCACACTCCTCTCTCTGCCTTCCAGGGCCTATCTGATCTGGCCACACCTTGCATTATCCTCACTAGGTTCCCCACACGGGCCCACACAGCTGCCTCACGGCCTTTCCCCCTGCTGTTCCTTCTATCTGGACTAACTTCTCTTCAGCTAGATCTTTGGAGAGCTAACTTCTTATCCTTTGTGTCTATTCAAAAGTCACCTCCTTCAAGACCATCCCCAGCCACCTGATCTAAAATAATCCGATGACCCATCACTCTTTGCCTTACTCTTGTTCGTTCTTTAAAGCACTTACCATGGTGTGGAGCGGGCATGTTGATTTGCTTGCTTCTTCCTTGTCTGTCTCTTCAGGAGGCTGTAAGGGACACTGGGGTGGAGCCACGTTGTTAGTGTCACTCTCCGTGGGATCCAGGGCCTAGCACAATGCCTACAAGTGCTGCTCCATGTTGAATTCATTCCAGTGAATTAAGGCCTAACACACAACTCCAAATGGACCAATGAGAATCCTCACAACGTTTGTAAATAGGCTCACTCACTCAGAAGTTTTCACCACCTTTTTTTCTTTTAATTATATTTTATTGACTATGCTATTACAGTTGTCCCAATTTTACCTCCTTCCCCTCTCCACCCAGCACCCTCCACTCCCTCAGGCAATCCCCACACCATTGTTTATGCCCCTGGGTCGTGTGTATAAGTTCTGTGGCTACTCCATCTCCTATGCTGTGCTTTACATCCCTATGGTTTTTCTGTAACTACCTATCTGTACTTCTTTTTTTTTTTTTTTTAAAGATTTTATTTATTTATTTTTAGGGAGGGAAGGGGGGGAGAGAGAGAGATAGAGAGAGAGAGAGAGATAAACAGAAACATCAATGTGCGGTTGCTGGGGGTTATGGCCTGCAACCCAGGAATGTACCCTGGCTGGGAATCGAACCTGGGACACTTTGGTTCCCAGCCCGCGCTCAATCCACTGAGCTATGCCAGCCAGGGCTCCTATCTGTACTTCTTAATCCCCTTACCTTTTCATGAATTCTCCCGTACCCCTCTCCCATCTCACAACCATCAAAATACTCTCTGTATTCCTAATTCTGTCTCTGTTCTTCTGTTTTCTTAGTGTGGTTTTTAGAGTCAATTGTTGATAGGTATGTATTTATTGCCATTTTATTGTTCATCATTTTGATCTTTTTTCAGTAAGTCCCTTTAACATTTCATATAATAATGGTTTGGTGATGATGAACCCCTTTAGTTTGTTCTTGTCCAGGAAGCTCTTTATCTGCCCTTCAATTCTAAGTGATAGCTTTTGTGTTCTGCCCGGGACTACTCTGCCTGAGCTATAAAGCAATCTGAGGTGGCTGCTACTCTTGCTGGTCTTGGAGATTCCCAGGTGAAGCCAAGCTGTGAATCTAAGCTGGCTGCTGCTAGAGCTGGGCCTGGGGCCAATTTAGCAAGAGGTATGGGGGTTGGGGCTTACTGAGACCTGCTGTTGCCTGTTTGATGGGTAGAGCAATCTTGGCTGTAGGACCCTACTTTTCATGACTTTGAATATATCTTGCCAATCCCTCCTAGTCTGCAAAGTTTCTTTTGAGAAATCAGCTGACAATCTTTTGGGAACTGACCTGTAGGTAATTAATTGCTTTTCTCTTGCTGCTTTTAAGATTCTCTCTTCATCTTTAACCTTTGGCATTTTCATTATGATGTGTCTTGGAATGCGTTCCTTTGCATCCATCTTGTTTGAGACTCTCTGTGCTTCCTGGACTTGCATGTCTATTTCCTTCACCAAATTAGGAAGTTTTCTTTCACTATTTTTATTTTCAAATAGATTTGCAATTTCTTGCTCTTTCTCTTTTCCTCTGGCTCCCCTATCATGTGACTGTTGGAACACTTGAAGTTGTCCCAGAGGCTGCTTACACTATCCTCAGTTTTTGGATTCCTTTTTCCTCTTCTTGTTTTGATTAGTTGTTTTTTTCTTTCCTTATGTTCCAAATTATTGATTTAATTCTTGGCTTCATCTACTCTACTGTTATTTCCTGTAAATTGTTGTTTATTTCAATTAGTGTATCATTCATTTCTGACTGGACCTTTTTTATGCTGCTGAGGTCCTTACTAAGCTCCTTGAGCATCCTGATAACCAGAGTTTTGAATTTTGCATCTGATTATTTATTTCCATTTTGGAAAAAGAACTAAAGTTCTTTTTCTGGAGTTTTTATCTGTTCTTTCATTTGGGCCATGTTTCTTTGTCTCCTCACTTTGGCAGCCTCCTTGTGTTTGTTGTATGTGTTAAGTAGAGCTTCTTTGACTCTGTGTCTTGGTAGCATGGCCTAAAGTAGTAGGTGTCCTAGGGTCCAGTGGCACAGCCTCCCCTATCACCTGAGATGGATAGTTAAGGTGCACCATTTGTGTGGTCTGAGTACACCCTCCTTTTGTAGTTGAGACTTGATTGCTGTTCACAGGTCAATGGGAGGGATTTACCCAGTCCAGTCAACTGCAAAGACTGGCTGTGACTCCCAACCACCAACCTCTGCCCTCTGTGGAGGATCAGCTGTGCAGGGGCAGGTTGGTGGTGCTCCGATGTGGTCTGTAGCTGTCCGCTAGATGTTCAGGCTCTGGGTTTCCTGAGTGGTGCAGGCCAAGGTCAGCTGAACCTGTGTTCTGCCTGAGGCTGCCCTGCATGAGCTATGAAGCAATCTGAGATGGCTGCCATTTGTGCTGGGCTTGGAGATTCCCAGGTGAGCCAAGCCATGAATGTAGGCTGGCTTCTGCTAATGCTGGGCCTGGGGCTACTTTAGCAAGAGGTATGGGGGCAGGGGACTTACTGAAGCCAGCTGTTGCTTGTTTGGTAGGATTTAGGAAGTTGTAAAGAATGAGCCAAGACCAGCCATTCATATGGAAAAGTCATGCTTAACAGTTTGGGTGGGACAGAGTCTCAAGGGATCTCCAGGGGCAAACAGTGTTAGCCAGGTTGATGGAGTCTCAGATATGGCACCTGCCTCTTGGCTCTGTGGCTCTGTGCGGGGAGGACACAGAAAAGGGACGATGGCGTCTGTTCACCCTTCTGTCTGGGAGAAAGCTATCCCCCAGCTCCCACCTTGATGCCAGACACTTCAGTTTCTCCCTGTATGCCACTGGTGCCTTTCAAGCTGCTACCCCAATGTTGGAGCTCAGAGGGGGTGAGTCTGAGGAAGTTCATGTGTGGATTCTTTAAGAGGAACTGCTTGGGACTCAAGAAATTTCTTCCACTGACTCAATCCCCACTGATTTTTGCAGCCAGAAGTTGCGGGGACTTATCTTTCTGGCACTGGAATGCTGGGTGGAGGGCCTGGTGGAGGGCTGGGACTACTTTTTCATGAGATATCCCTTCTGATTTTCTACCTACCACATGTGGATGTGGACCAGTCATTTCACATCTCCACCCCTCTTACCAGTCTGGATGAATGTGGTTTCTTTAATTCTGTAGCCATTGGACTTCTATCCAACTTGATTTCTGATGGTTCTGAGTGAGTGCTGGTTTTTCTATATTTTAGTTGTAATATTGATGTGGTTGTGCAAGGAGGTGAGCTGTGTTTACCTATGCTGCCATTTTGACCAGGAGTTCTTTTGTTTTTCTTTTAATGCATGGTCCTTAGAGATCAGAGAGTATTTGCACCTGAACGAGAATAGGAAGAGAATCAATCGATGAGAAGGTTAGAGAGAGAGAGTAGAATGATGTAAGCCTATGGAGAACCTGAGACCGAGAGAAAGATGAAGAGAGAACATCTTTGCAGCAGTGGCTGGTGGGCACCAGGCATTCTTGGGGTCCACTTGCTAACCTCTTCTCTTTGTGTGTGTGTATATGCCTGTGTATATGTCCTGCTCATTAAAGATCAATTTCCTTGAGGTATATTACATGAAACAAAAAACACTGATTTTAAGTATGCAATTTGATGAGCATTAACTGTATACAGTCGACAGTATACAGTATACTGATGACAGTATACAGTTGTATAACTGCCACCACAGTCGAGATGTAGAACATTTCCTGCCCTGGCTGGTGTGGCTCAGTGGATTGAGCACTGGCCTGCGAGCTAGGGGGTTGCCAGTTCAATTCCTGCTTGGGGCTCATGCCTGGGTTATGGGCTGGGTCCCCAGTGGGGGATGCATGACAGGCAGCCATACTATGATGTTTCTCTCCTTCTCTTTCTCCCTCCCTTCCCCTCTGTCTAGAAATAAATAAAATCTTTTTAAAAAAAGAACTTTTCCTTCAACCCCAAAGCAAAACCTATTTCTTGAGATACCCCATGATTCTTTTGTAAAAAAACCCAGCTTTGTTGAGGTACAATAAACCACACATATAAAAAGTGTGTAATTTGGTAAGTTTTGACATTTGTGTATATCTGTGAAACCATCCCCATAACAGAGATAGTGAACATCTCCCTCGCCCCTAAAGTTTCCTCCTATTTCTCTAACGCCTTCCCCAAGCAACCAGGAATCTGCTTTCTGTCACTACCTATTAGCCTACATGTTCTAGAGATTTACATCAATGGGATCATACAGCATGCCCTCTTTTCATCTGGCTTTTTTTCACTCAGCATAATTATTTTTAGATTCATCCATGTCATTGGCAAGTATCAGTTGTCCATTCGTTTTTATTGCTCATTGTGTTCTAGTGGGTGGATGTGCCACCGTTCGTTCACCTGGTCGCCTGTGGATGGGCAGTCGGGTTGTTCTCGGTGTGGGGTTGTGACAAATAAAGTTGCTGCGAACATCCACGTCCAAGTCTTTGTGTGGGCATAATACTTCTTTTGCTCTTGGGCAAATACGTACCTAGGCCTGGAATGGCTGGATCATATGTGACCTTTGCTTTATTCTTAATAGTATATTTTTCTTTTTGTGCTTCAGCCAATCAATTTAGGATTGCTCAGGGTCCCTCAGCAGGACTGGGACTCAGTCCCCGCCCCCTTGACCCCCTTGACCCCTTCTGAGCTACCCCTCTTCATTCCACGCCGATCTCGCTGCTGTGGAAGGCTGAGGGCACACCTTACCTTCCCGAGCACGTCGTGTTCAAGGAGCTGCGCTGGCTTACATAAGCTCCCCGACCTCTTGCTTCTTGCCAGAGTCTAGAATCATGGAATCTTTTGCAAGCATGTGTTTGCTGCCTCTGGACTGGAATGTTAAGTGCCCTCAGAGTTGTCTGGCTTAACAGTCTTATCAAACTATGTCTGTGGATGGACAAGGTCAGTTGTTGACTGTGCGGAAGGACAGACTTAGATGAAAAGGCGGTCTGAGGATCACGGAGTCACAGGGATGAGCTGAGAATGAGGCTTAAAGACAGCGTTACCTGGACAGATGCTTTTACATTTGAGTTTAATTTAATTCTGAAAAAGGCATGCATTTTGATGGTTCAGAATTTAAGAGCTAGGGTGGGTATCCAGTACTGTGAAAAGTCTTTGTCTTACCCATGTCCCCAGTCACTGAGTTCTTCTCCCCAGAGACCCACTACTCGCCTCCCTCCCCGTCCCCCACCCGCCGCCCCCCTTCCCTGCCTGTTCTTCCAGAGATGATTTGCATATACAAGTACATATTGTGTGTGTGTACAGTGTGTGTGTGTGTGTGTGTGTGTGTAACACTTTTTATACAAGTGCTAGCAGGCTAAACACATTGTTGTACATTTTCATTTTTTTCACTTTATGTATCTTAGAGCTTGGTCGACAGCTCAGCGGGAAGAGCCTGCTCACTCGTGTTTTGTGTTTATGTAGTATTCCATTATGCTTATGCAACCTGTCAAGGCAGCATTTGACCACTGGCATTCACAGGACAATGGGATGACGGAGTGAATAATTTTAGTTTGCACAGCAAATAATGACAGAGTTACAGGTGGATTCTCTTGGCCAACGCACGGTAATATAATCTGGGTGAAGGCAACTTGAAAGGGAAGGTAACATTTCTAAGCACTTCGTATGCCAGTGGATTCATACAGAGGTGTTTCTTAAAGTCTGGTGTCTTGAAGAATTACCAGGGGAGCTAATTAAAGGAAGGCTTAGCAGGCTCCCCCTTCCTCCACTGTCCCAGAAATTCTGATTCATTGGAGCTGGCAGAGGGGAGAGCACGGAATCCTAATAAAGGCAGTCCACAGACTCATCTGTGAGGGAAACCGTGCTCTGCAGAGGGAAGAGCTTTGCACTGAAAGAGTACCTGAATAGTTCATTAATTCCAATTATTAAAATAATTGCATTCTCATATTTTTAAGCCTGCACAGAATTCATGAATAAAGAAGCAATTTTTTTTCAAACAGCTCAGAAGGATATGCACTCTCCCCACCCCTCCTTCCCATTCTCTCTCTAGAGAAGAGAGTTTCCTGTCATTCATTATCTTTAAAGAGACATAGGTCCCTAACACACTGCAGGAACACCACTGTGCCCAAGGAAGAGGGCCTTGTCCTGAGTTAGAGGCAGTGTAAAGGCCTGGGAACAGGCATGCACTTGGATGTGGGAGTCCAACACCTTCTATTTATTTATTTTTAGAGAGGGAAGGGAGGGAGAAAGAGAGAGAGAGAAACATCAATGTGCGGTTGCTGGGGGTCATGGCCTGCAACCCAGGCATGTACACTGACTGGGAATCGAACCTGCGACACTTTGATTTGCAGCCTGAGCTCAATTCACTGAGCTACACCAGCTAGGCCAATGCCTTCTTAAATCTCAGTGGCGTACTCACTGTGTGCCAGACACCTGAGCTCTGGATTTACATAGTTACCTCAGCTAACCTCATAATGACCCATTTTACAGAGAGCAAAACCAAGGCTGGGAGGGTTAGTGATTTGCCTATGGGAGGTGAATCACACAGCTCCGGGGATGGAACAGGATTTCAAATTCAGGTCTAAAGCCATTGTTCTTAAGCGCTGTTGGAAGGTTGGAAGTACTCCCTACTTAGTGACTGGGCAATTTTGGGACAAGCTCTTAACCACTCTCAGATTCTTGGGCCTCTAAACACTTTATGGAAACTGCTTATTCATTGTCTTTCTTGTCTGCCTTTGGGCTCTGTGAGGACCTGTCTGCCTCCTGTTCTCCCCTGTGGCTGCGCCGCCTCGCTGTCTGGGTGGGCAGTGGGAGCCAGCAAACTCCTGCAAGGGGGTCTGGGTAGAAAATCTGGGCTAATTCTGTTTGCACTGCAGCTCCTCAGCCTAATTTTCTTAGAATGTGTTGATTTTTAATAAATATTTTCTAATATAGACTGATATATATGCTCAATGCAGATCAGAAATTCATTTTTTAAAAAAAAATCTAAATATCCATAATCACCAGAAAAAGACCTCTTGACCTTTGTCTGATCTTTGCTGCCTATATTTTATATAAATACACATATATTATATAGACATAATTAGTACATATTATATATGTATCATATATAATGTATATCATATGTAATACACATATAAAACAGGCAGGCAAAGTCCTTATGTATACACAAGTTATATTATGTGTATCTGTGTATAATGTGTGTGTGTGTGTGTGTGTGTGTGTGTGTGCGTGTGTTTATCCCTCCCATTTTCCCTCTGCGAGCCGGGCTGAGTAGTCTCTACTCAAGGGCTCCAAGGAGGCTCCCGAGGGATTTGGCCAGCACAGTGCCACGCACACACTTTCTTGTTTTGCCTGCCTGGCAGCAAAGAGATGGCAGCGTTGCAGGGCGTTAGCGAGGGCCCAGGCCGCAGGACCCACCTGCCGCTGCTGGGTCTGCAGAGTCACCAAGTGGCCTCCGGGCTACAGCAGGACTCCGTCCAGGAGGCCTCTCTCCAGGAGAGACGCTGTGTCCCCAAAGGACCCACACGTCTGATCCCTGCGGTGTTTCTAATGCTCCCTGTAAACAAACATCTTGACCTGCTGTTCGTCTCCAGTCTTCTCCGAGCTAGGTTAATGTGGGTCAGTTTTCTGGAGATGGAACACTTCTGCGGCTCTCACAGGCTTTGGTTTCTATTTCTGCAAAGCGGACCCAGCCTGGACACCTGTGGGCTCCCCTGGTAGCCTTGTGGTCCTCTGTCTCAGCTCCTGGAGCTCCCCCAGGTGTGGGGCTGCAGTGGGTAACCTTTCTGTTCAAACTGTTTGCTGTCTGTCCTGGGACAGGGTTATACATCTCTGCCCCGTGGAAGAGGAGTGTCCATAGGGCTTGATTTGGTCAATGAAATATGGGTGTAAATGGCCATACCACACGTCTAAGCAGAGGTATTAGGAGCTAGCTTGTGGTCTGTTCCTTTCTTTTTTCTTTCCTGTGAGTACAGCAATGTCCCTGAGAGGGGCCGTTCTTTCGGCCTGGAATGAAGACAATGTGGAGTAGAGAAACACTGACCTATGACAGCATGTGATAAAAGTGAGAAATACATATTTTTTAGAGAAAAAGTTGTCTGAGATTTTGGAGTCATTTGTAATTACAGAACCACCCAGCCTGTCCTGCTCTCTGATAAGTGACCTTGGACACGGTACTTGACCTGTTTGAGCCTGAGTATTCTCATCTGTAAAATAGCGACAATGGTGCTGACTTCACTGACAGGGTTGTTTTGAAGATTTACATAAAACAATAGGTTAAGGGCACTTAGCCTAGTTCCTGGAGCTCGGTAGCTGCTTAAAAACTGTTAGTTGAGTTTCAACATAATCAGCAACTGGGGAGAGGCCAGACACAGAATGATGTGTGGAGACCTTCCATTAAAAAAAATGGATAAGCCCTGGCTGGTGTGGCTCAGTGGACTGAGTACCAGCCTGCGAACCAAAAGGTCGCTGGTTTGACTCCTGGTTGGGGGCACATGTCTGGGTTGTGGGCCAGGTCCCCAGTAGGGGGCACATGAGAAGCTGGCCACCCCCACCCCGAGCGTTGTGCCTCCCTGTCACAGAGAGAAGGTGCTCCCGTGAGTCTAGGTCTGTGGCTTCCTTGAGAGTACACACCTGGGAACAGCAGCCACTAAGAGGAGGTTTTTGTCCAGTAGCCACTTGGGCAGCGGCCTCTGCTAACACAGGGCCTGCCTCCTCTCGAAGCCAACTCCAAGACACAGATGTAAGTGCAGCAGTTGTTCAGGCAGTGTGGGGACCACCAGCAGGGTGTGGGGATATGGTACAGGGAAGGGAAGGCTGCCAATGGAGGGTGTGTTATCATGCACACTACCACTCTGGAGCTGAAGTCCATGAGAAACTGTGGAATGTGTCAGTGTGATCTCACTGGAAGGGCGAGGGAGCTGGGCTATGTTTATACCGATCCGGTCAGTCCGGCTCAGGGCAGACAGGTCTTGTGTAGCTTTAGCAAAAGCCTGCAGGGAATGAGATACAGAAACTGGGAGACAGAAATTGATGGGAACAGACTGAAGTGATGTGTGCTGAGGGGGCTGTGGGTGGGGTGGAGAACCAACAGTCTCTGTTACACGCTGGTACCATTACTCCTGGGGTCAGGATTTCACTGGGAGCTAAGCCTTCCCACACCAAGCCACCATCCCTCCCAGTCCCCCGATACATTTTTATTGCCCACACGGAAGTCCGCATGTATTCAAATCCTACGTATTCTTATTTATAGTTTTGTGTGCTTATTTAGTCAGTTATGGGAGAGGTTTGTGATTTCGTCTTGTCCTTTCTCCCCCTCCATCAGTTTGTAGAAAGCACTTTCCATTTCTATTCTTATAGTAGTGACTCTAGTAATTTCAACTTGCAACCTGACTTATCAAAGTCTAAAATTAGTCAGTGTTTTGCCCCCCGAAGTGTGTAACAACCTTAAAACATTTTTAACTCCATTAACCAGCCCCCAATTTTTTACTACTGTTGTTGCCTATTTTAACTTTGTCTTATGTTTCTTTCTTTTTTCTTTGATTACGCTATTATAGCTGTCCCATTTTTTCTCCCCTTTCTCTCCCTCCACCCTGCGCCCCCTTCCCTCCCCATAGTTCATGTCCGTGGGTCGTACATATAAGTTCTTTGGCTTCCCCATTTGCTATACTATTTGTAACCTCTCTCTGTCTATTTTCTACCTACCAATTATGCTCCTTATTCCCTGTATCTTTTTCCTTATTTTCCCTCCTCCCTCTCCCTGCTGATAACCTTCCATGTGATCTCTATTTCTGTGATTCTGTTCCTGTTCCAGTTGTTTGCTTTTGTTTTTGTTTTTTCAGGTTTGGTTGCTGATGTTTGTTGTCATTTTCCTGTTCATAGTTTTTATCTTCTTTTTCTTTCTTATGTTTCTTTCTAACCCCAGAAAACATTATCATCATGGTTTTATGTAGTTAGTGATTAACATGGATTAATTAGAAATATAACTTTTTTTTAGGAAAAAAAAGTGAAAGTTTTTATTTATTTATTTTTAGAGAGGGAAGGGAGAGAGAAAGAGAGTGAGAGAAACATCAATGTGCGGTTGCTGGGGGCTGTAGCCTGCAACCCAGGCATGTGTCCTGACTGGGAATCGAGCCTGTGATGCTTTGGTTTGCAGCCCGCGCTCAATCTACTGAGCTACACCAGCCAGGGCGAAATATAACTCTTTTTTAAAAAAGATTTTATTTATTTACTTTTAGAGAAAGGGGAAGGGAGAAAGAGGAGAGAAACAGCAATATCTGAGAGAGATACATCGATTGGTTGCCTCTTGCACACCCCCAAACAGGGACCTGGCCCACAACCCAGGCATGTGCCCTGACCAGGAATTGAACCAGAGACCCTTTGGTTCACAGGCTGGTACTCAATACACTGAGCCACAGCAGCCAGGACTAGAAGTAGAATTCTTAATTTCCAAATATACATGGATTTTCTGGTTAACTTTTTCATATTAACTGATAGCATAGATGCACTGTGACCTAAAAACATATTCTGTATGGTTCTAATACTTTGAAATTTGTCCAGATCTGCTTAATGGCCTAGGGTATGGTTGGCTTCTGTTAATGTTCTGTGTTTCCACTAGGTGAAGTGTGTTAATCATTTAAAGCTTTTATGTTCTTACTGTTTTGGTCTACTTGTTCTAGCAATTACTGAAAGAAATATGTTAAAAACTCCTGCTATGACTGTGGACAGTTTGTTTCTCCTTGTTGTTCTGTCTTTTTTTTTTGCTTTACATCTTTTAAAAAGCATGTTATTAGGTACACACAAATTTAGACTTGTTATGCCTCCCTGGCAAATTGAATTTTTGAAATGGCTTTCCCCCATTATGAATTTTTTTTGGCTTTAAAGTCTATTTTATTCTGTAACTATCAGTAATTTAGCTATGTCAACGTTCCTTGGTTTAGTATTTGCATAACACGCTTTTTCTACCTTTCTACTTTCAGTCTTTTCTTGGTATATTTATGTTTTTGATGGATTGCTTATAGTTGGATTTTTATTATTCATTCTGGCAGTCTTTGTTTTTTAACTGTAATAATTACTTTTTTAAGCCTCAAGATATTATTGTTATTATTATTATTATTTACAGACAATTCATTTAGACCTTCTACTTGGAATCATATTTTGTCTGCCTATAATAAAAGGTTTAGAATGTTTTCAGGGTATTGGATCTACTGGTAGCAATCTGTTTCAGGTTTTTTTGGCCTGAAAATACCACTTTTATGGTTGTTTTTTTTTTTAGCTGTCTAAAATGCCCAAAAAGGTCAACTCACAATTCTACACCCAGCACAAATATCCTTCAAGAATGAAGACAAGGTAAAGACGTATCATTTCAACGAACTCTTCGTTCTTTCCACCCCGCACCTGCTCTTCTGCAGCAATCCCAAGAATCTGGGTGGGAAACACAAAAAATTCTGAGATCCATCTTCTTTTTCCTTCATCTCATATTTAGTTCTTTGTTAAATCTTGTAAACTCTGTTCACTCTAACCACTTCTTACTTCCTCCTCCACACTTCTACTACCTTAGCTCAAAACACTGCCATTTCTCACCCAGACTGTAGCAATAGCCTCCTAATTGCCCTCTCTGCTTCCTCTCTTACCACCACATGATGGTGACCCAATATCCTTTTATAATGCAAAGGAGATACTGTTATTTGCCTGCTCAGAACCCTCTGATGCGTTCCATCACATTTAGAGCAAAATGCCAACTCCGTGTGTAGTGTGTGTGCACGATGTGGCTTCTACCTCTGTGACTTCACTTCACACGGTGCCCTCTCTTGTTCACTGAGCTCCAGCCACACCGGAATCCTGCTCTTCCTCACTCACGCCCAGTTCGTTTCCATCTCAGAGCCTTTCTGGGTGCTCCTGCTCCTGCCTGGAGGGCTCCCCGGACTCCCCTCAGACTGAGCCTGCCTGCCTCCCTCCCTCACTTCATTCCAACCTCTGCTCAAATGTTAATATATCAGCAAGGGTTTCCCTGAGCCCCTCTTCTAACATAAAGTCCTCTCAGTCTCTATCCTCTTCTCTGCTTTAACTTTCTTCATAATAATCAGAACTGCCTGCATTATTTCGCATGTACTAGACTGTAAGCTCCATGAGGACAAGGACTATACTTTAGTCACCGTTCCAACCTAGCATCCCAAACAGTCCCCGGCACAGAGGTGGTTCTCCATAAATGCCTGTTGCATGAATGGATTTGCACAGCTGTCTGTTTTATGATGTGAGTGCATATTTAATTTTTTTAATGCAAATATAGCCCAAGTATCTAACCTCATCAGCTTGCTACTATGAAGTTGGGTTTAATTGTCTGATTACCTTTTCATGCTCAACTTATAATGACTTAACCCTCCATTCATGTGATGACAAGTCTTTAGCCTTTCCTCAGAGCCCCCCCCCCCCCCCGCCCTGCCGCAGTTGTTTCTGAGAGTCTCTGAGAGAGGGCTCCCGGGGACGGTGTGCTCGAGTTGGCCTGCTCAGGTTCCCGAGAGCTGGTTGTTAAACATTTAAGAATTCTGTGAGTTGGCTGTTATACTGTGGTAACTTGAAATTGGCCACAGTGGGAGTATTTATATGATGGAAATCAGCAAGTGCTACAAATCCGGGTGGTTTTTTAAATTAAAAAACCCTTTTTTTTTTTGAGCCAGTTTACTGGTACAAGGCTCCCCAAACTAATTAGTAAACTACTGTCCCCAATGTGGCAATAAGCTCTCTTCCAACTGAGGCCCCACTGGGATGGCCTTTGGAGAGCCCTGCCCCCTGTCACTCAGGCCCGTCCTGAGAAGGCCAGTGTCTCTGCCAATGGTGCGATATCATGTACTCTGAGGCGGCCCAGGGAGAAGTGAAGGGCTACCCACCCAGTAGATACAGAGAGGCAGTGGGGCTTTGAAGACACCGGGTTTCTCTGAAACCGTCAGCTTCTTTCACCAGCAGGTTTTCAAAGCTTTCAGACTTTTTTTTTCTTTTAAACCAAATCTCCATAGTGGTGGCGCCCAGGTGTGGCTTGGCAAGCTAACCACTGTACTACAGGATCACGGTCTGCTGTGGTTCCATGTCCACCCCCTCTCCTTCTTCACGGTGGCTGAGATGCCGGAGCTGCAGAGTGGCAGAGCAGGAGATAGAAGAAGCCACCGCGAGGGCACTGGAGACAAAATAAAATCTCTTACTCACTCAAGCCACTGTTGGCTGGCTTACCTACTGCTGGAAGCAATTCCTAACTGAAACACTTCTCTGTAACATCCACCAGCTCCCCAAACCCATTAAGCAAAGCCAAATATTTTCTATGCAAGTACAACTTCCAAACAAGACTCCAAAGCGTCCTCCCCACAGCAAGATCGCTGCTCCCAGGCACCCTCCCCCCGCCATAGGCTGGAGCTGCCCTTGTGGTTCGCTGCAGGTCCCTTGTGGCACATGTGCGTTATCCCTCCCCACTGACCCACCCAAGCGGGAGGTACCCAGAAGACATTTCTCCTGAACCTGCCCCTCCCTAGGTCAAGGCTTTTAAGCTTGTAGTTTCCACCCTGACACTTACAAGCATCCTGGGGAAAATTACTGGTTTAATTTTCAGCACTCTTGATGTCAAAGGGTTGGCTGCTGCAAGGAGTCAATGAGAAAGTGCCCGGAGTGAGGGCTCCATGAGTACCAGCTCTCACACGCAGCACTGTGGTGGATGTTAGGGTCTGCCAGCTGCACCTGATCGTTTCCTTTCAGTTTCTCACTGATTTGGAAAATAATCTATATCACATGTCAAATTCTTTTAGGCACTTTGGTTTTATCTTTCTGTTCTGTTTCATTGATCATTTGTCTATTCAGTTGTAGACCAATGATCTCTGCATTAATCATTTAAAATTTTTCTGTATTTTATGATGCACTTGACATCTTGGGGCCTTACTAACCCTGGAGAGACTGCCCCTCCCTAGGCTGGTTAATTCCCAGAGTTAGTAAACGGTTTCCCTATGACCACACCTTTCACGTACAAAGCAACCAATTCACACCCCATAACCACAATCACTCTTTAAAAAAACCTAACACTCACATACCCACTATTTCTCTTGCTCTAAACCACCTCAGGGCCAGCTACTAGACAATGCCGACCGCCCAGAGCCACCAATGCTAAACCTGCTTAGCTGCTTGCTCTGCTTAGTCCACTCCTTCCTGTGGAAACCATCGTAAAAGCCCCGGGCCACTGTGTTCCCTCACTCCTGCCTCCGGACCCTGGTGTGACCCCCATGTGGCCCCACAAGGGGTGACATATCCTCTCTTCTTGGGAACCACAAATAATAAAGTCTTCTTTCAAAAGCACTCATCTTTGTGTCTGTCACCTTACCCGACATGATTACAACAAGATCCCAGGTACATTGTAAAACATCTGTGCTGGTACTATATTTTAATTTCTAAAGCTCCGTAATGGGGTAATGGATGGGCAAGTCCATCCTCACACTTACTTGTTCAGTCTTATAGTTTTCTTCTTCAAATTAACTTTAGCACTGCTTTGTTAGGTTTTAAGATAAGGCCTCTGGGGATTTTGAGTTGAAATATGTAAATTTTAAAATTAATTTGGGGAGAAGAGGTGGATTTTAAGCATTGAGTGTTTCTATTCAAGACAAGATATGTATCTCCAAAGATAAGACATGAATCTTCCGTGTCTCTCAATGCGAACACTGTCTGTAAGTTTATTTCTAGTTATTTCCTGTCTTTACTGATTTCATGAGTAAAACTCTTCCCCGCTGCATTTTCTAACCGCTTTTTATTGTTCGACGGGAGTGTTATTGATTTCTGTATATTATTTTGTAATTGGCTGTGTTCCTGGACTCACTTAATATTTGTTATACATTTTGGGTGGATCTCCAGATATATAATCGTATTAACTTTAAATAAAAATTATTTTGCCTCTTTTTTCCCCCTAGTACTTATATTTCTTTTTATGTGTTTCCATAATCAAATCAAAGCGAGCTTTAGAACTATGGTAACTAGGAGTTGTGGTCGGGAGCTTTTGTTGTTCTTTACCCAGTCGGACAATTTCTAGAGTTCCATTTTGAAGCATAATGCTTCAGGTAGGTTTCAGACATTTAAAAAAATAATCATAAGAAAGTATCTTATTTCTACTTTATTAAGATTTTAAAAACTTAGTCATGGATATTAAATTCATCAAATGCATTTTATTGTGTTTTAATAATATTATTTTTCTACTTATTAATTAGATAAATTATATTAATGGATTTTCTTACATTAATCTATTTTTTTATTCCTATAAAGAATACCACTTGGTGGTGGTACATTTTTATTTTAAACCATTATTATAGTCTGCTTCTAGAATAAGTTATATTAACAGATTCATTAATATTGAACTATCTTAACGTTTTTATAATAAATGCCACCTGATCTTGGTATACTCATCTCCCAATACACTATTAGGTCTCTCTGTTATATTTTTTTAAAGGGTACAAATTCAGTTACACAAAAAATATCCCATTTCTCAGTCTGCCACAATTTTATTCAGAAGTTTTGCATCAATACAAGTACGTGAGGTTGATCTATCCTTTGCCTTTTCTGCACTGTCCTTGAGTTTGGGGGACAGGGTCTTCCTGAAGAAAACCAGGACTATTTTCTTTTTCCTCTGTACCCGTTGCCCCTGTTAATTGGTGTAAACTGCCATCCAATATAACACATCCAATATGTAGGATGTGTTATTTTCATGTTACACCTGAGGAAACCCAGGTTCAGATCTGCCAGCATGAAGCCTGATATCAAGGCCCCTGGGAAGCAGACTTCGTGAAGAAAGGCGGTGTAGCATGGTGGTTAAGAGTTTGGGCTCTAGGTCTAGGCTAACGAGCCAGGGCCCTTGGGCAGAGCCCCCACCCTCAGAGTTCTTATGAGAATTTTACAAGGTGATTGTGTACAGAGCTGGTAACAGTGCCCAGCACACAGCAAACACAGCAGCTGGAAAACAGAACAGGACAAGACAAAATCCACAAGGTTATTGGGTGAACCAGGAGTGAGGCCAAGGGAGAAGGGCAGTCCTGAGGGTGTCTTCTGCCGGATGAGGAAAAGCCTCAGAAAGTACCTCTGCCCACAGAGCACTCCCTCTTAAGACCCACTTCCCAGGTGCCTTCCGGATTCAATACCCCTGTGCCAGGACAGAGATGCAGGGATGTTCTTGGAACATTGGGGAATTGTAGCTCACCCCACCATTATTTTGACATTGTTTCAGTTAAAGGCTGACTCTGACTAATAGCATGTTTGTATAAGAATCCTAGGAACTAACTTCAGCAGGTACAGACTCCGGCCTTCAGGCCTCCCAGCTCTGGGAGATTCGCTGACCTTCAGCCGTGGTGCCAGGATGACTAAAGCAGGATGACGCACACCGGGCCATCAGTCTCCTTATCAAAGTGGAATGTACTCGTTGGCACACAGAGGACTTTTCAGCCCCTTCCCTTGATCTCCTTGTTCTGTTGCCCTTTCCCTTCTTAGAAAAACCTCTGCCTGCATTGAGAGGTAGAGGTGGTTTTGTGACGTGAGTCCCCCATCTTCCCAGGGACACGGGCTTTGTGACGTGAGTCCCCCAGCTTCCACATGGCTGGCATCTGAACAAACCACTTTTCTTTCCATCAGCACCTGCCTCTGGAGTACTGGCTTGTGGAGAGGCAGGCAGCTGGCCTTGCGTTTGGTTTCTGGCTCAACAATCAGCCTTCTTCCTGGAGACCCCAGATTCTCCTCAACCAGGGCCTGACATGGTCCATACCTTCCCTCTGAATTTGTCTGACTCACAAACCTTCCAATTGCCTTGAAGACTTGCCGTTTGTGCTTAGCTCCCACCCCAGCCGGGTGACCATCTTTCTCCTTCCAGTCTCCCACCTGCATTCCTTTTCTTCTGCACACTGTGCCCACCCTCGGCTCGGCCCCCAGCATGACCCCCCCGCCCCCAACACACAGCAAGGTAGTTTGCCTTGGGCCCTAATCGCCTCTCCCCAGGGTTCGTTGTTGCTGGGCTTTGGTGCCCTGAAGGATGATTTTTGTCTGCAGAAAAGACCAGCAAGAAGGTTTATTTTGGGTCTTAAAAATGGAGTCAGTTTATTAAAATTATGATTTCAAAAATGCTGGTTCTTCTTCAGGCTTTTATGTTCAGCTCACAAGTCTTATTACTCTATTTAGAAGCTTAATACATGTTAAGAATAATTTTTAATTATTCTTGTACTTGAATAATGTTTGGTCCCATTTATGAACTCAGTTAATTAAATACCTTCACCATTGTAAAACTGCACTGATAAATTTAAATATATTTGATTTCTTTTTAAGTCTTTCAGTTTTTTCACTTAACAAATGAAACCTCCCTCAGCCCAAAATAATTTTTATCAATCTAGAAAATTAAACTATAAATGTGGTGAGCCTAAAACTCAATTAGGTGTTTCAATCTTGAGTAGGATTTTGACTTTAATCATATGTCTTAATCAATTACTCAGCAGCACATTTAAATTGGAGTTACATGGTCGTTCTAATAGACCAAATATGAGAAAACAGCAAACACGAGTAGATTTCTTCTTGTCAGAAGATTGTTCATGCTATGGTTGTATGGCTTTCTACAGTTCGTTTTAAATAACAGTAGCTAAAACTTATGTGATATTTTCTATGTGCCAGATTCTCAGTGCTTTCCATGTACTATACATTAGCTCGTGTCAGCCTCCCAGTTTTCGGTCACGACTTCAAGTGGCCCCGGAGGCTGCTGCAGTCACACTGCGTGCGGACCGGCCCGTCCCTCCCACGCACGTGGAAGTGGTTGTTTCGTCCGTTCTGCTCTCTCCTCGACCTCCCGACACCTCCCGCGCGTCTCATTCACAGCACTGACCTGCCGTACAACTCACTGGTGGATTATTTCCACCAACCAACACACGTGTTGTGATTTCTTCCATCTTATAATAAGACACAACAAAATCAACATTTTAAACCAGGTTTCCCCTGCCAGCAGCCACCCCATTTTTAAAGAACGCCTTTGCAGCACAAGTCCTCGAAAGCGGCGGTGTCCTTGCTCACGGGTCCACCCCCCCGCCCCCACCCCTGGTCTCATCTCAGTCCAGTCCGAGGAGTTCGTCTGTCCCAGCTCACACCTAAATTGCCTTCATTCATCTTGCCTGACCCATCAGCAGCGTTTGACACAGCTAATCACTCTTTCTTCCCAGAGGCACGGCTTCCAGGATGCCACTCTCTCTGGGGTTTCCTCTTAACGCCCTGCAATCTGGGCCCCGGGTATCAATCACGGCCCCAACCACTGCAGCCATGGACGGGAGGGACGTGGCCTAGTGGGGCCTGTCCTGATATTGGCTCATGCTGCGACACGACAGGAGCCGGGCAATCGGTCAGGAGGCTTTGTTGTTTTTTTTTTTTTTATTATTATTATTATTATTATTATTATTATTACCACCATTATAGTGAACTGGACGGGTACACTCTTATGTTTTTCAGGGGAATGAGGTGTAGGTTGTCAGTGGGTTCGCCTCTGAGGTCACACAGAGACTGTGCAACATGAGGGAACTGAACGGGCGTGCAAATAAAGGAAGAGAAGGAGGGGGAGAGAGAAAGAGAGGGAGGGGGAGCTGAGCTGTGTTTAACGGGGCTCTTGAACAGTCTTTTAAATCTTTTGTTTGATTACTGGTCTGTTCAGCTTTTCTGCTGCTGCTTGAGACAATTTTGGTGATTTGTATTTTGATAGATTGTCATCATCTTGTGGACTTACACGTTTGTTGCCATAATTCTATCTTTAAATTCTTTTAGCCACTTCTGCGTCCAAGTAAGAGGTCCCCTCCCCTCTCCCCCCAACTCTCTCTCTATAGGCTTGCTCATGGTTTTGTACTTTAAAAATGTTTTCAAGGAACCTGTTTTAATTTAGACTTTTTTTAAAAAAAGATTTTATTTATTTATTTTTAGAGAGGGAAAGGAGGGAGATAGAGACATACACACACACACACACACACACACACACACATCAATGTGCGGTTGCTGGGGGTCATGGCCTGCAACCCAGGAATGTACCCTGGCTGGGAATCGAACCTGGGACAGTTTGGTTCCCAGCCTGCGCTCAACCCACTGAGCTATGCCAGCCAGGTAATTTAGACTTTTAACTGTTTTTTTATTTCTTTCCTTTCTACTTCATTAATTTCTTATTTTATTGTTTTGATTTTCCTCTACTGTATTTTTTCTCTTTTGAGGTCTAGGGTTGCATATTTACTTCATTTGTTTTTAGCATTTTTTCAACAAATAAAACAACCCGAGGTTATAAATTACTTTCTAAGTAAAAATCACTGTACCTCATAGGTTTTGATATGAAGAGTTGCTCTTTTTCTTATTTTGATTATTGTAATTTTGGTTTTTTATTTCCTCTTTACCCAGGTATTTCCCTCTACCCACTTTTCCTGGCTACTTTTTACTTGTTCATCAGATGTCAGCTTAGACATCATTCCTCAGGGAAATCTCCCTGACCCCCCAAATCAGGTGAGGGCTTCTTCTTGTAAAATTGATCCTGCTCCTTAACATACATCATGAGTGGTTATTTGTGCGATCGATCATCTGTTCACCCCCCTTTCCCTCCCCTCCCAGGCTGTACGTTCCTGAGTGCAGGGACTGTGTTTATCTTTTTCACCTTTTCAATATGTGTTTATTAAATTAGTGACTGAAAACTGGTTACTACAGAGAATGTGAAAAGTAGGACAGCTCTTTTTGGCGGGGGGACTTGGCAATACATTTTGAAAGAATCCATGATTCCTTACATATTTACCTTTGGCCCAGTGATGCCATTTCCAGGATTCTGACTTAAAAGATGTCCTGGAAAAAATGTTAAATGATTTATGCACAAGGTTGTTCATTGTGGTTTTATGTGCGATAAGGAAAGGTTGGAAATGAGCAAGTGGTCAGCAGGGGGAGATTGGGTGTAGAACCCGTGGCCCACTGACGCAGTGGCCACTCCGTTCTGGCCAGAAAGAGAAACTCGGACGGCCCACTGCTGTGGAATGAGCTTCAGGGTACCTTGTCCAGAGAAAGACAGGCATGCTGTCTGCCTAACAGTGGGGAGAGAAGTGGTATAAACTGTACATGGTGGTATAAATGTATATGAATTGTTTATATTTGCAAAAAGAAATGCTGGAAGAATAAACAACAACAAAAAAACTCCCACAAAACAAACTAATAATAAAAATGACTATTTGTGAGGGGAAAGAAGAGAGTGGAGGATCAGGGATGGAAGCAACATTTTCTAAGTACATATTGTTCGGTGGTTTTGACTTTAGAATCAGATAACTAGTTTCCATTCCAAAATAACATTAAATCAAAAGGAAAGGAGAAAAAAAAGCATCTCTAAAATTCAAAAATCTGAAATGAAGGACCTTACATGTATACCAAGTCAGTGATATAACCACTCGGTACAGATAATGATCTCCAGCGGCTTTACAACAGATTGACTGTCCACGCACGCTTAAATAAATATTTTCTTGTTTTTTTTTAAAGAAATATTTTCTCAAGGCAAAAGAGCTGTGAAGAAAATCTTAAAAATGCATTTGGAAGTCATATTGTTAGTGCAAATATTGGCACTATTTTGGAAACCACTTTATATAAATCTCAGGATAATGCAAATAAGTAATTATGCAAATGCTAGAATCCAAGATCTTCTTGGATTCTGTATGAGAACAGTGATATAAGGATAAGACCAAAGTTAAGTAAAAACCCTAAAATCTTATATTTGAATTTGAAATATTAAAGGAACTCATAATCCTTTTGTTTTCCTGCTCAAAAGTCTGTGTTTTCCAGCTCTGTCCACAGAAAATATTAGAATCAATAACAACCTGCCATCAACGAGCACACCTAGTGTCCAGGTTCTGTCTTCTAACTACCAAGAACCAGCGCTCGCTGGAGGAATGGCTGATCCCTGGTCTGGGGCGGGAAACGGACAACAGGAGCCTTGGGACGTCTGGTTGGGCCCGCAAACCAGGACATTGTTGAAGGGTAATGAGATCACAGCCAAAGGACATTTAGGAGCCGACGAGAGGAGGTGCCCACTGGTTAGGGGTGGGACCATCTGAGTATCAGAAAGGATAATAACTGATAATGATGGAAACACACTGAATACAGAAGTGCCCATTTGTTCATATTGAGAGAGAGAGAGAGAGAGAGAGAGAGAGAGAGAAGCCCAGCCTGAAATTAAACAAATTAAATACCATTAGAGGAAACTAGGGCACAATCCCTCACCCCGAGATGTGGCACTGAAAAGGAAAGAATTAAGGCTTTCTCCTGTCACTCTTCTACTCTTTCATTTCAACCTAAAAGTCCTAGTTTGAGGGAAAGTTCCTTACAAAAAAATTCCAGCTAATAAATATAAAAGAATTGGTGATTTTTTAAAAACAATACTTAATAGTGTACAATAACGGAGCCGAGCAATAATCGCCAGTGGAGGAGAGGACTCTGTGGAAGGCTGACGGGGAACTTTATAACGGAGGGACCATGTGTCACACTGCCCGAGCCCACTGGCCACTCTCAGCCCCGCTGCTGGGGCCACACGGCTGACGCGATGCTACAGGAGGGGCACTGCACTTCCTGTGAAGTGTCTGCCTTCGTTTGGATTCCCCCCAAAAAACAGACCCTAAGGAAAGGACTTGAGTGCAAGTAAGTTTATTTGGGAGGTGATTCCATGGAGTGCCGTTAAGGGAGTGAGGAGGTAAGTCAGCGAAGGAGAAAGTGGGTAAAAAGTGAATTAAGGGAGGGGGATCACCACTCAGGTAACAGGCCAGTTCCTTGGGGACCCTCGGAGACTGTGAAGAACATATGACAGAAGCCTCCTCTGACAGGTAAGGAAGCTGGGCTCTCGAGCCAACCCCTCCCTTGCAGGGATCCAAGGCCGCTCCAGGGATGTTAATTCCCCAGCTCCTGTCAGCACCAGAGAATGCCCTCGGGTCGCAAGACTCAGAAGAACATTGGTCCAGCACGTCTTCAAACCGCCTCCCTCCGGGACTGGCTAAGAGCATTAGCCAGGCACCACACCACCTGCTCTGGAGCCTTGCCAGAAGAGTTGAACTTGGGGCTGACTTCTATTTACAGGAAATCCGGGGGGTGGAGGAAACAGAGTAGATGATACCACAGAGACACAAGTAGGTGAACCTAGAATGGGGACATTCCACAGGACAAATGCTTTGCTGTACATGAGTGTTCTCCCAGCTGGCCAACCCCACTGGGGCCTGCCTACAGAACCAGAGGAATGGGCCCCAGGAGTGTTTCATCTCGGGCAGAGAGGGGAGGCTTTTATCCAGGACTCCAGCCTCCCACTGTTGGGGGCTGCCCTGGGGTCATTAGCTTCCTGCATTTCCAAACTGTGTCCCCTCCAGGGCCGAGTGGCCTTCCCCCACTAGAGAAAAATCCCTGAGGCAGAAGAACCAAGGGAAGCCAGAGGGCACATTTGGAATGGGTTGGAGGCAAGCTGCTTAAAACTAGCTCTCCAGCTGCCACCAATTGTTGGGCCAAGGGGCCGTTGGGAGGGGCAAGCCCCAGCATCTGTAAATGTCTTGGCAGATTCTCATATGGGCTCAAAAACAAGTTCCCGCTGCCAAGTGCTGCCACTACCCTACTGGGTGCCTCCAGCAGATAGCCCTGCCTCCACCGTGTGCCAGAACCTCTCTCTGCGGGCTGCGGCAGATGTGCGTGTGGGGCGGAAGTGACCTGTAGGCCCAGCCTTGCGCACAGAAGCACCAGGTGCATCTCACAGTGCTCCCGAGGGGCCAGCCCATTCCCCCCTCACAGACCAGGGCTCTGTGACAGCACTCAGGTTCGATCATGTCACTTCCTCCCAGGGGGTTCCTGAGATGCTGGAATGGGGTGGAGGAGGGGCTGCTACTCAGCTGCCTGAGTCAGGCCCCTGGGCCTGTGGGGTAGACGGAGGTATTGAGGGGGATATGGTGGGGCCGGGCCCTTCCATACGCTCAGGCAGGTCCTATCAGGTCCTTGCCCCTGCTAAGGTCACCACCTCTCATCTCTCCCTCTCCGCATCTCTCCCTGTCTCCCGCCCATCCCTGTCTCCCTCTGCCCCAGCTCCGGTTTCCCTAGCGTGGCCCCATTGCTGCCTCTCTCATGGCCTCTGACCTCCACCTCTAGCTCTCTGGTGTTCTCTGTATCCCCCCCTCCTCCTTCAGAAGAGTTTTCTGCCTTCTCATAAGGAGCCAGTTAAAAAAATAATATAAAAAGATTTTAATCACAAACACACTATAAAGAGACATTAAAAGTTGGGTGGAAGAAAAAATTAATAATCTCCTCACTCCAACCCAGCTGTGGTCCATTTTGGTTATTTACTTTCAGTATTTTTTAAATGAGTTTTTAGACATATCATCCTTTAATTTGATTTTATATTCTGCTTTTTTAATCTTAACACTAGCCCCCTCCAGTGATTTCCAATCTAAGGTAGAGCAAAAATGACAGTGCCTGTACAGCAGCCTCCAGGTTCGACGCGAACCATTCCCCCTCCCACCCAGCACCCTGGCGTGTTGCCTCCCAGGCCCCTCTCCCTGGTCCCCGTCGCTCTGCCCCAGTGCAGGGGCCTCCTGGCTTCCCTGAACGTACTGGGCATGCTCGCTCCCTAGGGCCTTCCCATTGGCTCTTCCCACTGCCTGGGATGTCTTGTCCCCAAACTTGGCGTGGCTTACTCCTCAACCCCTGTAAGGGTTCACTGAAGGGTTACTCTCAGTGAAGCAAGCAGCAACCACCCCACCTGAATAGCAGCACCCCCCAACTGCACTCCTACTCTGTTATCCAATTTTTCATAATAACGGTGTTGTAAAAACGCATGATTTTCTCAACCATACCCTGGTGGGACATTTTGAGTGGAATTGCTGGGTTTCAATGTGTGCATTTAAAGGTGTACATTTAAAATTTCTATGGAGTTGCCAAATCGCCCTTTACTAAGGCTTCACCAGTGGCAAGTGACAGTGCTTCATGACGCTTATCTGCCTTTCTAATTTTGCTTCTGCCAATGTGCTAGGCAAAATGTACCATATTATTTTAATTTGCTTTTTCCTAATTAGAACTGACGCTGAACATCATATACTTACTAGATGTTTGTATTTCTTCTGTGAATTTTATTTTTCATATCCTTTGTCCATATTTCTACTGGAGTGTTGGTTCATTTTTACTGACTTATAGGAGCTGTTTATATATTGTGGATCTGTTTAGGCAGGGTAGGTTTTACCATTCTCTAGTTCTAGCCACACACAGGTTGCAGGGGTTCTTCATCTCCTCTTCGGGTGTCAAAGGTCCCCCCTTCGGTTTGGGAGGTTGATGAATGTTCTGAGCCATTTGAAAAGGAGCTGCATTAACAGGAATAAGTGCAGATGGGGCTCTTCAGCGAAGCCTCAGACGTGGGTGGGTATCTCTCCTGCTGCGCACTCCAGGTGCCCATCAACGAGGGCTTCGGCAGGCCCCGGGAAGCCTGAACGGCTGATGTGGCTCTTCAGCCAAGTTGGCCTGTGGTGCCCATGGAAAAGGTCCAGAGGATCTGCTGGTGACAGCCCTGTCCCCAGAAAGCTCCCTGGTAGGGGTGATGATGGGGGTTCAGCAGTCTCTGGGCACTGACTCCCTCCTGCTCCTTGTGGTCCTGCCTGTTCAGGTCCCTTATCCCCGACCCCCTTGACCTCTTCCAAGGTCATGCCTCATCCCACACCCCTTTCCTCCCAGCCCAGGAACCCCATTTTCCTCCCTAGGTGGCACACGGTGTGGGCTGTCTCTGTTCTCTTTTCAATCTATAATTAAGGCATAAACTCTCTCTCCAGCTCTCTTCAAGACTGATCCTTTTAATTCTCAAGAGCATTTTCTTCTGTCAGGGAAAGCAGCCTCTTGCAAATCAAAGGCTCCGCTTTTCAAAAGTGTGGCTTCTGATGTGGGCTTCAGCAGACTATCTGGGAAGTTAAAAACAATGACATCTGAGCGTTGGCTGTTTCTCTCGCTTTATATTCCTGCTGCAAAAGCACGAATTCTCCTGGAGGTAAAACAGAACCTCTGACTGACGTGAGGAAGTGGGGAACAGAAAAGCAGAAGTTTTATTTTGAGATGTGTTCTTGTTGCGTCCCTGTGCGTTGGGGGCAGATCGGCTCTCCCGGGGCGGCACTTGTTTTTAGCTTCGCCCGTGTCGTCTTCTGTCGTTCAGGAGTTGAATGTTTTTATGTCGTCAAATCTTACCGCCTTGCCTACTCATCCTCTGATGCTTTTATGGCATTTTGTTTCTTACATTTCGTTAAGTCAAAGGCACTTTGCATGTGTGTCTGGTGTGAGGCTAAGTTCAAGTTTTCATGTTTTTCACACTGGGAGCCAGTTGTCCCAATGCCATTGTTGAACAGTGTATATTTTCCTCATGTATGCAAAATGCTACACTCACGCTGATAGACAGCTAGACAGACAGACAGACAGAGAGACACGTACACAGAGGGTGCGGCAAAAAGTAGGTTATGGTTGTTCGCATGGAAAATAATACTGTAATTCATAAATAATAATACAGGAATAAACTCTGTGTTTCGTGTGCTCACAACTGTAAGCCTACTTTTGCCCCCACCACCTATATATAGAATTTCTCTTGTTTTATAAGTATTTTTATTTCTGGCTTGATAGTTCCTTCTTACTTTTTTTATTCATTAACATTTTTTTCTTGAGCTCTGGCTGGTGTGGCTCGGTAGATCAAGCACTGGCCTGAGAACCAAAAGGTCACCAGTTCAATTCCCAGTCAGGGCACATGCCTGGGTTGCGGGCCAGGTCCCCAGTAGGGGCCACACGAGAGGCAACCACACAATGCTATTTCTCTCCCTCTCTTTCTCCCTCCCTTCCCTTTGTCTAAAAATAAACAAATAAAATCTTAATTTTTTGTTATTGTGGGAGAGGGGAAATGGGGAGCTATTGTTTGATGGGTACGGGGCTTAACTTTAGGGTAACAAAAACATTCTGGGGGTGGATGGCGGTGATGGTGGCACAATGATGTGAATGTACTTAGGATTCTAAAAAAGTTTTTTTGTACTCTGTTCTTTTGTATTTTAATGTAGCTTCACTTCCAGTTTAATTTGGGGATCAGCTTGTCAAATTCCATAAAGATGTCTTCGCTGTTTTGATTGAAATTACATTAAATTTATTGGCTCCTCTGGGGAGAACTGACATCTTTATAATACTGAGTCTTTCTCTCCAAGACATGGTGTGTCTCTCCATTTATTCAGATCTCCTTTTATGCCCTTCAGTAAAGTTTTATAATTTTATTCACATCAGCTCATTTCTAGATGCATGACGGCTTCCTCTGCCGCTGTGAGCGGAGTGGTGAGCGGCGAGCCGGCACCGTGACTGGGGCCTGGCCCCGGCCGAGCCCCTGGGGTGACTGCCTGGGCCCAAAGACACAAGGCAGGAGGTAAAAACTGCAGGAATCCTTTCATGTAAAGCCTCCGAATTAGGCAGCAGGTGGATCCACACGAGCTGACGTGAGCTGAGCTGAAGGGGCTGGCGGGGCAAGAGGAGGGACCTCGGGAATCAGAGAAGCCAGAGTTGATCATCAAAGGGGGCAGGAAGAGGGAGAAACCAAGATGCTGGAGGGCAGGACTGGAGCTCAGTGGAAATACTGATGTGGCTAAAATGCCTCTTTCACCCTGGCTGGTGTAGCTTAGTGAATTGAGCTTGGGCTGCAAGTCAGGCATCGCAGGTTCGATTCCCAGTCAAAGCACATGCCTAGGTTGCAGGCCATGGCCCCCAGCAACCGCACATTGATGTTTCTCTCTCTCTCTCTTTCTCTCTCCCTTCCCTCTCTAAAAGGAAATAAATAAAATCTTTAAAAAAAAACAAAAAATGCCTCTTTCATTCTGCAGAGCAGATGGTGGCTTTGAAGCCAGGACACCTGAACTTGAACCCTGACTCTTGCTCACTAACCATGTGGCCTTGGGCCAACTACTTAACTTCTTAGAAACCCAGTGTCCTCACTGGTAAAAGAAGGGTAAATTCCAATTAAATATTCAGTTGTTTAATTATTTGTCTGTCTTTCACTAGACTATGACTCCATATGGGCAGGGACCATACGGGTTTAATTCATGCAAGTACGGGGCTGCTTCCAGCCCATACGGTGCTTTTGAGGGGAAACTAGAAAAAGACGTTCTTTTGAGCAGACACAGTTCTGTGAGCCCACAGCTTGTGGTTGGTCTGTGGGTTAGATCTCGGTCCCCACTTGTCCCTCAAGGAGGTGGTCTTGTGCAGTGAGGGACCTGCCCTGGTGGGCACACGCAGTCTTTAGGACAGGTGTGGCACATGGGAGATGCTTAAGAAATTAATCGAATAAATGGGTGATTCGATGGGGAGGGTTTAGAGAGAAGTAAGTGAGGGAGGTATTTCTGGGAGCCCCTGAGGGGTTCTCACTTGTGCTTAAAAAGACACCCTCTGCTTCCAGGTACAGAACAACTGGGAGTTTCCCCAGTGCTTTAGTTCCTGTCTTTCTGAAGGGGATGGGGGTGGTGTCCACTGGCACCCAGGCTGTGACCCCTACAGGGATGGGCCAGTCTGATGACCTGGTGGAATGGACACCTCAGGGCTTATCTGCACTCGTCCTAGGGAGCCTGACTTGGTAATAAAATCTTGAGCAGTCCAGGGAAGCGGAGATGAGTGGAGGTGAAAAGTAATTGGGGCAGCTCGGAGGAGGGGAGGAGGGGGAGCCAGGCATGTGAAGAGTGGGGAAGAGCATTCCAGGCAAGGAGACGGCATGTGCAAAGGTCCTGGGATCTCCCCTGCAGAGGCACCCAGAGCCCCTGGGGTACCCGGGGGGCTAAAGAAGAGTCTTCTTAGTGAGGAAGGCGGGGGAAATGCCAGGTGCCTCCCCAAGGGTTCATAACCCAGTGAAGAGGGACAGAAGACTCAGCAGGGTTGTTTTCTGGTGTTGTTTGGGCAAAACCACGGGCGTCGGCCAACGGCAGGGTGGGGCCCTGGTCCATGGACTCGGTGGAGGGACAGGAGCTGAACCGCCTTCCTAAGACAGCTCAGGCTGTTCTTTTAATTGTGTTTTGATTGCACAAATGACATTTAAATAGCACTAAAGGCAATGTTTAAAAAGAAAGAAAAACCACTGGACTCCATCCATCTCACACATCTGACGCGTTGGAACGATGACTGGACTTGGAGCCCAGCACACCAGGGTTGGCACTCTCCTCTGCCAGTTCCTGGCTGTGCCACCTCAGCAGGTGATTGTCCCTTTCTACGCCTCCACTTCCTTCCCCAGCGGGGGGACCGCTCCCACCTCTCAGGGATTTGGGGGGTATTGGGAAGTTAAGTGAGATCATGTCTGTGGGAGCCCTTGGCGTGATGGCTGGCATATGGAGGGCACTCCATGAATTTTCTCTCCTTTATCAAGGCAACTGCCTGCATTTTCCTGTATTTTGTGCCAAGTTTTCATTAAATCCAGATGAACATTTTGCACACTTGTGATCATGCTTTAAATTAAATTTTGCAGTCTGCTTATAAACTTACTATATCATAAGCACTTGCTTTTAACATTTTCATAATTATTTAATGGCGGAACACCATGCCATTGAATCAAAGTATCATTACTTATGTAACCAGTCTTCTGTTACTGGACCTTTTTTAGTGTTATAAACAGTTTGGTATTGAGTTCTGTTTATTGTTGCCTTTATTTGTATCTCATTTCTATTTCTCCTGTTGGAGGGTGAATATTCTCTCATGTTTACTTACTACTTCTATTTCCTCCCCTGAATTGCCTGCTTGTGACCTTTGTCCAGATCTTAGCAACTCAGATATTTTATCCTGGCATGAAATATTTACATTAGCCATTTGCCATTCTCCCCACTTCCGGGTGGCATTTTAATTTTAGTTATTTTTCTAACATACAAACTTTAAATGTTTTAGCTATCAGTCTTTGCACTTATGATTTCTCTGATTGAGTTAATCGTTTATCCCACAAAGTGTGTGAGCACCCGATCTGTGTGCCAGATACACGGAGAGGTATGGGGCGGGGCCTTTAGGACACCGTCGTTCCTAATTTCCGGAGGTGTCAGTTAAGTCGGGGACACAGACATTCAAACAATCATAATATCGCCCAGATAAGCACCGGAAGGGCAAGGCTAGCAACAGCAGCAGTGGAGTTATCTCTCTGGGCCGGTTCTCTCTCTCTCTCAGCCCCTGTCCTAAGAGCTTGCACACACTCTCTCACTCAAACCTCGCAGCAACTCTATACCTTAGATATGATAGCGTCCCCATCTTGTAGATGAGGAGAATGGGCCCCAGAGTAATGACAGGACTTGCCCAAGCTCCAACAGCGATTAAGAGCTGAGGCCAGTGTTTGAGATCTGCCAGTTAGACAGTAGACGTGGTGTTTAACTACCCTGCTAACTAGCTCATGAGGGCAGGGTACTTGCAGCAGCGACTATGGTGCTGAAAGGGATAGAGTTATACATCAAGGAAAGCCTCCAGGAGGAGGCAGTCAAGGCTGAGAGCTGGAAGACGAAGACAACGTCCCCAACAGGCAGGGGGTTGTGGAGGAACACACTTCGTAAAGGAGCAGCGTTTCCAGACTCACGGAGCTACAGCCCCCTGAGACTGCAAGTAGGCCGGTGGCCTCCAAGTCCAGGTGGCTCTTTGATTGCCCACATTTGATCTTATCTGTGTATTCATCACGGGCTCCATGTTAGGTGCGGGGGCTACAGAGGTGAACAACACACTTCAGATACCTGTCCCGTGGAACTTTCGTTCAAGGTGGGGGAAATCGACAAGAAAGAAGATGGACTGAATGCTTGTCATTCTTCGCTGTCCAACAACTTAAAACATCCCTGTCTCCATTGTGATCAGGCCTTATATCTTGAGTTCCTCCTTCTAGAAGCAGAAGCCAGCCTCCCTTGCAGCTAGTGTGCAGGCGTGTGACCCAGTTTCCTTGGATCACACTCACCGCCTGACACACCAAGCAGAAGATGAGCTCTGTGTGGTGTTGGCTGCATGTGGGCATCCCTTTCGCTGGCCTGCATGGAGGCCAGTGCGCTATGACTCTGGGGTCAGGGGCAGCGGCAGCAGTTCTCCCGCCAGTCTGATTCTGTAGCGTGCTTCTTGGAGATGCGTCTGAAAGCTGCATCTAGAGGCTGTCTCTCCATCACCTGGTGAGTCTAACATCCTTATGTGAATTTCTATCCTCCTTAAACTGGCCAGAGTGGCCTCTAGTCTGCAAGCAAGAATACTGAAGAATATGCAAACCAATGAGTAAATACAGTCTGAGGAAACTCAGGGGCAAGAGGTTAAGAGACTGGCCCAGGGTCTCCCAGGGTAGAGCCGAGATCTGGACCCAGGAGAGTGAGAATCCAGAACCCAAACTCTCATTCTAGATGCTGCTGGGTGGACTCCCCCACCTAAGGCTTGTGGGCACCCTGAGATGACCACACAATCTTCCTTCTTTCATGCTCAGCCTGGGCAGAAGAACACGGATCTCCCTTCCCCCGGTCAGGTGCATGGTTGCTGGTGGTTGGGCAGAGAGCCTTTGCACAGGATGCCCTGGCCCACGGCTCTTGATCTCTTACAGGGACTGCTGTGCTGTCCTCTCCCCAGAGGACTACAGTGTGATGGGGTTGTATCAATATGTTTTTATCAATGTTATTGTCGTGCAATTCTGAATCCGTCTCATGGTCAGAAATGAGCAAGGGGCTGGAGCCTGACCGGACCTGTCCCAGGAAGGGAAGAAGGAGAGAAACCAGCCGGCCAGGCTGTGAGCCTGAGCTCCGCGTGTCTCCGCGGAGGAGGCTGCGTCCGTGCCCCTGGACACCAGATTTAGGACCTTTGACGGCTCAGTTAAGACTACCTGTAGAAAGGAAAGTGGGGGCTCCTGTCCACGATGTAGGATCTGCTCTAATTAAATCAGCCTCTTGTCCTGGGAGACGAAATACGTCTCCAAGAGCAGGGGGAAGTCAATCACACAGAAGTGGTTTGTCTACTTAAAGGGCCAGCCTATTAGCAGCTGAAGATGAGAGGTATTTTTCTTGTTGGATGCATTTCTTTACATTTTCCAGGGCTGGTGGATCAATAGCTAAAAGCAGCTAAAATAAATTTCTGTCTCTGCTCCCCCTCAGACGGGCCATCCGACAACTCAGGTTCCCATCAGGTGATGCTGCTGTCAGTGACCGCTGTCCATGACCTCGCTAGGCCCTCGCAACAGCCTGGGAAGGTCAGGGCTACTGTGCCTGTTTCAGAAACGTGAAAACTGAGGCTCAGAGGGGGAATGTCATTATCCACAGTCCCAGAGCTTGTCATTGTCCTCAAGGCCTCTGAGCGTGTACGCTGCTTGTTATTCCAAACTACGTTATTACCATTGTTAGTTTCCCAGGCTAGAGAATAATAATGATCCTCAGAGAAGGAACGAGCATCGCTTGCTCAAGGTCACAGAGCTGGTGAATGGCGGGGCTGGAGTTAAAAGCGAGCTTGTCAGCTTCCAAAGCCCTCTGCTAGGATTGCTCATCGGCCTGGTTGGGGCTGGCTCTGCATGCCCACCCCGGACACTAACAGGAGAAAGGCTGGAGGCACGAAGATTTGCGTTTCTCTGAGAGGACCCTGGGGAGAGAAGCAGGCTCCTTCCCCACCCACAGTATCAAGGGCATCAATTCCGGCTCTGGAAGGACCTACTCCTCAAGGCTGCAGCAGCTCTATTTTTAGCCTCGAATCCATCAATAAATGGAGCCTGGCAGAGCAGGCAACTCCTGGCTGCCTGATATTAATAAAAAGAGAGAAAGTGACCATTTGTTAAGTGCTTTCTGTGTGCTGGGCATTATGCGAAGAGCTCCACATGGATCATCTGCTTAAATCTTTACAACATTCCTATGAAATAACCATTCTTATTCTTGTCAGTTAGGAACTTGCTTTAGGCCACACGGCTGATAAGCTCCAGATGCAGATCACACCCAGTCTGTGGGAGTCCAAGTCCATGGCCTTTTCTCCTTACCACTCGGTCTAACCAGAGATGACCCTGACCATTGGGAAGCCCGGTCAGTGAGGGGGTTGGGGCGAGGTGGACACGTTATCACGTAATTACTGCATCAGGGAGGTGCTGCAGGGCAGGGAGCAGCTGTAAGCTCCAGATGGTTGGTTGGTTTCTGTCACTGGGAACAGAGGCCTGGAACTGGAAGTCCCCAGATGAGAAAGGCTGGAAGATCACCATGGGCAGAGGGAACAGTGCAGGCAAAGGCAAGGAGGTGCCGAGTGAGGCCTGTTCAGGAGCAGTGACTGGTGTTCTGGGGTTTGGGGAGGGAAGGAAGAGGAGGCCAGGTGCAGGGAGCAGGACAATATTCCAAAAGCTCCTGGATTCCAGGGGGGTTCTGGATTCTGGATTCTCGAAGGACAGGGAGTGGAAGAGTGACGTGGCTGTGTCTGAGCTTTAGTGTACAGAATGGATCCGAGGGGGAGGCTGGGGCGAAGGAGACAGAGGGCTACTATATTCTTACTGCTTCGGGAGAAACTCCCAGAAACTTGGTTCTTCTCGCCAGCGCAGTGAAGAATTATAGATCAGCGAGTCTATTATCGTGAAAAAAGTGTTTATTGGTGATCTGTTCTCGTGGAAGAGAACAGGACTGGTTGTGGTGGGGGAGAAGGGCAAGGGCAAGGGTGGCAAGGGCAGGGGTGGCAAGAGCAAGAGAGATCCTTTGTTCTGAAGACTTGCCGTTGGTGGGATGGGGGAGAGTGGAGAAGTTACATGTTGACAGGAAAAGGTGGTGCCAGCTTTCCAGGATGGGGGCGTGAATACCCAAAGGTATTAAGGGACTTCTTCCTTTAGGCACGGTGGGCCCTTTCCAGCCTTTCAGGCCTTGGGATAAAAGCACAGTTTCAAAGGCTTTCTTTCCCAGATAACGGAAGATACATAGAATTTCAAGTCCATGTGTGGGACTTGTCTCCCTCTTCATCCCTGCCTTTGCCTGCTGTCTATCCTACCCAACACGGCTGCTAGCAGTAGTAATAGCTTCCCTTTGTTGAGCCCGTACTAGGTGTGTGAGGTGCTTTGCCTACATTATCCCCTAATCCACACTGGTGGGTGCTCAATCAGTGGCAGCCACTCGGAGGTTGTTATTATCCCTCTTCTCCAGGTGAGGAAACACAGGCTTTGAGAGATCAAATGACTGCCCAGAGCCACTGGGATTGGAATCTGAGTCTGGGTGACTCCGAAGACCTAGATGCTCCATTGGCCGGATGGGCGGCCGTGTAACAAAAGCAGCTTCAGGCAAAAGGACATTGATCTGAAGTCCAGGAATGCAGCAGATAAGGTCGGTTTCAAAGATAATCAAGAGGCAGATTTTTCTGTTTTGTTTCGTCCTCTAAAGAAGTTTATTCACACACACGGGGGATATAGTTTCATTACTAAGGTTACCGAGCTTCTCTGGGGCCAGAACCGGGCACACTCAGCTGGGGAAGGGCCCTGTTTCTACGGGGCAGTGGCTGCAGGAGGAAGGAAAGGGCAAGGTCTAAAGTTCAGCGTGTGCGGCAGCTCCGAGGTCCCCCTGATCAGAGGCACAGCCAAGGCCTGGGGTTCAGAGGCCCAGGAGCCAGCTGCCCGGGTGAATGAAGAGGGACTCAGTCCGCGTCTCACCCGCATCTGACATCTGACATCAGGGGAGTCAAAAGTCTCCAAAGAGGTAGGAAGTGTACCCTCCCAAACAGTAATGTCAAAATGTCAAAGAGACACAGGAGCTGAGGAAAAGAGCTCCCAGGGGCCAAAGCTGGAAGAGCTTGAGCTACAAAATAAGTAAAGTGGCATTGCATCACAACCCAAAGTATAAAACAACCAATCTGCGAGTCCGTACTGCCACAAATAAATTATTAAATAAATGGTATAAATAAATGATTGGGAAGACTCTAATCTCCCAGGAAAAACTCCAGATTATTTCCGTCCATATTCTGCGCTCAGGGAGGCGGCACATGCTGTCCATCGCTGCAGCACGGGCTGCATGAAGTGACTTCCTTCTTAGAGCGCCGTGTGGAAGGGCGGGGCAGAGGGACCTGCCCTGGGGGAGACCTGGCCAGTGCTACCTCTGCCAGAAGACCAGGTCACCATCAACACCGTTAGTCAGGCTGCGATGATCCGTGTCCACCAGCAGCCCCTGGCAGCCTGGGGAAAGGCCTGCTTTTCATAAACACAAACACATTCACCTGAGGCCGCCACAGCTTTGGTTCACTCCTGGCTGTGTCTGTCCATGACCTTGAAGTGTTGGGAGAAGCCCAGAGGCACAGGAGATCCAATCACTTCAGCTGTGGCCCAGGACTTAGAGATATGGACAGCCACATTCAGTGGCATCTCAGGAGGGCTCTGTCAGAGGTCCAGCAGTGGCCACTGAGCTTGACCAGGATCACCAGCTGTAACAGAGTTACATGGCCCTAGTGGGCATGACCGTAGTGAAGGGGGGTAACAGTGTGTAGAGGAGGTCCCACCAGCTGGGGTCAGGGGGACACCAGTGCCTGGAAGCACGAGCCAAGTCCTGCTGGTGGCCCTGAGGGGCAGCTTGTCCATCTTAAGCAGGAGCCCAGCCTCGGGACACAGAGCTGCTCACTGTTCTCGGAAACCTCTTGCCTCGGGCCCAGAAGGTCTGCTTCTGGTTTTCCAGCTCACGAAGTCCACAACCTTGATTGAACAAATCAGAGGATTCATGTCAGAGGCAGGTCCGGGCTTGTCTTGGCGGAGCTGTGGACGGCCCGAGTGCCCTCTGGCCGGGCAGCCTGCTGCTGACCAGCAGTGCAGGGGGTGCTTCTGGGGGACTTCCTGTGCTCCCCCCAGGTGTTGTTCGCTGGCGGCTCGGTGTGGTCCGGATCAGCCCCTCTTCCCTTTGACTCCACAGCAGTGGCTGAGGATGAAGGCCGTGCATAGAAATGCCCACGGAAAATGAACTCGTGTCCTCCTTCCCCTGCCCCAGCCGCGAGAGAGGCCCAGTGACAAAAGTCAGCCCACCTCAGGGAGGCAAGGCAGGGAGCTCCCCTCATTTGAAGCCACGCTGGCTCTAGCGTTAAGCCTATGCTTAGCATCACATATGTCACTTTGTTTGCGTCATTACATGTTCTCTGAAAATGTTATCTCCTTCCACCTTAAAATTCTTAAAGCAATAACTTTGCAGTGAAGTCTAGAAAACAATGTTTTACCGCATGATGGCGGCCCCTGCCCCCTGTGATGTCATGTGGCTATCACATGTCCCCGACATGGTGGGACACTCTTGCCCTCTGGGTCATTCTTGCCCCAAACCCTTAAAGCCAGTTTAATCAGGAGAAAAACATCAGAAAAACCCAACATGAGGAACATTTCACAGAACACCTGAGTATCACTCCTCAAAACTATCAAGGTCATGAGAAACGAGGAAAGACTGAGGCACTGTCACCGACCAGAGGAGACCGTGAGACATGATGGCTGATTGCAGGGTGCACCAGGGCGCCATGTGACGGGTACCCGCAGTGCACCAGGGCGCCATGTGACGGGTACCCGCAGTGCACCAGGGCGCCATGTGACGGGTACCCACAGTGCACCAGGGTGCCATGTGACAGGTACCCACCAAAGGTTTCAGGGTGCTGTTCCGGACCCTGACACAGAAAACAAAGACATCAGTGGGAAAACTGGTGATTTCCAAATAAAGCTTGTAGCTTAGTGAATAGTGACATTATTAATGTTGGTTTCTTAGCTGTGACAAATGGACCACGATAATGTGAGATGCTAACAGTGGAAGGAAGTGGGTGAGGGGCATATAGAACTCCCTGTATTACATTTCCAGCTTTTCTGGGAGCCTAAACTTATTTAGAGAAACCATTTATCAAAGGAAAAAAAAAACCCCCAAAAACCAGACACTCTCCTTGGCTCCCATATACTGTGCCATTATATTCTTCCTACGTGTGTGTTCTCATTTACTAAATGACAGCTACCACGCTGGGTACTGTGAATAAATACAGTGGCCAACAAGGCAGACCTGGTCTGGTTCCTGCCCTCAAGAGCGTAAGGTTTAGAGAAGGAACTTTGGATTGAGTTGCACTTGACGTTGAACCTCCAGCTCTGCTTCTCCCGTATTTCACGATCTTAGGTAAGTCACTTCATCTACCAAAACCTCAGTTTTCCTCCTCCATTGAAAGTTTATAATGATGTATGTATACTTCATAGTATTGATATGAAGATTCAATGAGAAGATATATAAAAATCCCAGCCCATGGTAAATGCTCAATAAACATTTATGAAAGAAACCCCCTGACCCCTGGATCTCGCCTGCAGCCTCCCATGCATTTACTCTAGGTCTAGTTTCACTTCTGTGGAAGGAGCTTCAATGCAAGAGGCAGCCGGGCCCAACAACAGCAAAGCGGGAACCTGGTGGTGAATAAGGAAGGCTGTGGAAAAGAGGTGCTGTCGTGAGTCAGTGAGGAATCGGCAAACAGTCTGGTCAAAGGCACTGGGCCAAAACCTGGGCAAAACCTACCTCTGATTACTTTTTATGACAATGAGACATTTCAGAATATCAGGAGACAGAGGGATGGGGCTCTTCAATCAACTCTACCACCTACAAACCTTGGGCCAGTTACTGAATCTCTGTGTGCCTATTTCCTCATCTGTAAAATGGGGACAATCACAGTCCTTTCCTCATAGACTTGGTGGGAGGATTAATATACGTAATTCAAAAAGGTAAACAGAGGATTAAGCTAGGTGAAGCATTTAGACCAGTCGCTGGCTCAAAATAGCGCCACATGTGCTGGCTGTCACTGTCCATTTACCCCCAGCACCACGGGGTGGGGGAGCGCCTCTGCACCCCGTTTCTTTCCCCAATGGTGGGAGGCTCCCATGATGCAAATGGATCAGCATAACAGTCCACTTAGCCTCAGGGGCCCTGGTCAAGTCTCTGCCATGATGAGCAGGACATTTCGTGGTGGGAGGTCTTTTCACTTACACCATTTATTTCTTTAGGGTAGCAGCTGGATGCTATTGTTGACATCCACTCTCAGCTCTTACCTCATTTGTGACCCTGACAGCCAGATCGTGACAGCTTTCAATGTGGGTTACATAACAGCTTCCTTTTTTTTTTTTTTTTGTAGTACACCTTATTTGTAAGACAAATATACAGAAAAATAAATGGAAGACTAAAACAGAGATATGCCCAAATACCTGGCATTCCATTTCCCTGGTTATTAACATTATCTTGCCTTTTAAATCCAACACCATGTCTTGGGGATGCACGCACCCTGATATAGAGATCTAACTTACTCATTCTGACTGCAGCGTCGTATTCCAATCGCTTGGAAGCGCCTCATCACCTCACGTGGCACAGGCTTTAGTGCCGGAAATCCCATCTTCCTCTTAGCGAGGTCTATAAAATCCTGAATTCTGCAGTGAAAACACTCACATAGTAGCAATGTTATAAACGTCATCTGGTTTTCAGCGTGCAGGATCATTCTCCAGGCAAAGCACGGCAAACTGAATTACCTTCCCAGAACAGAACGTGCCCACTACAAACCTCGACAAAGCAAAAGCAACAACTGAGTCGATGGAGGAGGGCAAACCTGGGGAGGGGAAATTATTCCTTTCACATGGAGGAGAATCAAAAGATACAGTCTAAAGAAGAAATAAACATGTAAGCCTATTATTCAAAGTCATAATTGTAACCAGTAGCAATATAAAAGTATGAATATAAAAAAATTGGGGAGGAGCAAAGGGAAAAGGATGGCTGATGAAAACATCACCTCAGGGAATCATAGACACTGTTAACATTAGTAAATCAGGTGATGGGGTGTGAGTACATTATTCCCAGTTATGAAAGTAACATAAAGAAAAAACTAAAACACATAGTAAGAAAAGAAAGAAAGAAAAGAAAAGAAAAAGAAACAAAAGAAAAAAGCATGGTTGCTCCCGGGTTCGGAAGTGAGAGGATATTTTAAAATTATTTCCAACTTTTTGGGGGGCTTGGATGTGCATTTTTACCTATATGAATTCTATTTTTATATTTGAGATAATTAAAATCATAATTAGGAAACCATGTAGATCTGATTCTGATATTCCCCTAGGGGCTCAGGCACTTTCAGGAACTCTCCATCACCTTAGGATCCAGTTTAAACTCTCAGATTCCAGGCCCTTCGACATCACATCGGACCTCTGGCTTCAGGCAACCCACCCACCTCGTCTCAGGAGCGTGGGGGATAGGCACCTCCTCCGGGAAGTCCTCTGGAGGGAGTGCGCCCTCTGCTGGTGCTGAGACATCAGCTCGTCTTGGGGGAAGCCTTTTGCGTACCCCGGAGACTACGCCCCCATCCCTCACCCAGTGCTCCTCGCCTCACGTGATTTCAGCCTCTTCCCAGCTGGGGGTGGACCCCTGGAAGGGGGAGCCGGGGGACTCCAGTTGAGAGCTGCTGGACGGTTGGGAGCCGGATTCCTGGAGCGGTAGGGGACTGTCCTTCTCAGGCTTGGGAACCTGGCTGTGGTGTCTAGCAGAAGGAGACTGATGCGCGGGGGAGCAGGAGGTGATAGGAATGAAGGGCCTTTGGAGTCTGCTCCGTGAGCAGTGGTTTAGAGCTGGGCTTTCAGCTGCAGAGAGGATATGGGCCCTTCCGCTTCTATCCGCGTGTTCTTGGGCGAGAATCTTAACGTTTCTATGTGTTTCCTCACTGCCGGTGTGAAAGGAAATAATGCATAAGAGTAACTAGTTAATAACTGGTAACTGTTAATATCACATCCCACTTGAGCAAAAGTGTGAACTCTCAGAGATGGGAAGGCTGCAAGGTTGCTGCAGTTCAACCCTATTTGGTGGGCAGGCCTTTTCTTCCTCATCTGGGGCGCAGGCCCTGCTGGGGTGCTTACATCTGTGGGTGCTATCCCCAGTCCCTCTGGCCTCCAGGCCTCGAGAGTGGACAGGGCCCCGGGGTGGTGGCACCTGGAGGGGAGGCTGTTTTCCTCGTTCCCCACGGCCTGCTGTGCTGAATGGGCTGGTGAGTCAGAGCCTCCGTGATGAAGCCTCTTCTCTGTCTCCTCACAGGGCCCACGCTCTGCTTCTGGCCCCTGTGGGTGGACAGACATGTCTCAGGAAGGGGCTGCAGAGGGCTCCGGCACAGAGGACCCTGATCTCAGACCCCGACGAAGCTGTGGGCTTTCCCGGGAGGATATGGAAGAAGCGAGCTCCGTGTCAGGCCTGGCCCCAGACCTGCCTGGGGAAAGCTCTGGGGCCTCAGCTGGGGCTGGCAGCAGAGAGGGGGTGCCCAGGGAAGAGATCCGTCAAGGTGCCAGCTCCCAGGCTGGCGGTGCCCACTTGCTGGTCCTCGGTCTGCAGGCTGCAGGACGGAACCAGGATCTGGTGCCCGGCCCTAAGCTCCACATCCAGCTGCCCACGGTGCCTGCTCAGGGGAGGGCTCCGGCCACCAAGAAGCTCCAGATTTCACTACACAAAGTCTTGGATGAAAACTGGGCCAGCGATCTTTGTGGCATGTCCATGGGGCTCCCAGAGAGAGCTTTGGCTGGCGGGGAGAGGCCTGCAGGTGTGGAGAAGACGAGCTGCCCCAGGCCCAGAGAGGTCAGACAAGGAGGGAGGAGCTCTCCAGGGTGTGATGGAAGAAGCCACACCCTCAGTAAAGAGGAACCCCCCAAAAGGGAACTGCCATCCTCACTAGGCGCAGCCCCTGTGCAGGCAAGAAAGAAAAGCAAGAAGCATAACGCCTGCTCAGAGGGTGGGGAGGGGGTTGGTGGCTTCTTGTGGCTTGGTCAGAGGCCTGGTAGGGACGACCCCCAGTGTGTGAGAGATCCCCCACAAGGTGCTGACTTGGTGTCGTTGGGAGGCCTTTGCTGGCCTCTTTCTCCCAAGGACACAGGGCATGGTCCAGGAGATTCAGGTGGAAGTTGTGTGGGATCTGCCTCAGGGGCTGAGAAGTTCAGGTGTTTGCCTGCTGCAGGGGCTGGGGCCCGACCAGGCAGCCCCTATGACCCTGTCCTGTTCCCACTGCCCAGTGGAGGGGAGCGCCTCAGGCCAGCTGCCCAGGACCCTGCGCAGAGCCCTGCACTGTGCTTGAGAGAGTCTGGAAAGGCTTCCCCAGAGTGGCAAGAAGCTGAGCGGGTTGTTGTGGGGGCTGGCGGTGATGGTGGCCCTGCCGCCTCACCCAACCGGGAGGAGCTGGAGGTCAAGGTTCAGCCAGTATCCAGGGGGAGGCTGGGGCAAGGGCTCGCTGCTCCCACGGACACCCCTGCTGGCTCCCCAGAGTCTGCAGCCAGCGAGGCTCGCTCAGGCTCATTCAAAGGGCAGAGAATATCCGAGTGTGCTTCGTTGGGCATGGGCCCAGTGCCCCCTGCCGAGGACCAGGGCACAGACAGAAGCCCAGACAACTCCAGCCAGGACCAGCCGGCAGCATCCTGCCCAGGAGGCTTCCCCAGACTGGTAAGTTGAGTCTGAGAGGTTGGGACAGGAAGGGCCAGACCAGTCTCTCAACGCCATGCTTGGCAGTGGAATTTAATAGAGCTAAGCTGGGTAGACTTTTAGTGACTGTTATCCTTCATGCCCATTTCATACACGACTAAACTGAAGCCCACCAAGTCAGGAAACAGAAAGGAAACTACATTTGCTGCCATCTTGTGAGGGGTCAGTATCTTTTGGAATGGGTAAGTCCTGGGTTCAAATCTTGCCTCTGCCCACTTCCTCGCTGAGTGAACTTGGAACATTTTTTAACCTCCCTGTTTCCTCATCTGTAAAAAAGGAAATACTAGTTCCAATCTAATGGGGTTACCCTGAGGACTAAAGGAGATGACGGTGTAAAATAATGTGCCTAGCACAGCATATGGCACAAGGTAGAAGACTTAATTTATGTTAAGTTGGCTTTTGTTAGTGTTCACAATAGCCCTCTAAGGTGGCATTGGCTCCGTATTTCCAGATGGGGAAACTGAGGCTCAGGGAAGTTCACATACTTCTTCAAGCTCATACACAGCGAGGGAGTCAGTTCCCTGTGTTGCTCTTTTACACATTATAATCGTCTTTTATTAATAATTATAGCTTACATGTGTATATACCAAAGGCAGATGATGGCGCTACCTGTTTTTTGGTGTATACTTCTCACATAGTTGAATTTTTATCATATTTGCATGCTGAGCCCTTTTCATTGAATCTTCTCGTGAAGCCTGGAGAGGTAGGGTGACAGGCCCCAGGTCACATATCTGGTGAATGACAGAGCCAGGACGCGAACATGGCAGCCTGCACGGCCTGCCTGTGCGCCTTCCCTGCTGGGGAGGGTTGCTGCGGTTGCTGTCAGCGATCCTGTCTAGCTTGCCCTCCACGTGCTGAGCACCGTTCCAAGCACTTTGTCTTCAACTTTGCTAACAGCCCCGTGAAGTAGACGCCATTGACATGTACCCCTTTTACTGACGTGGACCCCGGAGCTCAGAGGGGTGAGATGACTAGTTCAAGGCCAAGCGGCGAGCTAGTAGAACTAGCGCGGGAACCAGTGAGCTGCCCGTGTGATTTACCGCCATTCGGTGCCACGACGACGTTAGAATGCGTTTCCACTGTCTTTGTAAGCGTCCCTTGAAGCCGTTAATTTTTAATAAGAAAACTAATGTGTGTTCATCACAGGAAATAAAGAAGAAATAAAAATCCCCATCATGTCAACATTCATTCAGAGCTATTTCCTGCTGACATTTCGGTGTATGTCCTTTTTGCCACCTCTTTTCTATGCATGTATCTTTGCCGAGAAGTGGGATCATGTGTGCCAGATTTTATGACTTGGGATTCTTTGGTATTTCAATTTTTTTCACAATTAATTGTTAGTGCAGAATGAAGAAATCCCTTTGACTGCCCCACAGCCCCGTCGCCTTCCACCCGCAGAGAACCACTGTGAGCAGTCTTCTTCCTGTGAGCTTCTGCCCGTGTGTGAACACCTGCAGAGCGCGCCCTCTTCTCTATAAATAGGCTAACACTACACCTCATTGTTCTGGGGCTTGTGCTTTGTTTAGTTCACATGCACTGTCGTGTTTGAAGCTTTTTCCAAGTTGGTACGTATTGTGCGGGTGAATCCCTGCGTCCTGCACCATAGCAGTTACAGACGGATTCGTCACAGGCCTTGCCAGGACTAGAGGGTGGGCTGGGACTCCCTCTTCTCCTCTCCTGCCTCTGTGGTGTGGGTCAGAGCACGAGGCCTGGGGGCCAGCAGACTGGTGCTGGGTCCTGGCTTCGCCGCTACCTGAGTGACCCAGGCAAGTGACCTCACCTTTCTGGCCGGTCTCACAGGGCAGTGGTGAGGAGCATGAGATGATGTGCGCTTGGCGTGTAGCAAGGCGCCTGGTGCAAGAAAAATATTCAAGAATGTTGCCTGCTATTGACACACAGTGTTGCCTGCCCTAAGTAATGCTGGGATGGACATCGCTGCACATCTGGCTTCTCCCCATCTCTCATTAGTTGTTTGGGCCAGCTGCCTAGAGTTGGGGTTCCTGGGTCCACAGTGTTTGAGGAGCTAGTTTGATCCGGGTGGAGGAGCCAGGGGCCCGGCTGCCTTGACTGGAAGCAGCCCACGGCTGCTCTCGCCTTCAGGCCCCATCCTTGACTCTGCGGCACAGCCCATCATCCCACAGCATCCCAAATAACCCGTTGCCATGGCAACTGGTGCCAGCTGCAGGAGAATTGAGGCTGGGCAAGACGGGGATGGGCGGGTGATTAAGGACGGGGTGTGGGGATAGTGTCCAGCAGGTCTGGAGTCCCCTTGAGAGCCCTAGCACCTTCTGGAGGCAGCCTGGCCTGTGCCAGGGGCAGACAGGGGTGTTCAAGGTCAGGCTCTGTGTCTTACTACAGGGCAACCCGAGATGAGAGATGTCTCTTCTCTGACTCTTAGTTTCCTCCGCTATGACATGGGGGAGTCAGCTGGGTCCCAGAACTGCTAGGATCTGGTATGTAAGGTTGGCTGTGTTGTATTTCTCTGGCTTGAAGTGGAGACCCTTGCAGGGCTGTGGGGAGGTGGGTTGGAACGCCATTTTCTTCTCTGTCCTGAGCCCTGCAGTGGCCAGCAAGGTCTGGAGCTATTCTTTGGATGGCAGGGGACGTGGGGAGGGCAGCTCTGCCAGAGCCCCCTGCTCTGTCCCTCACAACCAGGGAGGCACAGAGCCCCTCTGTCCCCACCCAGGCTCCAGCTTCAGGTGTCCTGTGTGTAGCTGCAGAGTGTCAGGAGCTATGTGAGGGAGGACCGTGTCTTTCCAACAGATGGGTGACCTAAGAATAGCGCTTTTTATTGAGTTCTTATTGTGTACAAGGAGCTTCACATATGTCACCATTTCGTACTTAATCCTCACCATAGCATTAAAAGCCAGTGTTAATACCCTTGCTTTGCCAATTAAGAAAACAGGGATTTAGAGAAGGTAAGTGATTCACTCAGGGTCTCACAGCAAGTGGGTGGTGCAGCCAGGATTTGAACCTGGGCTTGTAAGGTTCAAGAGTCCACACTCTGAGCAAGCTGCCAAAGGCTTGGCTGAGGGGGTTGCGTTTTTATTGGGACTTTGTTCTGATTTGTTCAACAAGCAGGACGTGGGAGGCCAGCCACCAGAGAGTCGATGCACAGACTGGAGGCCAGCAGACCCTGGATACCGGAAGGGCAACTGAGTCTTTCCTGGGGAGGGGTGGGTGGGAGGGTGTTAAGGCACAGTAGGGCAGAGGAGGGGGCTGTCGGAGCTGGGTCTGGGCAGAGGAAGTAGGCGTTCAACAAGGTGGGAAGGGTCTGCCAAGAGGAGGGCGGAGCCTGTGCAAAAGTCTAGAGGCAGAAGGCGGGTTGGAGCCTTATGCAGTACGGGCTTTGCTTCCAGTTATTTTTTGCCTTCGGATCTGTTTCATCTGATATTAATATAGCTACAAACCTGTATTTTGGCTGGTAGTTCCCTGTTCACATATGATTCCGTTTTTCCCTCTCTATCTTTTTACATTGTTGTATTTTAGAAACGGGTCTTTTGAATATCTTATAACTGGATTTTCTTTATTAAAGCTCTGATAATTAGTTTTATTTATCTCCAGGATTAGTCCGCTTACATTTGTTCTAATTGCTGATTTCTTTGACGCTAATCCTACTGTCTTATTCTGTGCTTTGCATTTTCTATACTTCCCCTCCTTTTAGATTGATTTTTTCCTTCTTCTTCTTCTTTTTTCCAGATTTTATTTATTTATTTATTTATTTATTTATTTATTTATTTTTAGAGAGGGAAGGGAAGGAGATAGAGAGAGAAACATCAATGTGCAGTTGCTGGGGGCCATGGCCTACAACCCAGGCATGTACCCTGACTGGGAATCGAACCTGTGACACTTTGGTTCACAGCCCGCGCTCAATCCACTGAGCTATGCCAGCCAGGGCTCCTTATTCTTCTTTATCCCACTAGTAGGGTGGAAGTTTTCTATGCCCCGCGTATATTCTTTTGGTGGTTATTTTAGAAATTTTAACACAAACACCTAACTTATTAAAGTATAAAGGTAGTTACTATCTCTACCTTCCTCTGAAATGATTTAAGGATCTTGGAATACTTTAATTCCAAGCATGAACCTTCCCTGTTGAAGTGCTGTTGTTATCCACTAGTTGGTCCTAAGTTGTTGTTTTTTTTTGTTTTGTTTTGTTTTTAATTTTTAAAAAGATTTTATTTATTTATTTTTAGAGAGGGAAGAGAGGGAGATAGAGAGAGAGAGAGAGAGAGAGAGGGAGAGAGAGAGAGAAACATCAATGTGCGGTTGCTGGGGGTTATGGCCTGCAACCCAAGAATGTACCCTGGCTGGGAATCGAACCTGAGACACTTTGGTTCCCAGCCCGCGCTCAATCCACTGAGCTACACCAGCCAGGGCTTATTTTCTTCTTTTTTAAAAAATATATTTTATTGCCCTGGCTGGCATAGCTCAGTAGATTGAGTGCGGGCTGCGAACCAAAGTGTCGCAGGTTCGATTCCCAGTCAGGGTACATGTCTGGGTTGTAGGCCATGACCCCCAGCAACCACACATTGATGTTTCTCTCTCTCTCTCTTTCTCCCTCCATTCCCTCTCTAAAAATAAAAATAAAAATAAAATCTTTAAAAAAGAAACTTAAAACTATTATTAAAATATATATATATATATTTTATTGATTATGCTATTGTCCCATTTTTTTCCCTCCCCTTTATTCCCCAATCCCACAGCATTCCCTTCCCCCTTACTTAGTTCATGTCCAGGGGTCATACGTATAAGTTCTTTGGATTCTCCATTTCCTATACTATTAACCTCCCCCTGTCTATTTTGTACCTACCATTTATGCTTCTTATCCCCTGTACTTTTTCCTTCAGTCTCCCCCCTCCCCACTGACAACCCTCCATATGATCTCCATTTCTGTGATTCTGTTCCTTCTAGTTGTATCATTAGTTTATTTTTTTGTTGTAGTTGATAGTTCTGTGTTTGTTGTCATCTTATTGTTCATTTTTTAATCATCTTCTTTTTCTTAGATAAATCCCTTTAACATTTCATATAATAAGGGCTTGGTGATGATGCTTTGACCTTGTCTGGGAAGCACTTTACCTGCCCTTCCATTCTAAATGATAGCTTTGCTGAATAGAGTAATCTTGGGTGTAGATCCTTGCCTTTCATGACTTGGAATACTTCTTTCCAGCCCCTTCTTGCCTGTAAGGTTTCTTTTGAGAAATCAGCTGACAGTCTGATGGGAATTCCTTTGTAGGTAACTGTGTCCTATTCTCTTGATGCTTTTAAGATTCTCTCCTTATCTTTAATCTTGGGTACTGTAATTATGATGTACCTCAGTGTATGCTTCCTTGGGTCCAACTTCTTTGGGACTCTGAGCTTCCTGGACTTCCTGGAAGTCTATTTCCTTTGCCAGATTGGGGAAGTCCTCCTTCATTTTGTTTTTAAATAGGTTTTCAATTTCTTGCTCTTCCTCTTCTCCTTATGGCACCCCTATGGTTTGGATGTTGGAGTGTTTAAAGTTGTCCTGGAGGTTCCTAAGCCTCTCCTTATTTTTCTGAGTTTTTGTTTCTTCATTTTGTTCTCATTGAATGTTTATCTCTTCCTGCTGCTCCAAACTGTTGATTTGAGTCCCAGTTTCCTTCCTTTCACTGTTGGTGCCCTCTATATTTTGCTTTATTTCACTTTGCATAGTCTTCACTTCTTTCTCTATTTTGTGACCATACTCAACCATTTCTGTGAGCATCCTGATTACCAATGTTTTGAACTCTGCATTTGATAGGTTGGCTATCTCTTCATCGCTTAGTTCTGTTTTGGAGCTTTGATCTGTTTTTTCATTTGGGCCATATTTTTTTTCTCAGCATGTCTGTTAACTTCTAAGGGGTGGAGCCTTAGGTATTCACCAGGGCAGGGCAACCCACGTTGCTGTGTTGCAGTGCTGTATGTGGGGGAGGGGTCTGAGAGGGAACAATGTTGCTTGCTTGGCTCTTGGCAGGTGTTCACTTACCTCCCCTACTACCCACAAGCAAACTGGGCCTTTCTGGTGCTGATTCCTGGGTGGGTGGGTTTGTGTATGTTCTAGGACCCTGTGGATCTCTCCAGCGAACTCTCCTGTGATGCTGGGAGTTACTCCCGCAACTGCAATTCCCACGGATTTTTATAGCCGGAGATTTGAGGCTTTATTTCACCATGCTGGAACCCTGGGTTGCATGGTTTGTCTCGCTCCCCAGTTGTTCCTCCTGGTTTATTCTCATGTGAATGTGGGACCATTACATCTGTCAGCTATCACCTCACCTACCTGGTCCTTCAGCTGCCACCTTACTGCGTGTCCTCTCTGTCCCAGCTGCCCATATCTGCCCTACCTACCAATCTAGATGAATATTTCTTCTTTAACTCCTTGGTTGTTGGACTTCCATACAGTTTGATTTTCTGGCAGTTGTGAGTTTTTTTTGTTTTGTTTTGTTTTTAAAGATTTTATTTATTTATTTTTAGAGAGGGAAAGGAGGAAGAAAGAGAGAGAAACATCAATGTGCGGTTGCTGGGGACCATGGCCTGCAACCCAGGCATGTGCCCTGACTGGGAATCGAACCTGCGATGCTTTGGTTCCCAGCCTGTGCTCAATCCACTGAGCTACACCAGCCGGGGCGTTTTTTGTTTTTAAATCTATTGTTGTCCTTCTTTTAGTTGTGCAATGAGGCAAAGTGTATCTACTTATGCTTCCATCTTGGCTGGAAGTCCTCAATAGTTATTTTCTTTAAGCACATTAAAAATATCATTCTGTTATGCCTTCCATATTACTGTTGAGAAGTGAGCTGTTAGTCTAATTGTAGGTAAAATGTCTTCTGGTGAGGGGCATTATAGAGTAGTGGTTAAAGGTGTGACCTCTGGAATCAGACTACCTGGATTTCAATCCTAGTGCTTTGGTTTACTAGCTGTGTGACACTGGGCAAGCTGATTAACCTCTCTGTGCTTCAGTTTCCTCTTCTGTAAAATGGGGTCAGTAATAATACCAGTACCTAACTCAGAGGGTTGTGGTGAGGATAACATGAACCAACATGTAAAGCATGCAAAACAGTGGTAGCACATTTTCAGTGTGATTCAAGTGTTAGCTGTCATTTTTTTCTCTCGATGTTTTTAGGATCTGCTTATCACTGGTGTTGAGTAGTTTTACTATCATTCGTCTAGGTGTGGATTTACTTTGACTTGTCGTGTTTGAAATCCACTGAGCTTTTTGAATCTGTGAATAGTTGTCTTTTATCAATTAAGGAAAATGCTTAGCCATGTATCTTCAAATATTACCTCTGCCCCATTCTCTCTCCTCTCTTGGAACTTTAGATTAATTAGTCCTTTTTCTCTAGTTTGCTACCCTTATTTCAGCTGTGTTTAATATGCTATTAAGCCTATATATTGAGTGTTTGATTTTAATTAGTGTTATCGTATTTTTTATTCCCAGAAGTTGTGTTTGGTTCTCGATGAAATCTGCTTGATCATTTTTAAAATATATATTTTTTGTCTTTTGCTCAGATGTTTGACTCCTTTCATTTCGTTAAGCAGGTAACACATGTGTATTTTGTATTCTGGTCTGAGAAGTCCAGTATCTAGCAGGGGCATCCAACCTGTGGCCCATGGGCCACCTGCAGCCCAGGATGGCTATTAATAAGGCCCAACACAAAATCGTAAATTTACTTAAAGCACAATGAGAGTTGACTGTTTTTGTTAGTGTTCACGTACTTAATGTGTGGCCCGAGACAACTCTTTTTCCAGTGTGGCCCAGAGACGCCAAAAGGTTGGACACCCCTGAATGTCTTTGCTGGTCTGATTGCTGCCTGTCGTTTGGGGGCTGATGATGCCGCTCTGCGGATCCCCGAGACAGAGGCCGGCCACAGGGTTTTCAATCGTGAAGGGCTATTCTTAATGCCTTCCCTGCTTTCCTTCCCAGATGTCTCATTTACTTCCCCCCGCCCCCCACTCTTTCTCAATTTATTTTTATTTTTTTGGAAGGCTGATTCATTCCCATGGTTTTTAAAAAGAAAAAAAGGTGAGAAGCCTCCTTCCCAGCTCCCAGGCCCCTTCCTGTCGGCAGCCTCAGTGGTTAGGTTCTGCTGGATACTTCCAGAGATATTTTATGCAGATTCAAGCAAATACACATTTAAAAATTCTTTTTTTCTCTCTTTTTAATGCAAGTGGTAGCACACGACACACATTGTTCTGGACTTGTTTTTTAGTTAAAAAAAAAGTTTTCTATTATAAGCGAAAGACGTGCTCGTTTTGAATAGCACAAGTACCCGAGTGTCTACAAGAGGAAAGCAAAAGTCCCCCCCTGGAATTTCATTCCCCAGAGGTAACCTCTATTATGCATCTATAAATATATATTTACATAAATGGGCTTATGCAATAGATTCTGTCTGCTATTCTTTCTCTCTTTGTCCTAATAGTACAGCATGACATGTTTCCACACCAGCCAGTGCTTCTGCAGAGCTCAGCAGTTAAGTGCTTTGGAGTCAGACAGAACTAGGTTCTACTCCTAGCTCTGCTGCTTAGTAGCAACGGGACTTTTCGGACCCTCTCTGAGCCTCAGTTTCCTTATCTGTAAAATGGGGTTAGAAATAGCACATACCTCATAGTGCTCTGAGACCTTTGTAAGATCACATGTGATGTGCTCCCTCCACAGCCAGTCACCTGCTAAGCCCCTGATGAATCGTAGTTTTTATGACTCACTCTTTTTAATGGCCACACGGAATCTATAGTACGGTGTACCACTGTTTACGAACCATCCCCCTTGGGTGACATTTGATCTCACTCATTTCATTTTGGTTGTAAATGCCAACCCAGTGAACACTGAACATATATCTCCCACCTCTGTGCGAGTGTCTTCTTATTAACTCCCTGCAGTGGGTCGCTGGGTCCTCTGTATTCTAACCTCTGCATCCTCTTTCTCTCCAAGGAGGAAATGAAAATGCCCCATGGGGTGAAGCATGTGTGTTACGTAGGTTTTTTACTTTTTATTACTACCCTTCTTCCTCCCTCTCCCAGGTCTGGTGGGGTGGGGGGTAGGGTTCTCCACATCAGAGGCAATCCCAGCCCCTGCCTTTCTCCACTCCCTTATGCTCCCTCATCACCCTCATACTCCCCTCTCCCCATGATGCCCAACCTCGGACTTCCAGTATTCCCCAGACTGTGGAACCTGCCCGTCCCTTTCCAGCCCCGTTTGCTTTCAAAACAAATCCCCATAGTTTGTAATAAATTAAATGGATCAAAACATACTTAAAATGGGATAAAAGCCTAAAGAAAGCAGGAAAAAAGGAAGGAGAAAGGGAAATCTTGTTACAGTAACCCCTCCCCCTCTACTCATCTTGGAAAGGTACAACTGCAAGGCTCAAAGTTTACACTGAGCTTCCTGGCAACCAGGGCACAAAGGAGAGCAGGATAGATTCTGCAGCTCATTAAAAATCAGGACCACTTGGCCGAGTAGCTCATTTGGTTAGAGCGTTGTGCAGATATGCCAAGGTTATGGATCTGATCCCCGGTCAGGGCACGTACAAGAATCAACCAATGAATGCATAGATCAGTGGAACAGCAAATCAATGTGTGTGTCTCTCTCCCCCCACCCCCCAAAAATCAATTAAATATTTTTAAAAAAGAAGACCAAACGCCCACTCAGCACCTGATGAGATGCGTCTCTGGTCAGGAGGCTGAGAAGGGTCTGGTTAACTCTGAATGTATCCGAGTGAGTGGGGAAGAGGAGAGGTGGGAATGAAGACAGGTTCCCTTCTTGGGACACAGGCCAAGCATGTACTGAACCCTACTATGTGCCAGGCTTTTGTAGGCATTGGGAATGTGTCGGGGACTGAGACGTGTCCTGTCCTCATGGAGCTGACAGTCCGGGGGTGGGGGAGGGTGACATAAGCCGTCACAGGTGAGGCGAGCACTCAGCAGGGAAGAGCCTCAGCGCTCACTGCTGGGTTTTGAAGTGCTGTTCTCCCCCTGCAGTTTGATTCCGGAGCAATGATCTACCTCCTGGGGGCCATCAGCCTTGGCCAGGCAGGGGGGCTGCAGCCTCCAAAGCTGGAGCCTCTGAACAGCTTGATGGAGGTCAGCTCGGCCTCACCTGCCCAAAGGCCCAGAAGGAAGGAGAGGCCCAGTGCCCAGGGCCCCACGGGGTGCCAGGTACAGAACAGGCTCTTTACATAGGTGATGTCACCGAGTCCCGTGGAGAGACGCCTCCACACCCGACTCGCAGAGATGCCATTGCAGCCCAGAGAGAGGCTGTCACTTGCTCACGGTCACACAGAATGCAGCAGCCAGAGGGTTAGACCGCCACCTGGCTGGCCAGCCTGGGGGTCTGCATGCTCTTTCTCCTGGGAGGGAGGGGCTGGGCCTCCAGTGCGTTTGGAGAGGGAGCGGTTGCCCACTTCTGTTCCTGGTGATCCCAGGTTCCTCCAGTGGCCTCCCTCAGGAGGGGCGGTGTGGGGCTCTGGTGTCCTCTCTGACCCCTCCCACCATCTGGGAGTGGCCCCCTGATCTGCAGGGACCTCGCTTCTCCTTCACATACTCTTCCCCTTGCAGGAGGGGCTTCCTCTTCAGGAGGCCTGTGCTGAGGATCCAGGGGTGAGTGCTTCTGTCCCTGTCACGTGGCTGCCCTCTCTGGGACATGGGTCAGGGAGAGTGTGGGAATTGGGGTGGGGCTGGGGAAGCAGTGTCCCTGGGGGCCAGCAGGCTGGACCCAGAGACACGGCCTCAGTTCCTTGCCCCCCTTCCCCACAGTGCAGCCCAGTGGAGGCTGAAGAGGAGGAGCAGGGTGAACAGGACTGGGGAGAAGACTCAGGTGAGGGGCCGTGGGTGGTGCCTTCAGCATTCGCCTGTCTTCCGGGGACTGGTGGGACTGAAGGGGGCTCATGCCCAGCAGGCCCTGGAGGACAAGATATGTCTCCTCCCCTTCTCACCCCCCTCCAATCAGCTTGTAGTCCTTCCCCAGAGAGCCATGGGCTGCTGGCTGCCTGGGTTCAGCTCTCAGACGGATAGGGGGCCAGGTCTCTGAGAGCATGCCCCCTCCTCTGCTTGCCTAAGCCCCTCAGCACGGAGTCTCTCCCTCTTCTTACCTCTGAGCATCCCCTGGACCTGTGACCCTTTTCCCCACAGTTCAGCTCCCACTCCAAAAGGAGAAGCTTCTCCTGGATATTGGGACAAGGGACACTGTGGTCCGTGTCATGCAGAACGTGCTGTGGAGTCGGTAAGGCCTTGCTCCCCACTTCCCCGACATCCCCAACATCCCGACGGGCTACCATCCCCTCCCTGGCCCGGGCCGCATTGTAAGGGCTTCTGTGTGCGTGACTAACTCACTGTGTAGCCGTGAGGTCACTTGCCCGCACCAAGAGTGAGAAGAGAGCTGAAATTTGACCCTGGGCCTCTCTGGCTTCAAGGTCATGCTTTCCCATTAAGCCGCCACAGCTCTCAGCATCTGCTCAGGTCCTCACGGATGTCACCCACAGCAAATGTGTCAGACACAATGAGACTCTGTGGTGGGAGCACCTCAGAGATCTGAGCCCAGGGCTGTCCTTCACCCATGGCGAGACCACGGTCCGGAGAGGGCAGGACGTTGCAAAAGCTGCCCAGCAAGTCAACGGCAGATGCAAGGCTACATCCAGGGCAAAGGCCCCGACCTCCGCCTTGGCTCATGCCTTACCCTCCCCCAGGGTACCCCCACCTTGTACATTTCTCACTTCCATGGGCCAGGGCTGAGCAGTCAGATCTTGCTTTGCCACTAACCACGTGGCCTCGAGCGAGCCAGTAACCTTCTCTGAGTCTCCGTTACCCCTTCTGTGAATGGAGAACGCTAACACTTACCCCTCACAGCCTTGGGGTGGGAATGAATGGGTTCATGCAGGAACACGCCCAGACCCTGCTTCCCGCCCACCTCTGTCCCTCCTGGGCTGAGTGCCCGGCTGGCCTCGCGGTGCAGTGCCATGGCCCTGTCCTTGTCGCCTGCAGCCTGCGGCAGCTCCCACACCTGGTGCTGAGTGAGGAGGTGGTGGAGGGCATCGCTGCTGGCATCGAGGCAGCCCTCTTCGACCTGACGCGAGCCACCAACTGCCACTACAAGAACAAGTACCGCAGCCTGCTGTTCAACCTGCGTGACCCCAGGAACCACGTGAGTGGGACTTGCGGCTGGGCCAGGCCCCTCTCAGAGGCACGGAGCCCTGGCGGGATGTTGGGGTGGGGGGCTCTCAGAGCCGTGTGGTGCAGCCCCTGCCCCTGCCCCTGCAGGACCTGTTTCTCAAAGTGGTCCACGGAGAGGTCACCCCCCACGGCCTGGTGCGGATGAACTCATTTCAGCTGGCCCCCCAAGAGCTGGCTCGCTGGCGGGACCAGGAGGAGAAAAGGGTGAGCTGTTTGTTGGGTCCGTAAGTCAGGTCGGGATAGGTGGCAGGACATGGGGGGAGCACGTGGGGAGGGGTGACCCGAAGTATGGAGCAGGACGGGAGACACGAGCCAGAGTGAGGAGGAAGGTGGGAGACGTGGGAGCACGGGCGGAGAGAAATGGAGAGACGAGGAGATGAAAAGAAAGAGCAGGCAGATGGCAAGAGAGTCGGAGGGACTCCACCAAACAAATTAGGGAAAGACGCCGGAGTGAGAGGGACAGGGATGGGGAGCCTGGCGGAGGAGCGATGCTCCCAGGGAGTGTTGTCTTCCACTGGCTTTTCTGTGGAGCTGGGCTGGGAGCGGGCCTGGGGATGATGGTCCAGACCCTGGAGTCCATGACCGACATCCATCATCTGTGGGGGATAGACCCCCGGGTGCCTGTTCCCATTCCGGCCTCAGAAGCCCCAGAAAGGCTGGAAGGCTTCCTGGTGCCCCAGGCTGGGTGAGGGACCCCACCCCACCCCCACATTTCACAGTTGCCCCCTCATGTTCCCTGTGTCCATGCCCCCACCCCTACCTGGGAACTGTTCAGAGGCAGGGGCGGCGCGGGCACCGAGTTGGCTTCTGGGTGTTTGCGTGGTGGTTTCTGTGGCCCAGTGAGAGAGGGAGGGGCTGACCTGGGAGTGGGGGCAGTAGGGTGGAGCGGGTGCTAAGGCTCCTGTTCTGGTGGACACTGGTAGACGCTGATTAGAATTAATGACTAGAATCCATTAGGTGAGTCCGTCCACTGGAGGTTGAACTTTTATCCAGGCACTGTGGGGGACCAGGGAGCGGGAGCCGCTGCATGGTTTGTGGGGTCCATGCTGAATGAAAATGTGGGGTACTCTGTCTGACAACTATTAAGAATTTCAAGGTGACGGCAGCACGGAGCATGGGGCCCTTCTAAACGGAGCCCTGTGCGGCCGCGCCAGAGCCTGTGCCCGTGAAGCCAGCACCGCCAGGGAGGGTAGGACCTCTGTCCTCCCGGGGTGGTCACACAGGGAGAAACGGGCTTTCGGGAAACATTTCAGAGACGATGGCATTGATCGAGGATAAGGGTCACAAGTAGCCTTTACTATGAGCCGGGCTCTAGGCTAAGCACTCCACATTTGCTGTTTAATACAGTACTCTCGACTTAATTCCTAGAGAACAGATCCTCTGAGGCTTAGGGTAGTGAAGCACCTCCCCAAGGCCGCTCTGCCTTGTGGGTCTTATTAATGATCCAGCCGGCACTCCAGAGCCTGCACTCTTCCCAGGATGGAGGGTGGGGTGCAGTCAGAAGCAGAATTGACTTGTGGATAAAAGTGAAGTTCAAGGAGGCTTCCTGGAGGAGGCAGAGCTTATGTTGGAGGGTGAATGAGTGGACTGTGGACAGGTAGGGCAGAGGGTAGAGGGCTTTCCCAGGTGAAGGGACTGGGAGAAGCAAAAGTGTGGCGGAAGGAAGGGCTGTTACGGAAGAGGACCACAGGAGACAGGCCTCAATGGAGGACAGTGGGCCCATGGGTTCTCGGTGGCCAGAGGCCCCTGAAACCGGCTGAGTCTGGGCTGCTCCTCCTACCAGGGCCTGGAGATCATTGAGCAGCAACAGAAGGAGTCCTGCAGCCTCCCGACCTCCAAACTGACCCACAAGGGTGAAGTTGAGATTCTGCGGGACACGGACCAAATGCTGACCCTAGAAGATCTGGTGGTGAGCCGGGGCCTGACCTGGTGCCAGCAGGGTCCGTGCCCGGGAGCCCAGTCCTTACTTCACCAGCTGTGTTGTCTCCGGCAACTCGCCTGACTCCTCTGTGGCCCACGGTCTTCACTGAGAATCTGGGTAGTGACCTAACGCGCGGGTCCAGATGAGCCTGGGGCAGGACAGCTGCTGGCCGGGGCCTGGCAGCTCCTTCTCAATGCCGGTCCCCCTCCTTTAGGCCTAACCCCAAGGGATCCGCGTAAGTGGTCCTAGAACCGCCATTTCCCCAGATCGCAGATCTTCAGTTTGCGGGAGGGCCGAGTTGTTTGAGGTGGCGTCTTTGTGCGGAGTATCCTCTTATTGCTGGGATCTGCTCTGGCCGCATGTCCACCCTGCTCCTTCCTCCTCCTTGGCCCCTCCGTCTTGAATGTGGCCTGACAGGGTGGCCCATTGGCCCTCCAGTCAACGAACCCATCAGCTTATGCCCTGCAGCTGTCAGAACTCGCCTGTGGCCCCCTTCAGTCGCTCTCAGAAGGCGGCTCTGGCTTTTGTGGAGTGTTCCGTGGGTCAGACGTCCACCCCAGTCGCAGCGGTGTGCCTAGGACGGGGAGTGCAGGGAAGGCCCCTTGAGCCATGCTCACTTGGGAAATGGCACTGAACACAACAGACAAAAATCCCTGCTCCTTCCAACCCGTAGCCAGGCCAACAACCTGAGCTGCTGCCTGTGCAGAGAGGAGCCCTCAGGGGTGGAGATGAGTGTAGGGGGAGGGGGAGGAGCTGGGAAGACCTGGAGAGAAGAGAGAGAGGAAGAGCAAGGGGCTGGCAGAGTAGGAGAGGGAAGATGACACACAACAATCATTACTCCTTGTTGAAACACCTACTGTGTGTGCCCTTTACAAAGAATGCCTCCTTCATTCAAATCTCACAATGACCCATGAGGTGGGTGGTGCCAGTTTCCTGGGTGAGGAACCTGGAGCCGTTTGTCCTGGGCGTCAGCTGGTTGGCAGAGGGGCAGCTGAGGTTTGAAGCCCGCAGTCTGACTCCAGAGTCTGAGCCTTGGCTCCACTCAGGGGTGGTTTACAGGGGCAAGAGTAGTTTTAAAGATCTTGAATCTTCCTAAAGCAGTGCTTGTGTTTGAAGCTGTTTCTTGTATGAGGAGAAAGGTGACTTGGCAATGGGCATCAGGAGTCTTACAAATAAATATGCATTCTCCCCGATTCTGTCATCTGCTTCTGAGAACTTGCCCTTAGGAAATCATTGAGAGTTTAGGAAAATCCTTGCTGCACGAGGATGTCCTCGGGACCATTTGTAACAGTGAAAACCTGGGAATGAGCCGGTCATCTAGCAACCAAGGTGACGTGTGTGCACTGCCACCCGCCCTGTCCGCGCGATAGCTTCAGGGCCCACGGGCCGTGGCAGATGCCTCCACTTTAATTCACGGGCAGGGCGAGAGTGCAGGCTCACCTCCCTCTGTTGTGCTTTGCTTTACTGTGCTCTGCAGGCATTGCTTTATTTATTTATTTATTTGCAAACGGAAGGTTTGTGGGCGCCCTGTGTTGAGTGAGTCTCTTGGCACAATTTTTCCAGTGGGCTCAGATGATGGCTAGGATTTTTAACACAAAAGTATTCTTCTTGTTTTATTTGGGGGAACCTAAAATTTATTCTGGGTACACTATGATACATGAGCATATTGTCTTCCCGTATTTTGTACTTTGCTCTATTTTTTAAAAAAAAATGTATCGAACGCATTGGGGTGACAGTGGCTAATGAAATTATATAGGTTTCAGGTGTAGGATTCTATAACACATCATCTGTATATTGTATTGTGTGTTTACCACAATAAAGTCTTAATTAAGATAGGTACATTCGCTAATACATGAAGCCATTGAGCACTTCATAGACTGTAGAGCCGTGTAAACATAACTTTTGTTACCCACTGGGACCCAAAAAGTGGCTCTGACTCCGTGAATTGCAATATTCGCTTTATTGGGGGAGGTCTGGAACCGAACCCACAATGCCTCTGAGGTGTACGCCTGTTAGGCTGAGCATTTGATCCTAGCTGTTTTAGTAAAAGGATCCCTAGAACCTGGGTATCGAAGAACTGTTCTGACGGAATACCCAGAACAGCAACGGTTGTCTCTGAGGACAAGGGATGGGTGATTTTTTTTCTTTTTAATTTTTGAATTTTCTGTGTCTTCCAAATATTCTTTAACACGCTCACAGTGCTTTTGTAAGAAAAGAACATGCTATTTGGAAAAATAAAACTGTGTCCCTGAGGCTTTCTGCTCGTGGAGGGTCCTGACTCCCGTGCTGCCTTCCCAGTGCACCCCTCTCCTCCTGTGCCTCCCAGGAACCCGTGGTGCCCATCCACTGCAGCCCACTGGCCCTGCCTGCCACATCAAAGGACCCCATGGAGTGGCAGGAGGACCCCACGGAGCAGCAGGAGGGCCCCATGGAGCAGCAGGAAAACCACACAGAGCAGCATGAGCGCTACTTCTTAGACCTCGGCGGCCACCTCTGCAAGGGTTGTAGGAGACATGGGGAGGGCCTGGGATGGGGGCAGGGAGGGCAGGCTGGAGCCGAGTGTGGGGTTTGCAGTAACAGGGATGCGTGGCCTGGGAAGAAAGTGGCAGGGTGGGGAGAGCCCTGGGCTGGCTTCAGCTTAGCTGCCTGCCCCTGTTTCAGCTCCTGCCTCTCCTGTTTGCAGACTGGAAGTCCTTATGTGAGCTACCAGGCTTCTCCAAGGCCAATAGAAGGGTGGAGGACAGTGTCTTTCAGAGAGCCTCAAGCCCAGCCTCTGTGTCCTCTTCAGAGATGCCCCAGCTTGGGGAGAAACCTCCCATGGAGCCCCAGGACAGGTGTGGAGCTGGGGGCAGCATGGTAGAGGGGGCTATCGCCGGGGCAGCAGACACAGCATGGGCTTTTCTTTCTGTGGGGCCTTGGACAAATCTTACCTCTTCTATGGGTATCAGTTTCTGCGTCTGTGCAGTGGATCTAATCCTTCCGGCCTACTGGTTTCCTCCTGCGTGGGCCATGCTCAGACCCACAGTGAAGATGCAGAATCTCCTTTGAAAAGGAAGGAGATGCCCGGGGAAGCCCTGATGACCTGCTCCTCCTGGCCCTGTCTCTCTGTCCCTCCCTCTAGGCTCCAGATGTCTGCTGGGCCTACGAAGGCCCTGTCCAGCCTGCCGCCCTGGGAGGGGGCTCTGCACATGTTCTCCATTAAGCAGTTCCGGGTCAAGGCCCAGCTGGTCTCAGGACTCAGCTGTCGGCTCATCACGGTACTACTGCCCTATTCGTCAGGGAGTCCCTCACACACTGACCAGCCCAGTCAGCTCCTCACACCCTCATTCACTTGATTCATTCATTCATTCATTCATTCATTCTTTTACTCGTTCCAAGATTCTCTATGCCTGGCTCTGCACTACACATGGGGACAACTGAGGTTCCAGCCCCACTCCTGCAGAGTCACACATGGGCGGAGGAGCCAATGCATAAAGCAGGAGGGACCCAGGAGAGGGGCCTATGCCTCCCTGGCCCAGAGGGGACTTTAGGAGTGCCTGTGAAGTGACTAATGATCAGCTGAAAGGCGGGATGGCAACAGGAGGTCAGAGGAGGGAGTGAGGGGCTTCCAAGAAGTCGTAGGAGACTGGCTGCGACAATAGGACTCCAGGGGTGATTAGGGCTTCCGGGGCAGCCACTTGGGGTCCTGATAGATCGCTAGCCTGTCGTCTTTGCCACAGCCTGTGGCCTTCAAGTAGCTGATATTTAGTCTACCCTGCCTCGATGAGAATCTGGAGGGCCTGACTGGCCGTGCTCGCTGCCCTCAGGCCCTGCCCCAGGTGATCTGCTCAGCAGGCTGCATCCCTCCGAACACCATCTGGGACCTTCTGGCCAGCATCTGCCCAGCCAAGGCCAAGGTAACCGCCCACCCTTGGGCATCCCCTCTTCGGCTAGCACCATAGCCCCAGCTCTGTGCGTGCTCCCTCTCTCTCCCCCTCGGGAGCAGAGGCCTGGTGCGGGATGTTCCGGTCGAGGTCCCCCTGGGACTGCAGGCTCACTGTGGGTCCCTGGGCAAGCCCCTCTGTTTTCTTCTCTGGAAAATGGGGGCACACGCCCTCACAGGGGGTTGGGTAAGAGTGGGGTGTTTGCAGGAGTGAAGGATGACTGCTCCTACAGCTGCGCTCTCTCCGGTAACTCCAGGACTTCTGCGCGGTCAGGCTGTGCCCGCAGGGGGCTCGGGACACCCAGAACTGCCGCCTGCTCTACTCCTACCTCAACAATAAGCAGTGCCACGGCCTGGCAGCCGTGGAGCACGTGATGGTGGTCCTGCTGCCCCTGCCCGCCTTCCAGCCCCTGCCCACCAGACTGCGCTCTCTTGGAGGCCCAGGTGGGTGCCTCCATGCCCATCCGGACTCTGCCTCCCCTCACTTGGTGACCAGATGAGGCACTGTTGACACAGTTGCCCGTGTCTCTCTGAAGGCAGGCGTGTCTCAGAAGAGAACTCTTGAGATAGCAAAATGTGATAACAATAACAACAGTAGCCCACAGTTGTATGTTGCTTACCACATGGCCTACAAAAGCATATTTATAGCCCTGGCTGATGTGGCTCAGTGGTTGAGTTCTGGCCTGCGAATCAAAGGGTCACCGGTTCAATTCCCAGTCAGAGCACATGCCTGGGTTGAGGGCCAGGTCCTCAGTAGGGAGGCGCATGAGAGGCAACCACACATCAATGTTTCTCTCCCTCTATTTCCCCCTCCCTTCTCCTCTCTAAAAATGAATACATAAAATCTTTTTTTTCCAAAAGCTTATTTATAGTAATTCATTCAGTCCTCAGAATAACCCTAGCAGAATGGTGCTATTAGTTTCTCCATTTCACAGAGGAAGAAACTGGGGTAGGGTCAAACCGTCCATGCCTACCTTTAGCCAGGTGAACCCTTTCCCATACTGAGAGCAAATCTTCAGAGACAGGTTCACCCTTCCACTGATGTTCCCCAGCGTCTCACGGGCCGCCGTCTCACTGCTGGAAAGCTCCGCTTGGGGTTTAACCTCCAGACCGCCTGCCACAGCCGGAATGCAGCTTCTGCGGGGCTGTGCATTCTTTCCCACCAGGCCTTCGGTTTCTCCTCTCCTCTTTCCCCAGGCCTGGAAACCACTCACTCAAGCCTGCTGCTGGCTGTGCTGTTCCCCAAGGCAGGGCTTCCAGACACAGCAGAGTTCAGCCCCTTGCTGGGGAAGGTTCGCAAGACGGTCTCCTTCAACAAAAAAGTGGAGATGAGATGCCACCAGCGGAAGGCCAAGAGGCCAGATGTGGCTCGGAAGGGGTCCCCTCCCCCAGGGGGTGCCCTTCAGCAAAGCCAGGGCAGAGGCAGCCTGGCTCCAAGGGGAATCTGTGCTTGGCAGAGGCCCCCTGGAGGCAGGGGGAGACTGTGGGAAGAGTCTGACACCTGGCAGAGTCCTGGGCGAGGGCAGGGGCCCACAAGACCAGGCCGGTGCCAGTCCTGGCACCCCTATTCAGCAGCACCAGCTGGTCACGGCCGGCACCTCCACAGGGCTTCCTGCCCCCAACAAGCCCTGCTGCAGCATCTTGAATGCCTGGTGACTATGAGCCACCAGCTCCAAGCCTCCCTGAGATCCTCGGGCCAGGAGCTTCTTCCTCAGCCCCACGCAGCCCGTGGGATTCTTGGCCTCTTTGGCCAGCCCCCTGGCCCAGCCCCTGACTCCTCTTTGGGACCTACAGATGGAGCTGGCTCTGAATGTCCCCTCCCTGAAGAAACGTGACCCTCGTTACCCACCAGAAGAGGGGTTTTGATTCTCCCACCAGTGCTGAACCCCGAGCTCTTCCAGGGAGAGGCAGGGGCAGAGGAAGGGAGGGCCAGCTCAGCCCACCTGCCCCTTTTGAGTTTCCTGTTCTGCAAGTTGTCTAGCGTTGATCGTTGGTTCAATAAAGATTTTGACAAAGTTGAGACTGCACATGTCTGCTGGCTGGGCAGGAGAGACCTTGGGCCTGGCCAGGCGTGGGTTGGGGTGGGTGTATCTGAGTTTTTGTGCACAGGTGTAGCAGGAAAGCCAAGGTGCTGGGATGGAGGGGGCAACCTTGCCAGTTGCTTGTCTGGGGTTCCTAACCATCACTTTGTGATCACTTTGTCACAGCTGTTGCCATGGTGGGTTCTGGAAGCATTTCGCAAGTGTTCTGAACTAGGAGGAAGAAGAGGTAATGGGAGAGAAGGCAGGACTAGGGTGGGTGGGAGGAGAGAGAGAATTAGGCTTTTGAAGGGGCAAAAGCACGTACAGGTTGTTAGGGAGAAATGGGAGGGCAAGTTGCAATGCTGGTCAAAATGTTCAGTTACCAAGCTTTTTTCCTTTGGATAGTTGGGGCGGGGGCGGGGGCCACCACCGTAGTCCCTGTGTGTCTCTGTGTTTGTGGGCATCGGTCTGAGCGTGTGTGTGTGTAACTGTGTTATGGGTCTGTTGAGGAAGTCGGGAGAGCCATAAAGGATGACTCCTCTCTGTATCTCTTGCCAGCTCCCGGACACTGGGACTGGAGAAAGCCAAGTCTCCAGTCCTTGGTCTGGCAGTGGGACACTCAGGCAGGTGTTAGGGTTGGATGGTGCTGCTTTGCCTGGGGCCTGGAGTGAGTTACTAACAGCAGCTACAATTGTAAAGTATATCAGTGTGGGCTGTACCTCCTGTGAACTGAGTCTGGGGACTGACCTGTGAACTAGCTGCCCTTAGCTGCCTAACCCATATGCTTAAGCAGGGCCTGGTTCTTGGAGAACTTCTGACAGGACTACACCCCTCATCCGGCCCTAAAGGGGGGTACCCATATGCATCCCTTCTCAAAGTCTACCTCTGTACCAGCTTCCCCCTGGACCATGCTGGACTGGGGAGGATTGGGTGTGTGTTTGGGGGAGTCCCTCTTCTCCGGCCCCATGAGCTCTACTACTGTCCTACCCGCGGATGACAGCAGAGGGGGCCCTTGGCCTTGGGATGTAGGTCGGGGCTGGCAAGGCTAGAGGCCGAGCTGGGGGTGGGGCGAGGTGTGGGATTTTAGCCAAGGGATTGCAAGCCGGGTGGGGTGCGGGGTGGGACAGAGAGAAGGGAAAAGACAGGTGAACCAGCAGAGGGCTCGGAGCTCCTTCGGGAACTTTTCCTGCCGGAGCAGCTTGTGAGCGCCACAGCCTCTGTGCTGTATGTAAATGACACAAATTACTATGCAACCTACGGCTCTATTCCGAGTCGGCAATTTGGGTCATTTTCCTAACGCAGTTGAAGCTGGAGCAGTTGGAGCAGGAGACGCCTGTGCACCGCCTCCCCCGAGGTGCAGGGCTCTTTTCCAGGGAGCCGAGAGCATTTGCTGCCTCCCCGGGGCACTCAGGCAAGAACAGGCTCTGTACTCTGGGCTGGGACTTCCTTTCAGCTTTCTCCTCCATGAGGAGAGGGCTATAAATGGGCCCCGAAATCTGTCAGTCTGCCTCGAGGCTGGGGGCTGGTCAATATGACGCCCACCCTACCTTTTGGACTTAGTCCACAAGCCCTTCGTCTTTCTTTGGGTAGAGGAGGCCAGGACAGTGGATTAGGCAAACTGTTGCTAGGGGGCGAGGCCGGCGGTTGCTAGGCTCGACGGATGTTGCTAGGCAACGCTGGGCGGGGCTCACGTTGCTAGGCCGGAGTAGGAGTCGCCAGGTTCTACAAGGGCTACGAAGCTCCCCTCGGTTTTATGTGGAAGGTGCCCCACGACGCTGCTCTGCCTGCGACTTTCTCCAGGCATCAGCTTCATGGGCTGGACGCCGGCTCGGCCGGACCTTCCGGTTCACACCCTCTGCGACTCCGGGATCCTCTGGGCTCTGAGCGCCGAACCCTGGGTCTTTTCACACATGTCTTTGCAATTCCTTGTGCAGTGAGGTGGGAGGGGGTGTCGCTTTTGGGTTTCCATAGCAACTTCCAGGTCATCCCATTCCTTCCAAAGGTTTGAGCTGTTGCTTGTGCAAATTTACATATATCTGCATGTCATTAACATAGAGGCGGGCCCGGAACTAGTTTGGGCAACTATCCCTTTGCTTTTTTTCTCATCCTGCTTGATGGGCACGTGGGCTGCAGATGCGTGAGCGTTTTTCTTATTAATGTTCCCAGACTTGGGTTGGATGGGCAAAATGTAGTAGCGATCACCGCTCTCCGGCCCTGGTCGCCTTATTGAACCATTAGCATGAGTCGATCCAGGTACCCCTGACCAAAGACAACCAGACAATGGTTGGAATCCCAATTCTGCCCCTGGCCTGGCTGTGTGACCTTGGGCAAGTTTAGTTTCCCTCTTTGTGGCTCAATTTCCTTCTCTGTAAAAGGGTTACTAATCCCTAACTCATCAGGTTATATGAGCATTCAGTGAGATGTAACTTTTGCATACTCTTATGGCTGCTCTGGCACACAGTAAGCCTTTGATGGTAGCTCCCTCCCTCTCTCCATAGAGCCCAGCTCCTCTCAGGACCCAATGGAAGAAATGAACTTCACCTTTGCAGGTGAAGACATGACAGCAAACATCAGCATGAACTTCCAGATGTCAGGGCAGACTGGAGTTGAGGCATAGGATGTGGACTATTGGTTTGCTCGTTTGTCCTTCTTGGAGGTTGCAGACCAGGTTGGTGAAGCATGGGCCCACCCCCGAAATCACCCCTGCATCCCGACCTCTTCACCACCACCACCACCACTGCCGCCGCCACACGTGCACACACTTAACACACTTGTCTGTCTCTGGGGCCAGCTCTTTCCAGAAACCTTGCACTCCTGTCTGCAGCTTGAGGCAGCTGCAGCTGTGGCAGCTGAGGTTGAGAGGCTTAAAGACCAGAGCTAAGAAGGTGGTGATGGAGAAAGTCCCCACCAGGTCTGAGATGTCTGGGCTGGAGCAGGGTCTGGGGGCAGGAGGAGGGCAGAAACTTTGCTTGGAGACCTGCATATCTGAGCCCTTACCAGAGAGGACTGTGGGACCCTGGAGTCATTCCCTTTCCCTTTTTGGGCCTCAGGGCCCCATTGTGGACAATTGGGACTCTCCTGCTGTGACTTGGGGCGGGGGAATGCAGAAGTCAGCTCAGTACAGAGAACCTACCTTTCTGCAGCCATGTAGCAGTGCCACGGGGAGGGGGGCTGTGAAAGCAGAGGCTGAGAGGGCACCCCTCGAGGGTGGCTGGGATGGAGCAGTAGATCTCCTCCTGGAAGTTCTTAGTCTTATGTGGACTCTCCTTGTTCCAGATGGCCTCTTCAAAAGCTGGGAAGTCCTTCCTGGGTCTGAGTTCACCTTCCTGCTCTGCCAGACTCTCCTCCTTCTTGCCCTCCTTTCTTCCGGTGTCTCTGTTTACCTTAACAGCCTTGACAGCCAGGATCAGAGGGGAGGTAGAGGAAGTGTTGGTCTCTTAGGTCTCAGGTTCAGATAATTAAAATAAATGAGGTTGGCTCCTATCCTGGGTAGAGGAAGGTTGTTGAAGATGAGAGGGAGTGTAGGAGCTGGATTCTAATTGGTTGGTTGGCTTCTGGGAGGAGGGGACCATACCTCGTAGTCGTGACTCTTGCTTCTGTGTGCTGGACTACTCACTGTGTGCTAGTGAGTGGCGATGGGCCAGCTCCTTCCCTGTTAGCCACCTGTGCTCCATAGTTTAGGATTCCAGGGACAGCTGAGAGCATGGCAGTGTCCTGCTGGCCTGCTTGTGTCCCACTCTGGGGGCCAATTATGTCTCTATCCCTAGCGGCGCTGATTAACAGTTAATAAGGCAGTGAGCACCTGCAGCTATGAAGGCGAATTAAGAGCAACAGTCAGCATAATACACAACCCGATAAGTGAGCAATTAACAACCAGAGAAAGATTAATAGAAGCAATTACGTTCTACTTTGAGCTCTGTAAATACGACTGTCAGTGGTTGAGGGATCCCGTGCAGCCCCACCTGGCCCCACCCCAGGCCACAGCCTCTGCCGGGCAGGAGCCAGCCCAGCTGGGTGACTTGCAGACACAGAGCCGTGGACACGTGAGCAATGCACACATATGCAAATGTGCACATGGCCATACGTACACTGACATGCTCGGATAGTCCACGAAATGCAGTCATACCAATAAATAAATTCTGCGCTGTCTTCCATTCTGACATCCGTGCAAACAGGTGCACACAGCTATGTGTAGGTCCTGCCAGAAATACACACAAATGTGCACAGAAAAATGCCCACCATGTTGCAAAGAGACACTGCCCTGTTTTACACGGAGTTAGAGCTGCACAAGCTGCCAGACTCACAGTGGCAGCCACATAAACAAATTTGGACAAGCAGACACACAGAGCCATCTACTCGTAGGGCCCCCTCTGCATACGGCATCTGGCCTCTCTGATGCCACCTTACAAAGGGCCACCTGCAGTGGGTGAGCGCGGCAGCAGCGTGTCAGACTGAGAACTGGAGCGAGGGTGGGAGGGACAGGACATGTGCGAACACACATGATGGCATATCTGCAGGCATGTCACTCAAGCATGTGTGTCCTTGCAAGAGTGTGTTTACCAGTGTATAAGCATGTTCCTGTGTGTAAAGAGGCATGTGCCTGTACATCTGTGTCTCTGAATGAATGTTTGTGTGTCATGGCGTGTATGTGGGCTTGTGTGCATGTACCTGTGTCCAGAAGATCTGTGACTACACACATGGGCTTCTGGTCCATGTGTGATGCTGTGCCGGTGCCCACATCTCGATAATTACCCAGGAGACAGGGCTCAAGGACAGTCAGGGGTCCTCCAGGACTCCTTGGGCTGCCTTGGTTTCCCTCCCTGGGATTTCCAGCCCCTCTGGTGGGATTCAGGACTATGGGGCCTCACCCAGAACAGAGAGGAGAACCGTTTCTAAAGAAATGCACCTGGGGTTAATTTCTCCCAGTGGGAAGCTGAGGTGGGAATTCACTGAGAATGGGCACCTTCCTCTCAAGACCACAGTGCCAGTCCACAGGGCCCGAGCCCTCCCCACCCCTGCCTCCACCTCAGAGCTCCCCCAGAAAACCCCCAAACCCCCACGCACTCACGCCGCAGTCTGAGACATACACTGTCCTACACAGCAACCCCAGACCACCAGGAGACAGCCATGCAGACACACAAACACAGTCGGTCGTGAATACAAATGCATCAAACCCTACCTACAGCTGTCCCCAGACCTAGCCACCCACCCACAAAATCTCTCTCTCTCTCTCTCTCTCACACACACACACCCTGGAGTACTTGCTGTGAGACACACACACACCTGCATTCCCACGTGTCTGTACACCCATGACTCTTGAGAGGAGCCTAGTGCCAAGCCTGGGGGCCCAGTGGGGCATCCTGTCACAGGGCCTCTCCCCCTCCCCAACATTAGCCTGGCCGGGTGGCCAAGGCGGCCAGACCCCGTGAGAGCTCTCGGTCACCAGCTAACCGTCCAGCTGACAGGTGGTCACCAGCTAACCCTCCAGCTGACAGGTGCGCACACGGAGGCCTGGCTCTGTCAGAGGGGGGCAGGGGTGTCAATAGGGGGGTAATGAGGCTCACTCCCATCCCCCACCCCAGATCCTGATGCAGCAGCATGCCCTGGGCCCCTCCTTATTGGGCAGGAAGAAGCTTCTGAGTGGGCACACACAGACAGGGGCACTCAGACTCACGTGGAGACACCCACGCACACTCAGACTTCCACGGGGCACCAAAGGACCTGATTCGGGCAGGTCCTCCCTCTCTGACACTCCCACGCACCGGCACCTCCCTGCCAGGCACGAGCTCTCCCACCAAAGCCGGGGCTGACTTTGCACAGAGCCTAGCGGGGGCCCTCGCCCCCCCCCCCACGCCTCCCGCTCGCTAATGAGAGCAAACAGAAAATGCTGATGTGGTTCAGGGAGGTAGATCAGAGGGGCCCCACAGCCAAAACACCTGCTGGTCACCCTTCTGTTTGACTTGTATTCATTCAGTCCTTGTCATTCATTCATTCATTCATTCATACATTCATTCCAACAGCAACAAGGACATTAAACAAATCAGTATATTCAGTTCAACAACCTGGCTGCCCTCCTGGCCAGGGGGTGCAGTAGCCGGGGAAGGAGAAAAGGGGAGTCGGGGCTCTGAGGGAGAGTGGGAGGGAGTGGAGGGTGTGTCCCCACTCCCTGCCTTCTCCTCGGTCTCTCAAAGCCAAAGATAAGGTGCTTCTTCCGCAGCAGGGAGGAAGAAGGCCAAATCCCAAAATAATAAGTAATAACGGCACCTCTTTCTCTGTGCCAGACGCTGTTCTCGGTGTTTAACATCCGCTCGGCTCATCCTCATCACCACTCTGTGAGGCAGCTACTCCTACCCGTACTTGGGCACACAGAGGGGTTAAGTAACTTGCCCGAGGTCATAGCTTGTCAGAGCCAACCCAAGTATTTAAAGAGCCTGGGGCAGGAATATAAAAGGAGCCCCTAGCCCTCTACCCACACTGCACCCCTCCTTCTCCCACCCCTTCCATCCTTTCATCCCTGGGCTCCAGGGGTTATTGTAGGCAGGCGTGTGGATGCCCCAACACTTGAGTTTCTGCTTGGTCCACACTCCTGGCAAACAGCCACCCTTCTGCCCACTTAAAGCTTAAGGAGAAAGGACGTGGGAAAGAGGCCACCCAGTCCCTGGCAGCTGGCCCCGGCGGTTGTGCAGGGCATTCCAGGGTCCTGGGACGGGGGACGGTCCAGAAAGAGGCTGGAGCCGCAGGTGGGCACAGCTCTGTGAACTCTGTGCAGAAGAGGTCCAAAGTGGTGTCCTCCAAAGCAGGCGGCCCAGGTCAGGCTCCTGGGGGGCCTGGGTCTGAGACTGTTAGGATTAGTGACTGGCAGGCCCAGGACATGATCCCATGCACTCGGCTGGAGTCGGCGCTTAGCCAGGCTAGGGGGCTAGGGGGCACTGAGGGGTCAGGGGCTTGGTGGGGGCAGCAGCTGCTGAGCTTTACTTCCCCACCCCCACTTCCAACTCTGCCCTCACCACTTTCAGGCCCCTCCCACCCATGGCAACGCTCTTCTCCAGCTCCATCTGGGTGCCCGGGCGAAGTCTTGGCATCCCTGCTGCCCGATTCCCCCTGACATCCCCGCCCCTGCTGCGCCAGGGATGGGGAGAAGGGGAGGCTCCCTGGGTTTAGCAGGGACCACAACTGTCAACACATCCAGCTCCCTGCCTCTGTTTCCCTTCCCGCAGGATCCCTGCTGCGGTCTTCAGAGGCTTTTTCCTACAATCACCCAAGCTAGGAATTTTGATCTCTGGTGCCAGCCAGGCCCTTGTTATGCAAATATAGGCAAATGAGATGCAAACAGAGCAGTCCCAGATTAACAGAGAAATCCCCAGCAGCTGGAGGAGTCACCATGAAGTCTGCTTGCTCAGGAGCTTCCCGGAGCCCACCCCATCCAGTCTCTGTCTGCCTGGTCTACCAGGGGTGTCCCACCTGTGGCCCTTGGGCCCCCTGTGGCTCAGCATGGCTACGAATGCAGCCCAACACAAAATCATAAATTTACTTAAAACATTGTGAAATATTTTTATGATTACATTGTCTCAGTGTATTTAATGTGTGGCCCAAGACAGCTCTTCTTCCAGTGTGGCCCAGAGACGCCAGAAGGTTGGACACCCCTGGCAGTCCTCCTCTGTCCTTACTGCCACTGTTCTGCCACCTCCCCCTCCCAGGAGCCAGCTGCTGGGACATAGGAAGGGTCCGGACCCGGGGGGGACAACACCAAGGCCCAGGCCTTCCACCAAACTTCTGCCTTGAGGTCTCTGCCCTCACCCCCACTTTTAAGAGATCAAGGCAAGGGTGGAGGTTACAGTGGGGGTGGTGAGTGGGGCTGGGAAAGAGGGAGAGCTCTGTTGTACCCCTGTAGAAAGGGGATTCACACAAACACACACACTGTCACAGGCACAAGAATGGTGAGGGTGAGAGTCTCCCCTAAGATGCACACACGTATACACTCATTGAGACACAAGCCTCACACACACCACCACACAGATCGGGCATAGCCCCCTTCCCCTAGTAGGTCATCAGCTAAGCCACGGACGTCAACAGGCTGCAGAGGGAGGGCCGGCTGGGTCCTCAATCCAGGGGCCCAGAGGGCAGAGGGTACTGCTGGTGGAAGGACTCTGGGTCTGTGTAGAGACAGAGGGCGTGGAAGATCCTGCCCAGGATGTGACTCGGGAGGAAGGCTGGAGCCCGTGGAAGAAGCCTGGACTAGGCAGTGCCCACCGAAACCCCCCGGGGGCGGGGCTTGAAGCTGTCGTCTGTGCCCTCAAGTACTGCCTGGGGGAGTCTGGCCCACTGGCTGGCCCAGCCAGCCCAGGCCCAACTTCTAAAAATAAAAGTAGAGAATCTAAGCCCCTGGTTGGTTCTGCAGAAGCCTGTTGCCTTGGCAACCCCTTCTCAGAGGCCTCCCTCTTGGCTGCCGGCTGCCCCGTTTGGCTGTGGGTCCCCGTGCCAGTCCCCCTGGCTGGCCCCTCTGCCAGCCCTGGGTCCTGTCCTCCTGGGGAAGCGGGTGTGGGGCTAGGGGCCGAGCAGCCAGGAGGACCTTGGGGGGATCCAGCTGAGCACAGTGGCCAGAGTGGGAGATCGGTGTGGGACTCACTGTGCTAGGGGCTGTCCGGCTGTGTGTGGAGGCCTGTGTCTGGCAGCCCACGTCAGGCTGTGTCTCTGTGCACATCTTTGCCTGTGACACGCTCTCAGAATCCCCATAGGTCACTGTGCTCGCTCTCGATGGGTCCAGGTCCATGTGTGAGCGTGCATCTGTGTCCTGAGGGAAGACCTAGCTCTGGCCTTTCTCTGCCCGTCCCTGCGCTGCTCCCTCTCCCCGCTCCCAACAGGCTTTGCCCTAACCCTGCCCACTCCCACTTTCCGGAGCTGCACGCTGGGAGTGTAGAGGACAGTGGTGTCCAGGGGGAGCCAGAGGTCAGGGGTGGTGACTGGGCCAAGGTCAGCTTCTTCTGGAGTCTGTAGCCAAGTGTCAGGTAAGCCCACATCTGCCTTTGGGGGGGGCGGGTATGGGGGTGCTGGCACTCCAGAAACTGCAGTCTGAATCTCTCAGTTTGTGCATGTGTATGCATACGCTCTAGTCGCCACAACACAGCTGGAGCCTCCCCTCCCCCACTCGGCCTCCCCTCTCCAATTAATCACCAAGTCCTGTCAAATCTCCTCCTAATCACTGCTCCAGCGGGCCCCTCCTCTCCTCGCCACCACTGTCCAGCCCAGGCCAACCCCGTCTCACCAGAAGATGCAGCAGTCTCCACACGCTCTCCCCTGGTTCCCGGGTTCATCTTCTTGCCTCCCGTCATCTCCTGTGCCCCATCCCCTCTCCGTTCTGTGGCCAGAATGACCTTTCTGGAACATAACTTGGATCTTGGTACATCTCCTGCTTAGGACCGTTAAGGCTCCACTTCGTTCTCAGGGCAAAGCATGGGCTCCTCAACCTAGTCTTCCAGGCTGCTCCGCTCTCCTTGCCGCCCGGGTTTCCCTGTTGCCCTTTCGTCCAGCCACGCAAGCTACTGCGAGTTTCCAGAAGAGATCAGGGTCTCTCTTGCCTCTGTGCCTTTCACACACACTGTTTCCTAGACTAGAACCAGTCCTCCTTTGGGTCAAGCCTATTCATTCTGAGTCTCAGCTCAGGTATCACCTCCACCAGGAAGCCTTTCTTGACTGCCTCCAGGCTGGATTAGGAGCCCCTGTGTTCTCAAGACATGTTGGGATACGCACCCCTCCCTCTGCTAACACACACAGAAATACACGCACACTCCATGTATTTCTAATGACCTTTCCCCCCCAAATTTTGCAGAAAATTTAGAAGAAACAAAAAAGTATTAACTAAAACAAAAAGAATCACCCACAATGCCCTCAGATTAACTTTATTTCCTTCTAGACTTTCTTTAAATGAATTACTTAAATATTTTTTTCATATAATTAAGAACATTCTCCATGTATAGTTTTGTTTCATTTATCATTATACAGTGAGCATTTTCCCAGGTTATTAAAAATTCTTCAGGGGCATGACTTCCAATGGCTGTGTAATATTCTTATATATGGATACGTCATAATTTATTTAACCAACCCTCTATCGCTGGACATTTATGTTGGTTGTGATTTTCCACATTAATAAATAAAGGCAATAAACATCCTTATGTGTGGTTCTTTTTCAACATCTTCGGTTATTTCTTGGACTGAACTCCTAATAGTAGATTAACAGGACCAAGGGGTCAGTGTATTTTTAAAGCTCTTGACATCATGGCCCAGTGGCCTTCCAGCAAAATTGTCTTAATTTACCCATCCGTCAGTGGATCCGAGAGCGCCCCAGAATTTCAGTTCTCACAGCCACGGGTGCTGTCTTTAAAAAAAAAAAAGAAAGCAACTGTATTAATTTCAGTAGGCGAAACCACATCATGTTGTTGTTTAATTTGCACATCCTTGATTGCTGGTGAGGGTAAACTTCTGTGTCTCTTCTCCCATTCCGTGCGTGGGTCACACTGGGCTATAATTATATTCTCACACCCTGCCCCTCTCACCGACCTCAGTGCTGCAGGGCAGAGCCTGTCTGGGTTCCAGTCTCTGTGTCAACAGCAGAGACAGAGGCTGTGTTCCCAGAGGATGGCACGGATGGGACTGAAGACTCTGTTTTCAGACTCAGCTTTGACATTGGACAGACCTGGGGTCAAGCCGAGCTCTGAGACTTGAACTCATGAAAATTACTTTGCCTCTCGGTTTCCTCGTATGTTAAGTGGGTTCAGGTGAGGATGAAGAGCGTGGAGAGGCGTTTAAGGGCTGTGTGCAGTGGCTATTGTTTGCAGGCTGCTCCCAGTCGAGGAGCTGGTTTTGCTGATGGGGGGAGGAATGTGCGGGAATGGTCAACTCCCCTCCCAGAGACCACAGGGTGCCCAGCTGCCTCCTGGTCTAGAGGTGGGTGGGGAGCTCAGAGTAAAGGGTATGGGCAAGGGCTGTAGCAGCAGACAGGCCTGAGTTCAAGTTCAGCTGAGACCAGGGTGTGTGTGTCCTTGTGCAAGTCTGAGAGGGGAACTGCCAGCTTTGTTTACACCTGCTGGGGTTTGCGTGCTGTGGGCTGTCCCCCACGCCCTTGCCCGCGATGGTTTAATCACCCTTGGTGCTGCCCACTGAACAGAGAGGGAGGGTCCCTTTGCCCTGGCGGCACAGCGTCTCTTCCTAGGTTGGCCCTCCGCCACAGAGACGTCTTGGAGACGAACCCTGGCTGGGGGTGCCCTCTCCCATCCTGGCTCAGGGCATGCTCCAAGACAGACACGCGTAATTTCTCTGCACATTACCAGCCTAATGATATTGTCATTTGGAGTCTGGAAACGAGGGGAAATCGGCTCTTTCTTGGTAATTAATGTGAGTGATGGGCCTTAAGATGGAGTGGCAGCTGCCTAAGTGAGAACCAAGCTCCCGGGAAAGTCAGCCAGGTCACCCCCTTGCCTTTGGGAAGGTGTGTGTTCCATCTCTGGCCTCTGCTTGGACTCCCCTCGATGGGCCAAGTCCACCGCCCTTCTCCACCTGTCATTCCTTTGGGGATTACTTTAGGGGCTGAGCCCTGATGGTCAGGAGGTTCCTTCTTGAGTCTACCCATAGTCTGTCATGCTGCAGTTCAATTTGCTGTGCCATTGCCCTCATCAGAGCTGCCTTTACTTTAGGTGGTATCCTTAGCTTAGTAGGGGCTTTATCTCATTTGTTGACGGGAGAGGTGAAACACCTGAGTAAGAGTGGGTGGAAGTGAGACAGTCCAAGCTTCCTGAGGGTGGGAGCAGAGGAAGGGGCCCGGCAGGAGGCACTTACTAACAAGGAAGGGGTGTTGGAAGAGCAACCTAGGTGGAGGAAACAGCATAGTCAGAAGTGGTGTGAGACAGAGCCCGGCACGATTAGGCACCGGGGTCTGCTTCCCCGGGCACGGGGTGGGTGTGGAGGTGGGAAGACAGGGAGAACTGGGAGGTCCTCAGGGGCCAGAGGGTAAAAGACAGTGAATGCTGAGGTAGGGAGTTTAACTTCCTCCTGAGAGTAATGGGGAGCCAAGGAGGGTTTACACAAAGGAGGACTGTAATTGCGTGTTTTTCTCAGGGTGACCACTTGGGGGAGATTGGACAGGGTCGGGGGCAGGACTGGCAGCTATTGCTGTGGTCTCCATGGTCCTGGACAGGGCAGTGGGTTCCAGAGATGTTAGGAGGGGAGACCAGATGGGACCCCAGGGCAGCCGTAGGTAGGGTAGGGGGTTGCTGGTGACCCAGGGTCAGGAGCCCAAGATGAGTTTCAGCGAGTGTCTTCCGCTCACCCTGAGTGCCCAGCACTCCTGAGGCCTCCAGGAGAAAGTTTCAATTCCCTAGACAGAGCGGCACTCCCAGCCTGGCCCCACCTCCCTGCCTCTGCTGCCTCAGCAGCCCCCACCATCCTGCACTCTGGCCCAGTGGGCTTCTCTGTTAGTGGCGAGCTCACACGACTCATCCCAGCATCCGAGCTCTTGTTCTCTTCATTACTGTCCCCTATGTCTTCCCTCTTCCCTGCCTCCCAGGATCCTCTCACCTCCTCAGAGAAGCCATCTCCTCTCCCTTCCTCTCCACCCTGCACTTAGCAAAGCCCCGGGCACACCACGTCATCAGCATAAACAGTGGCTTAAAGACCCTTACAGGAGGACTGTGGACTGGCCCAGGCCAGGGTGGCAGCAGGCCCCCACCCTGCAGGGGCCCCCACAGGGCCACCAGGTCTGGTGAGCCGCTGTCTCTGCAGCTACCTCACCTCGGCCAAAGGAGCTGTCGTTAGTGCTCCAAATTAGGCACCAATTTGCCCGTGTAATTGTTTGCTAATTGGCCTGAAATCCTAATGTAATTAGTTGGGCCCCTTATCAGGGAGCCCGGGGAGTCAGAGGTGGTAGGGGGCCGCTGGAGCAGGGAGGGTCTTAGGAGGCCGGGGAGGAACCGCGTCTGAGAGAGGAGGCTCTGAGCTGTTGTCAGGGGCTGAAGCAAGGAGCGACAGAAACAGCAGACGCTCACAGATGAAGGAGCCTTTGGAGAGACCAGCTCGTGCCTTCTGTCGTAGAGAGGGGGAAGTGGAGGACAGGAGAGGAAGGGAGCTCCTGGGAGCTGGTGGCAGAGCTGGGCCCGACACCCAGGGCCCTGGTCTACAGGGGCCACAGCTGTGGTCTCACTGTGGGTCAGGACGCTGTGGCCCGTGGCTGTCTGCCCTCTGTTTCCAAGTAAAGGAGCCCCTTCAGGGGTAGGCAGGAAAAGTGGGGGTGACTGTGGGGACCAGTGCACCTTTGAGTAGGAAGCACAGTGGGTAGAGGGCCAGGGGAGGATGACGAGTGGTTCCGGTCGGAGGTGCCCCTCCCTGGGGAAGGACTGGGAGGAAAAAGGTGGAGAGGCTACAAAGCCCAGCTTTTCTCCCTCCTTGTACCCCCCCCCCCTGCCCCATCCCAGGCTCTGTGTCTCTCCATCCCCCTGGCACAGGTGCTAGAGCCGGCTCGCACCTGCTTGCGGGAGCTGCTTGTTAAAAGTTTAGGGTTTCTGCTAGCCAGTTGACTTCACCTTGGAAGTTTAGATTGGCCATCAGGGGAGGATTTACACCCTGGAGATTGGCAGATGCCACAAATCAAGGCTACTGCTCCCCACTCCCTACTGGAGCCGGTTGTTGAACAGCTCTCCGTGCACCAGAACCGCCCAATGAGAGGGCCCCAGAGACTCTGCTCGTGTTAGGGCCGGAATGTCCTGCGGGGACGCCCAAATCCCAGCACAAGGGGGAGACTGAGGCTCAGAAGCCACCTAGGAAGTTTGTGGCCCTCCAGACCCTCAGCCCAGGCTCCCCCACTCCCCAGGACTGGCACTAGAAGAGGGGACCATAGAGTTTCTTGGGGATTTGGCCTCAAGCCAGAGGAAGGAAGCACTCAAGGTGGACAGGTCGGCTCTGATGACCAGGAGGGGGGGCGGAGGGAGCCCCGGGGACCACAGGGGCTCATGGAGAAACCTAGCCTGTTTCCCAGACTCTCCCGCAGGCAGCAGAGTAGTTTGGCAAGAGGGGAGAGGCTGTGGGCTCAGGCAGGGTCTGGAGGAGGGGCAGCTAGACCCCGGGCCATTCTGGGGGTGCCATTGCAGTCACGTGGTCCCCACCCCCTCTTCTCCATCCTCGGGCGTCTGTTCCCAGGGTTCCATTCTCTCTAATCCCTATCTTCGCCCAGATCGATCCTGTTTTCTGGTCCCCATCCCTGGCTGTCCTGAAGGCACCTCAATGCAGCACGTCCAAAATAGAAATCATTGACTTCCCGCAAGTCTTTCCCCATCTGAGCAAATGGTACGATTCCCCTCAGGGCCTTTGCACTGGCAGCCTCCCCTGTTTGGACAGCTCTTCCTCTAAACAGCCCTCACCCCCTTCCGGTCCCTGCTCAAATGTCACCTTCTCAGAGCCA